>NC_066862.1:9165959-9501584 GCF_025177605.1 Cucumis melo
ATGTTTTCCAACAATGCTCAGTGATGGAGCAGATTTCAAATCATCAAACTGAAGCTTATGGAGCAAATCTATCACATATTTCTCTTGATTTAAAATGAAGCCAAATTCAAAATAATTAACTTGAAACCCGAGGAAGTAACTTAATGTGCCCAAACCTTTTAAGGCAAATCGTTTTTCCAGAGAAGCAATTAAATCACGAATTAAAGAAGGATCATCCCTAGTCACAATAACATCATCAACATAAACTGAAAAAGTTATGAGATAATCAATTTATCTTCTAGTTAATTTTAAAGTAATTGACTGATGTATTAACTAAAGGAACAGTAGAAGTAAATAACATAGAAAACTTTTGTAACTGAGTTCGGTAAATAGAACCTACATCTTGGGAGCTGCGCACAGCTCAAATGAATAATATTATTAAAATTCACGTAGTCAATATACATCAATACAATAAGTGATATTCGACTAGACTTAAGAGTTCAGGCTCCCCCTGAACATACGAGTGAATCTTCTTGAAGATGTCCATACTCCCCTTGAATTGAAGATGATCTCTTAATCATTACTTCTTCTTTAATACTACTCATCATTTAGTTCATCACAGATCAACACGTTGAGATCATATATAGATAGTTAATTACACTACCTTCTTTCGTTCACAGCTGCTGCAATGATAGTTTCGACTAGCAGCACCAAATACTTTGTTTTATTCATCAGTCGTACCGAAACCCACAAGTTCCATAGTATATATACATACATACATTTATATATACATACATATATATATATATATACATACATATATATATACATACATACATACATATACATATATATATACATACATACATACATATACATACATATATATATATATATACATACATACATATATATATATATATATACATATATATATATATATATATATATATATATATATATATATATACATACATACATATATATATATATATATATATATATATATATATATATATATATATATATATATATATATATATATATTTCCTCAAGAATAATCTCAAAAAGATACTGATACAAGATTCCTAAAATAAAGGAAGATCTTTTATCTTTTTGGAATTAAATAACTCATTAATGAAAGATAATCTCATCAAATCTTTTTTGACAAAATCCCAACAAACTTCCCCTTTTGTCAAAAAGAGAAGATTTCTTCTCAAGTTCAAGTCAATGCTTCTCAAAGACTTCTCATAGTGCAACAATCAACCATAGTGCAACAGTCAACAAATGACCATATTCAACCACATAATAGCACATCAGATCAACACAATCATCAACAGATTAACCATACACTTCTGAAGATCATCATTTCCTTTCTCTATTCATAACCAACACGACAAAAAAAAAAAATAATAATAAACATCATACAATTATATAACCTCGTATGAGCCCTTTACAATCTTCAAAAAGAAAAACACAAAAACAACTTCAAAATATTTTCAACCAAACTTCAAAACAACATCAAAATTGCACAGCTTCAACAAAGACAACAACCTGCTACAACTACTCCTTTATCTATATCTCCTGCCCCTAACTTCTCCCCCTTTGAACAGAAAAGAAATACTACTCCTGATCTGAAGGACCAATACTAGAGGAGGGAGTAAGTGTCTTCAGGTGTCGAACAAGCGAATCAACCTCCTATCTCCTGGATGTAGAAAGAGCTCAAGACTTAGCTCTAAGCGTATTAATTATCCTGGAGGCTAAGTCTCGATGAGCAAAGAACCCTTTAGCATTCTCATTTACATCATCAGTGTCAAATATACAAGGGTTCCTAGATGGTCTTATATCATGTTTTATGTTAGGAACATGACTTCCTTAAAATAGCTTGTAGCTTAAAAACAACGTCTTAGGATCAGGACCAGAAGCATCATTCGGAGTCAAGATTTTAGCATTCAGATGAACCAGCAAACTTGAAAAGAACCAAGGCAGAGGGATAGGAATTTTAACTCCAAATGATCCCACATGTCTCAAAAGCTAATTATAGATAAAGAGTCCAACATCCACTGTATCATCATTGCAGTTTTGATAAAGAAAAGTACCTAAAGCAACATAAACACTGAAAGCATGTGAAGAGGTGAACCAATTGGCAATGCTAATTTTGTGAAGAATATTTGATACTAAGTGAGACAGTTGGTATCCTATTCACAGGTCATATAGACAAGGTTCTTTTAGATAATACAGAAGCCAAAACATCATTGGATGGATGTGAAGGAGTAGAGTTAGGTTCCACGGTGTTTTCCAAGAATCCAGAACATCATTGGGTAGCTCTAACACCCTTTGTTACCTCCACAATTACAATTCCAACCCATGGGTGTTACCTCCACAATTACAATTCCAACCCATTGCTTAAACTTAGAGCATGTTCGAAATTGGAAGTTGTTTTCCTTAATTTCTTTTTCCTATTTAAATTTTGAAAGTTATTTAAAATCTATTTTGAGTTATTACTAAATATTACTAGATTTTTTTTTCTTTTGAGAATTACTTGTTTTTTAAAATTTTTAAGTTTATCGACGAAATTTCGTTAAATAATAATTGTCACTAGCAAACCATTTTAAAAGTCTATTATCAACAAACTATTTTTATGTCTATTACTAATAAAGTCATTTACCATCTATCATCAATAGTCGTCTATTGTAGGTTAGTTTTCTTAAGATAAACCATCAATATGTCTATCAACAAAATATTTTTGTTATTAATGAACTATTTTTATATCTATTAAGAACATGTTTTACATGTACGGTAGACTATTCTTATGTCTATTAATAATATAATACTTTTATATTTATCATCGATATACTTTAATAAATCTATCAACGATAGGTAATTGTTGGTAATAGATACAAAGATAATAATAGTAATAACAACAATAAAAGTTAAGGTTTAACTATATCTACCAATACTTTTTGAATGGTACTTAGATTGTCATGCATATATGCGTCAAAATTATTATAAACTTAGTCAATACATGGAAAATAAGAAGAATATATATAGAAGAAACCTTGGATGAATTATTCTTTTCTTAGATTTGTTTTCTCAATAACAAAATGTATAAATGAGAAGCATATAAATTGATGACACATTTGAAAAGGGTTAAAGTGAGTAAGGGAAGGAAACAAAATACACCATATGATGTAACTTTTTTCTTTTTTTTCCTAAGAGAACAATATTCTTAGAAATACAGCGTAGGAATGATTGTCTTTTGGGATGAAAATCCAAAGTTATTCCTTATTCCATATATTATAATTAATTCGTGTTAAATGATTAAAAGCATATTATGCTTTAGTAATCCCAAAATATTTAGTCTAATTGGAAATAGTGATGGTTATTTGTCGAAAAAATAATAAAATAAAAATAAAAAAAAAAACTATAACTGCAATAGAACATAACGAGGGAGGTTAAGGATGCATCTTCCATTCTCGTGTAGATTTACAATCTTCTTGCCTTGGTCCAATTCACCATTTTGAAAAGTCAATATTCTTCACTACGTTAGCATTGATGTATGCTAGTAAATTTAAATTTAAAATTTAAAATAATTAAAATAAGTTAAATTCTTTATTGGGTGCAAATTAATAGATATCAACAATACAAAGAAACCAAGTAACAGAAGGGATGATAAATTGAAAATTAAAAAAACAAAATTAATAATCTAAATTCAAAATTAAAAAAATTTATAATTTTAGGATGTAATAAATAGGAATTTAAAAGCATAGATTACAAACTAAAAAAAGTAGTTAGATTTAGTAAAACAGTATTTACTTAGTGTAGTAAGTAAGGTTAAAAGAAAAAAAGCAAAGGAAAACGGCGGCGTTTAGGAGAGCTGGAGTATTACATCACATTGCAAAAAGAGAAGTAAAGTTAAGTAAGTAAAAACCATGGGAACTGGTGAAGCTGATCTAATGGATTCTCATTTCTATCATAATCATAACTTCTCATCATCGTCAACATCTTCTTCTTCTTTCTTGTCTTCATCTTCTTCATCTTCTTCTTCTTCTAGGGTTTGTAATTTCAACATTCATACAGACCTCCACAAGCAGAAACACGGATTTGAAGGAACGGAGTGAGTTCTGAGGTTATATTATGTTTCAATTTCTTTTGGGTTACAACACAGGAATCTGACCTACTTACAGATATTGAACCTACCAACACCTTTTACTCCACCAGATTGAGAACATTAATAGAAAATCAAACCCATTGACATCGAATTTGTTCTTCTATGACTGTAATTGGAAAGAACTGAACTGGGTCCAAGACCAAAACCCTAACATTTTTTGAGATATGGAGAAGTCTAGATCTAAGAGGAATTACTACTATGACCACCAAGACTTTGATTCCGAGTCGATGGGTAGAACCAGACCTCGTTACAACAACAATCACTACCCCAATAATAATTATCGTCATCGTGGAAATGCTGTTCGACCCTCTAAACCTCAAGACCAATCTCTTATGGTCACCACTACTTACAGGATACTTTGTCATGATGCTAAAGCTGGGGGAGTTATTGGCAAATCTGGTAGTATTATTAAGTCTATAAGGCAGCATACCGGCGCGTGGATCAACGTGCATGAGCTTGTTCCTGGTGATGAGGAGAGGATAATTGAGATTTCGGACACACGGCGGCGGGACCCAGAAGGTCGGATGCCGTCGTTCTCTCCGGCTCAAGAAGCGCTTTTCCTGATTCATGAAAGGATTCTTGAGAGTGAAATGAGTCCTGGGTTTAATGGAATGGGGTATGGTCCTGAGGATGAGGAGGATGATTATGGTGGTGTTAGAGGAGGAGGTGGGAGCGGTTGCGGTGGTCGTGTGGCGACGAGGCTTGTTGTATCTAGAATGCACGTTGGTTGTTTGCTTGGGAAGGGAGGGAAGATAATCGAGCAAATGAGGATGGAAACCAAGACCCAGATAAGGATTCTACCTAGAGATCACAATTTGCCTCGTTGCATTTCAATGTCGGAGGAGATTGTTCAGGTTTAGTTTCTGAACACTTCAGTATCTTGAAAAAGTACCTGATTTCTTGTTGCTAAGATGATTTAAAACTTATTGAGCTTGGAATTCCTTTTGATTCAAGCTGACTCCTCTACCTCTTCCTCAGTCCGGGTGATTCTACTCATTCCGGGTCAGGTTCAAAGGACGCTAATTTACTTTTTGGATGCTTAACCGAAGTTGCAAATTGATTGCTTAGAAGTTAAAACATGTTGGACCGTTTAATATGACAATACTCAAAATGGTACTATCGGCAGTTTAATGATGAAATGACGGGTTCTTTATTTTTGCTACTGTCCTGTAATCGCTTCACTAGCTATTTGAGAAACTCTAATAGAGTTCGAGCTGAAATCATGTGTTCAGAACTCATCAAATTTGTTTCGTACTGCACATCTTACTTGATGGGTGTGTTTAAAAAAGCTATTCAAATTTCCAGCAACTTTTTCTTTCCGGACGTCTCATCTATCTTGCATATTTAATTTGTTTGGTCTTTACATCTGCTGATTCCTATTGTTGAATGCGCATTGGTAATGCTATGCTATATACAATGTGCAGGAAGTCTGTTCCTTTCATTTCTAGTTTCTGTTTATTTGTCAGGACGGCGGTCTACAGTTTTAACTTGCCTTTAATATCATTTGGATTTGTTAAATATTCAGAAAAGATATAAGAGATTGTAGTCTTTCATTTTGTTGTATCTTTGCTTATATGAGCATGCGGTCTTTTTAGCTGATTGCTTAAGTTCTAGTATTTCACAGATTGAAGGTTTAAAAGCTGTATTGAAATAACTTATATAAGGCTTGTGTTATGATCTATTAGATGTGCATCGGAATTCCAATTTTTGGTACCAAGTTTGACCCCACTTCCATCTATGATAAGCCAACTAACCATAACTTAAACACGACCACTGTCTTGATGCAGAATGAATTAGGGAAAAAGATATGGTGACATGAAATTTTAAGTTTCTTTTTGTCTAAGTTTTATGACTTCATTGTTCCATTTGTTGAATTACGAATAACATACATGTATTAATTACTTTCCCTATTGGGTTTATAACCCTCTGTAGATTGTTGGAGATACAAATGCTGTTAAAAAAGCTATAGCTATTGTTTCATCACGCTTGAGAGAGAGTCAGCATCGTGATCGTAGTCATTTCCATGGGCGTCTACATTCACCAGAGCGCATTTTCCCTCCCGATGATGATTATGTTCCACATAACGCACGGCGATTACCAATGGATGGACGGCCATTTAGACCACGCATGTCTGCTTCTAATTCAAGAGGCAATGACTATTCCAACCGTCAGTCTAATTTTATGGTGGAGCCTGGGGCTGCTCCTGTAAACGACAATATGATGCCCTTTTATGGCGAGGACCTTGTATTTAGAATATTATGCCCAATTGAGAAGATAGATAGTGTTATTGGAGAGTCTAATGGAATCATTGAATTACTTCGTAACGATGTTGGTGTGGATATCAAGGTTTCTGATCCTGTGACTGGTTCGAATGAACAGATTCTTATCATTTCCTCGGATGAGGTACTTCAACTTTCTTTTTCCTTGTTAGTATAGTTCATGATTTACTGTTCCCAAGGGTCAAATGGAATCATAGAATCACTTGAGTGTGGCTCCCCTAGCAGAAGATATATATATTTGGTGTTATATAAACAACCATTTAACTGACTTTAAAAGTTATGTTTTTCCTTGTTAGT
Source organism: Cucumis melo (assembly GCF_025177605.1). Lineage (NCBI taxonomy): Eukaryota > Viridiplantae > Streptophyta > Magnoliopsida > Cucurbitales > Cucurbitaceae > Cucumis > Cucumis melo. Next base: position 9,172,686 of record NC_066862.1, read on the forward strand.
ATAGTCATTTCCTTGTTACTATACTATTCACCTTTTCCTTTTTTAACTTTCTGTTTGCAAAATTTGAGTTCTTAGGGTCCAGATGATGAGCTTTTTCCAGCACAGGAAGCTTTGTTACACATCCAAACTCGCATTGTTGATCTTGTTCCTGATAAGGAGAACATTGTAACTACTAGGTTACTTGTACCATCAAGTGATATTGGATGTTTGGAGGGAAGAGATGGATCATTGTTAGAGATGAAGAGATTAACCGGTGCGAATGTACATATTGTGCCAAGAGAAGATCTTCCCATGTTTGTATCAGGGGCGGATGAGCTTGTACAGGTTTGTCGTTGAACTTTAAATCGATAGGAGTTCTTAGAGTTTATTAAGGGTGCTTCATCTATGCGTTTTCTTGGTGTAAAAGTAAAACTAAGCACCCATTTACTCATTACAATTTATCCTTTTTATTTAGTGATTGGCAATCTCTATAGCAATTTCTTTTGTTTGGGGTTTCCCCCCTTTCCATATCTATAAATTGTTTCCTTCACAAAAAAGAAGAGAAAAAAAAGATGCTTAATGTCGCTTATTTTGTATTCTTCTTATATCAGTTACGGAGAATGGTAAAATTTAGCTGTCTTTGAACTATTTTATATCTGGCTGGTTAGAAGGGAGGCCTTTGCGTTCTGATTTCCTAATTTTCCCTAACTGCAATTTTTGTAGATCATAGGGGACATAAAAGCAGCTCGAGATGCACTTGTCGAGTTAACATCAAGATTACGGAATTGCCTTTATAAGGAGCCGTTCCAAAAAGATGCAAGCCCTCAAGTATCAGTACAAAGCACCATGGTCAGTTTAGGACTTGAGGAATCATCTTCAAATAATAACGCTGCAGCTCGTGAAGTTCATAGTGGAAATGATTCTGCAAGCACAGCTTTTCAAAATGTGCAACCTTTTGGAACAGCACAGCTTTTAAAGGTCATTTGTTTTCTTATTTTTTCTTCTCTCTTGACAAGGCGATTCTTTCTTTTCAAAACAGTCTCTTCTCAGCCTTTGTGAGTGGAGGCACTTTCTTTCTTTGGATACAAAACTATTTCAGAGTAAGGTTCTTCTGGAAAATGCTTCCGCATAAAATTGCTCTTTTACAGTCGAGTAGTAAAAAAACTTAACGGAGATCCGAAGCGATCATGTTAAGCCCCTCAAGGCATAGGTCACTAGCAATTTTATAAAATACAATCTGCCAATTGTTGTTTTTAGTAGTCATATGGTAGAACGATCTTACTTGAACAGGATTTGTTCTATGTGTCCTTGAGTTCTAAGTAGTCATATCGTGTTCAAGTTCTAGTCTGTTGAGAATGAAAGAGTCGAGTTATTTTCTTTGCTCATGTCTACCGAAAAAAGAAGTTCTGGTCAAACTAGGTGAACATGGTTTCTACTATGGATCTTATATGTTCCTTTTGCATTATAGCATTCCTGAGCACTCCGTAAATTATCTAGCATTTTAGTGCACAGCTCTCCTGAGACTTTGGTTATGGACCAAAATGATTTAAATTATCATTTGCAGGAAACTGGAGGATCGAGCAATGAAACTGGTACGCAGAATGAAAATGATCGACGTGAAGATTTGCCTAGTGGGTTAAATAGGTAGAACTTCATTTTTCTGTTGTGCCGATTCCTCCCCTCCCCCATTTCTTTTTTATCAATGGTACGGTTTGTTAGCTACAAATCATTCCATAGTCTAATTATTCCTCTCTTTTACGTGCTTCTCTTGTCCTTAGTGTGTTCTGCTTCTTTTATAAGTTAGATCAATAACTGTTCATTCACCTCTTAGGATACCTGTGCCACTTGTCACCCGGAGTACGCTCGAAGTTGTGATACCAGAGCCTGCAGTCCCCAAGCTTATAACAAAATCAAAAAACAAGCTTGCTCAGATCAGCGAGGTAGTATTGGTGAAAATTTGTCAAACTCTTCATGCAATATATTAGAAAACTGCCTTATTGGGTGATGATTATGGGTTTAACAGTTATCCGGAGCCAATGTTATGTTGGTAGAAGATAGACCAGATGTAACCCAGAAAATAATTCAAATATCAGGCACACCGGAGCAAGCTGAGAGAGCCCAGAGCTTGTTGCAAGGCTTTATTTTGAGCTGTAAGTCTCTCACTAAGTCACTTTGTGTTACGAGTTTTTAATCGTATCTTAATCTCTGAGAAATTTTCGTAAACATCCCCAAAATATTTTCATCTTTCCAAACTAGCCCTTTTTGAAAAACTTATTGAAACAGTTTTTCTCTATTCAGATAAACATTTGACTTATTTTTATCTTACATCCAAACTAACAATGTATTAGCAAAAAAAAATAGGTGCTATTCGTGAAAGATGGAAACTTTTGGAGGTTATTTCTTACAATTCTCCGACTTTTTCCTCTGTACTCATCTATTCTTTTAAAATTTTTCAGTGCAAGAAGATGGGCCATAAGTTGTCGCCATTTGGTTCTACCCACTAAACTTTATTTGGCCGTAAAAGGTTGGTTATTGCCCCCATGCAGATCAACTGTTGTAGTATCCGGGGGGGGCTCTCGCTCTCTTGCTCTCTTTTCAGCTGTTTGATTTTTTTTTTTCTGGAAGAGCCATACAAGAAGACGGAGCAAGATTAACCATTGCCATGTAAATTTTAAATGTATAAGAGTTTTCATTCTTCTTCCTTCGCAGTTTCACAAATATTCATGTCTGTAGGAATCAATATCAGTATCATTTATCCAAATAGTTATTGAAATCTGATTTTTGTCAGCTGTTAGTTCTTGTTAAGTTTAATTATGTCAATCATCATAGATAAAGTGAAAATTTATTCCATTTCATGGTTGTGTGTAGTTTCAATTTCAAATTTTGAATTGGGATTTTATATAATTTCTAACAGAAATATATGAGTTCCCTTGTTTTTAAATGACAACTTGATAAATGGTTATGTCCTCACTCTGAAGAAATGATACTGAGCTTGGTCTATAGAACATACTGGAGTTTGTAATTAGTAAAATATATGGTGCTTTGATAAGTAAATTGATGAACAAAATGATTGTTTCTTCCCCGAGGGATTACAAAAATAAAAGACTAAATATAGCATAGAACTGAATCTGCATCTCTTTATTTTCTGCATTTTTGCAAAATGTTATTGGCTTTATTTTAAAAAATATACCAAAAAGAAAAAATATTGTGTCTTTATCCAACTTTTTGGTACTTGCTAAAGTTGAAACATGATTTATGAACAGAAGGTTATGCTAATTATCATTTGAATTGAACTCGTTTAAACAATGGATTTAGTCTAGGTTTGAAGGTCCAAGTCTTCCTTCAACTTTGTGTTCGTTGTAGAATATATATAAAAAATAAACTAATTTGTATCGCTATTGGTTGTTATTAAAGTAAAAAATTGGTTTTCCAACCTCCTCTAAACACCCAATTTTCACTTTTTTTTTGGATTATGTTTATTAAAAATAAAAAGGGAGTTTATCTCCTAACTTAGAGGACAGTTTTCAAAACGAGAGTTTTGGGAGAGCTCGCGTGTATCTACTCGAAAGTAATAATATCATTCGAAAATGAAGATAGGACAGCCATGGCCACTCCAATCTCAACACTCTCCTTTGCTTCCCCTGTAATCACTCTCCCTGTTTGATTCTTCGTCCAATGGTGTCTGAAACTTTCATATGGATATTCTGTTTTATCCCTTCTTTTGATCTTTACTTTCTCTTTCAAAATTCGTCAGTCGTGCTCATGTTTGGGTTTTTTTTTTCAGTTTTTGCCGCTCAGGATTGAGGCGAATCCCAGAATTTCTCCTGCCTTGAACTTCCGTCCCCCGTTTCAGGTTAACATTTCATTGGATTTCTCAACAACACTAACTTACTATTCTTCTCTTTTGCCTCTCACTCTTCGTGTTTTTCTTGTTTACGTTTTCAGGTGGTCGCTAGAAAACAGAGAAATGGTGAAGTTAGTGGTCGGCGAGTGTGGCGACGAAGAAAATTGGTATGATGAATGTGTTCTATTCTTTCTCTTAATTTCTCCCCTACCCTTTTATTGTTTGTTTCTTTTGTCTCCCATTTCACGTCTTTCTGAAACTATAGTCTTGCAATGTTGGGCTAATTCGACCTAGATTCCATTACATGATGCAAAGAGTGAAGCTGTGAAAGGAACTTGGTTTTTTTAGGGATAGTTCTTGTATTACAACTGCCTGAAGCATGGGGAGTAGGAATTTCTCTCTTTCTTTCAGCGGCTCTTGTGAGTACAAGCATGCTCCTGCTTCTTGTTGGAGTGCATTACATAATCTTTTTATCATAACATACCATTTCTTTGATTAACCTATATTGGTTGCATTTCATTTGGTAACTTTCCTCTATCATGGCCTCTTGGTTCTCTTTCTATATTTATTTTTCCTTAATATATGGTTGCTTCTATTAAGAGAGAGAGAGATTTTGTTCATGCCTCCTCGTGGTTAGTGTTTGTATTGTATGTAAACTACAGTTTACAACAGAGATGTGTAAACTTTGGAAAAAGGTTATTTGGTCCTTTTGTGACGAATATTGGAGATGTTATGGCTTGTTATAGCATCTTTTTTTTTTTTTTTTTTTTTTTTTTTTTTTTTTTTATTAATGCAACCCCATGGTTTTTCATTGATAACTATCTAAATGGGGGTGTGTCATTTATGATTCTTCTTTCCAATCGATCAAACTTTGGTGATTGCTGATAATTAGGTGTCACGGTGTGATTCCCGAGTAGGACATTCTTGCCTCTTTGGTCCTGACATTAGGATGCAAGCACTATAGATAGTCAAAAACATTAGAGTATGTGGGGTTCTGGGTTCATTGTAGTATTCAAATCCTACAAGTTTCTTAGTAACATGTTAGATCAGGCAGTTGTCTAGATGAAATTAGGCAAGATGTGTAAAACGGCTCTGATACTTCTTAGAAAAATAATTATATGGAATGCGCACTTAGTGTAGGATTAGGTGGAATAAAGGAAACATTAAGATGATCGATCACCTTCAACCAGACTTTTGCGGATCTCACTATTTGCTATTATTGGGATGCGAATTATGCAATATAATTTAGATGGAAAGGTTTAAATATTGGGAGTTTCTCGAAACAAATAGAATTCTGAGATCGTTCGGGATTATAGGCCACTTTCTGGCAGATCAAAATTTTTTCTTCCAAAATTGAAGAATGAAATCTTTTTTGATATAGAATGACTTTGGGGAGAATTACTTAAGATCATGTATGGTTATTTTGTGAGTTTGCTATGTTGTTGTTGTTGACATTGAAACTTCTAATTTCATTCCTTATTCAGACAAAGAAGGATGACATGTCGATCTACAAAATGGATCGAATCCCATTCCTTGAAGAACAGGTAAGGAGGGTAAAGGAACAGGGAAAGCTCATCACAATGGACATTGAAAGACTATTATTATCAGAGGACAACCGCTTTGATTTTGTGAATGAGGTTGCAGCTGAGGCTAAGGAATATGTCGAGAGCAACCGCGATGAATATGGGGGTTCCAAGAAAGCCATTCTTCATGTTCTCAGCAACCGTGTGAACGATGCAGGGTTTTATAGGCCAGATGCTTATGCTGAAGATGACCCATTTAAACCGGGACCTCATTATCTGAAACAAGAATTTACTTGAACAATTTGATTACAAAATCCATTTTCTTATACAGACTGTCAATGCATTAATCTGATTTTTCCAGTCTTTAAATGTTAGTGCCTTTGTCTCTTCTGATTAAGAATTGCGCTTGCCTCATGAGTTTTTTTCTAACCAAATATAGCTCTTTAAACTGCTACTTTTCTATTCGTTATGTTTCCATCCAACATTCCCAAAAGGAGGGAAGATTATTATCGACAAACTTCTGAAACCATTAGAAAGTTGCTTTTATGAACTCCATTTGTTGTTTTCCATGATATAAAGCATTTAAAAGGGCCTATGAAGATAAATGATATATCATATAATGATATTTTAAATGATGGTCTTTCTTACTATACCATACTAAAGTCTACCCAGTTGACTGATTGAGAATCAACTATTCATTTAGTCAAAGTTTTAGGTACGTCACCACATAAATAATGAGAGAATATGATGTCTCAAATATTTGTACGTTGTTTAAAAGGAAATTGAAGTGCACAGAAGATGTATCTAAGGAAAATTAGTGAGTGAGAGAATCACAAATCACCATTTTCTTTGGTACTTTTTATTTGTATCATGTTCTTTTTATAACTCTTAGAAAATTGGTGGTACTCAAAGCAGTGCGAATGAAGTTATTTTCAAAATATGACTACTGATGTGTATAAACATTGTTGGAATTTATGTCTTAAAATCGTAGGTTGTAATTATATTCTATTTGATAAAATCTTTATTTAAAAATTGAATACAATAACTCGTAGGTTGTAATTATATTCTATTTGATAAAATCTTTATTTAGAAATTGAATACAATAATCTTAAATTCAATAAACTAAAGTCTCGAGGTTATTTTGAGAATTTTATGTAGAGACATAAATGTAGATCAAGTTCGAGTATATAACCTAAATAGTCTATAATATATGAATAAAGGTTGGGTGCCTTATTCAGCGAAACTATGGATGCGGTCTACTTTGTAGTTAGTACAAACAAGATGATCCTCAATCATTCATGTAGAGATATGAAAGTGGGGTATCATGTGTAAAGTGTTTACATAAGACTGAATCATGAAATACTCACTTTTACGTTATAACGTTATTGTTTAAAACTGACTATCTCGATCATTGATGACTTAGGTAACTTAATTTTAACACGAGATCATCCTTAAATCTACATAGGTGAGGGCAACTCATTAGCGTTGACCTAATAAGCCTCTCATTTCAAGTAAGATTGGGCGAATAGTTGGGAACATAGGTGCAAGACGGAATTCATTCATACACGCTTTAGGGTTAGTAGATAGGTTGTTCTCTTAAAAACTGAATCCAAATCTTGAACAAGGGCCCACCCTCTCATTGGCCCGAGAAGGATTTGGTTTATAAAACCAATTGTTTAATAGTGGATCAGTGGGACTTAAGGAGTAAGATGTAGTCTCGGGGTAAAATGATATTTTGACCCAACCGAGCGTATAAACAACCCGTAAAGAATTAACTTACAGATCATAGTTATATCAAATGGACACAAATATATCTATAGTGAGGGGAGTACAACTACGGAACTTCAGTGGAATGACCTGTTAACGAATGTTGATTAGCTAGGTATAAAAAAATTTAGCCAGTTAATTTTGGATTGTCGGAGCCCTTGATCTATAGGTCCATTAGGTTCCCTGCTAGCTCATATAGAATAAACTTAGAGCAATATGATGGAATGAGTTGTTCGAATCAGAAGAGGAGAAAGAAACTGATAAGTATATGTGATATAGCTGTTGGAATTTTTTTTATTACAAATAGAGCTTTATGTTTAAATGGGATTTAAATATTAAAGATATGAATGCAGATTCATACTCGAAAAAGAAGGAAATAGTCAAAGTTGTAAAAAGTCAAAACGTTGACTTTTGACTTTGAAAAGTCAAACTTTGACCATTAATATATTCAAATATAATTTGAATTTTTGAGAAAATGAATGCGGATTCATGCTCGGGAGATCGAAATTAGTTAAGGAGGTCAAAATGGTAAAAGTCAAAATATTGACTTTTGACTTGAAAAGTCAAAGTTTGACTTTGACTAAAAAGGTTAGTGGATTGTGAAATATTGGACTTTGGTGGTTCAATTACATGCAAACTTTTGTTTATAAAAGGGTAGATTTTTTGAATTTTTTAAAAAAACTTTTGGCCTTTTTTTAATTTACTTAAAAAAAACACCAAGTCCTTTTATTTGTTTTAATCTTCACCAATTTCCTAAATTTCCTTTATACTCTTTCTCATTTCCTTCTTCCTTCCTGTCTCACAACCTGGTTCTTCATCCGGAGTATAGTGGGTCAGCTTTAGTGGTGGTCCGATTTGAAAACTACAAAAGTTTTTTTTCATGAGAATCCTAATTCATGTTTTTTTTTATACATGTTTACCTTAGAAATTAAGGTAATTTTATGATCCGTTTTTCGCTATGCATGTCTATTTTCTATCAAACATATCTCACACCAATGTGGTAGAGTAGTGTCGAGCCTACCACATTGATACCTAAGTGAGTACATGAAATATATAATTAAACTAAGCACACAAACGTAAGGTCATGAGTCTTTGTAGAGATCATGTACTCTTTGTTTTGAGGCTAGATCACTTACTCTTTGAGGTTGCCGAACCTTTCCATTTATATATGGTTTATAATGTCTTTTCTTCAAGAGTCGTGTGCATGATTACGTGTAATCCTAATAATGTCATGATAGCTTTTGAAGCTTGAGGATGCAAAGAATCAGACCAATCATAACTTGGTTATTTCTTCTCATCAACTCATTTGGTCAGTTTAAAACTCAGACTTTCTCCTTTTGATACAGTATATTTTCCCATGCAACCTCCCAATTTTCCTTGGACTTGGTCCAGCGTACGAGATTTAGGCCTTACCTAACTCTTGCAATGAATGAAGCAAAAGTAGAAAAAGGAGGGAAGAGAAAAAAATTGAAAACTTTGGAGATGAGGCAGAGGTTTTGGTGTCGGACCCCACTTGGTGATGGTATGGCATATGCCTATGGTGGACGTGAATCCTCTAGTCTCTGCTGTGGACACTTGGAAGATTCAAAACTACCTTAAAATATGGTGTCTTAATCTGATCCCTTAACCCAATTAGAGGCCTTCCTTCCTTCTCTTATCTTTCCCTTCTTTAACACAATTTCTTTTACTATATCTCAATCTCTGAGTTTCTCCAAAAGTGTTTGATTTCCCTATTCAGCAAAATGGCTTTGCTGAGTCCTCGATTGCATAGATTCCGGCTAACTAAGCTCCACCATGTCTCCGCCTCCAAACCCACCAAAACAACTAAGCTCACTCTCAGAAAAAAAGCCAGATGCTGCTCTGCCATAGCTATTGATGCTCCATCTTCTTTAACAGGTGCTGCGGGAATCAGATGGGGTTCCACTACTTTGCAAGGCTTGCGGGAAGAAATGGAAGACGATGCTGTTGTGTGGTCTGATGGTTTCAATGATTTCTTGTTTGCTGCAGTGTTCGATGGCCATGGTGGCTATTCCTCTGTCAAGTTCCTCAGGTGGGGATAATAACAGGAAACTTCTGGTGAAATCTTTAAGGGATTTTTTAGTTCAATTTGACTTGTGAATGTATCAACAGTAGAATTGAGGGTCTAACAATATCCTTGATTTACCATTAATTTTGATATTTAGCAATAGTAAAGCATAATCATTAATCATCATGACAAAAAAAGTAGATTACTGAAAGAATGTGTTAAGGTGGGTTTATTTTATATTATACGTTATGAAATCTACAATAAGCAAAACGTTAAAAGAAGATAAATCAACACATTGATTTACGTAGTTTACCGATAATAGGTCAGCTATGTTCATAGGCAGAGAGAGAACAATTTTATTATTAGAAAAAGAATATTAGGTGAAGGCACCTCAGGATTTGGAGAGTTTATATACAGCCCACTTTTTAAAATTACATGCTTAGTCAATTGAAACACCCGATAACTAATTCATGGCATTCCAAAAATATGGATGTTTTCCGTATTCTCATTTTGGGGTTTTAATAGAAATAATGGCTTTGACAATTGTATTGGTGTAAATAATACGCTAACAGGGAGGAGCTGTACAAAGACTGCGTGGCAGCCCTGCAGGGCGGTCTGCTATTGAATGGAGGGGATTTTGAAGTGATAAAAGCGGCTTTGGAGAAGGCTTTTGATGATACTGATAAGAGACTACTCCTATTGTAAGTGGAAAGTGCAGTTTTAGTTTTAGGATAGGTTTGGTTATATGCTCTCAGTGCAATTCTAGTTCTTTTATTTGACACAAATTTACTCGACTTTTCAAAGGCTTGAGGCAGCTGGGGAGGAAGATGAATCTGGTGCCACAGCAACCGTTGCATTCATTCGAAATGATGTGCTGTTCATTTCACATCTCGGTGACTCTTGTGTTGTAAGCGTCAACCCGTTTTAAGCATTGTCATTTATTATTTGTCTGTGCAAATTCAAATCTTCTCGTTCTGAGAGCATGAAGAAACAAAATGAAAGCTTGAAGGATAGCAACTTGCCTAAGGCATTCACTAAAATTTCTTATGTTTTTGAACCATAGATTCTTCGAAGGGAGAGGGAGTTCTTCCTACGGTATTTGGTCCTTAGTTAAATTCTCTATTTCTCTTTGTCTTCCTACGGTTTTTGTGCAATTATTCTATAGGTCTCATTTTACTTGACTAGAGCCCATTCTTGTGGTTGGCTCCCTTTTTGCGCTTCTAGTATTTCTATGTCCGTGAAAAATTTTCACCTTTTCTCTTGAAAGTCCCGATTTTCATTTTAAAGAGATGTAAATATGTTTTTGAAGAAAAGTGCCTAGAAAATAGAACAAGAAACACACCCTGGGACATCAAAGATCTTCTTAGTTCATAATTGGTTTGTTGATGGCAGGTGTTATCTCGTTCTGGCGGAGCACAGGTGTTGACTAGTTCTCATCGGCCTTATGGAAATAACAGCACATCACTACAAGAGATTAGAAGAATTAGAGAAGCAGGTGGATGGGTGTGTGTTTCTCTTGAAATTGGCCGCATGTCTTATGAGAGTAACTTTGCCCGAATAACATTTAAGAGAAAAAGAGTTAGAGAAAGAAAGTAATTAATATTATTAGACAAGTTTAATTCTGTTTATGCTTTCTTTGTTGTAATTTTAGTTTTATCTGATTAAATAAGATTGCTCAATTGACATAGTGCTTTGTACTATTGACTTTGGAGGGAAAAGTTCAATTCCCCCATCACACATGTTTGTCAAAAAAATAAAGGTTTTATCTGATTTTTCATGTATTTGATGAAGCTCATTGTTGCTCACTGTCCTGTTTGAAATAGGAAATGTAACATAGGACTCGGTCATTATGTCATGTTGAAATGATGATTGTCAATTTTATTTTTCACAATCCCCACTTATTCTTTGAAGCCTTACAATTTAGATGCTCATTCAGCTTCTGGTGTCTTTAGATTGTCAATGGGAGAATCTGTGGTGACATCTCTGTATCACGTGCATTTGGTGACATACGATTCAAGACGAAGAAAAGCGAGTTTAGTCTTTTACTCTCCTTCTAATATTCTCCAGCACTAGAATATTTCTTTCTGTTGAGCCTATAATGATATACTTATACTGAGTCTCATATGTCATTCCTGATGGCTCATTCTATGTAAAAGGATGCTACAGAAAGGAGTTGAAGAAGGAAGATGGTCAGAAAAATTTATTTCTCGGTAGGTATGCTTTTATAATTCCTCACTTCTATCATCTTTATTTAATTTTTCGATGCCTACCATATAGTGTTTGGCTTCTTTTATTTGTCATGGATTGCTAATTACTGGATTACTATATTTTTAGTTATATTGCTTGTTTATTCCAAATACTAATTGACTTTACAAGGCAATTTGACCGTTAATACTTTTAACTCATCAGTGTACAGTTCAATGGAGATTTGGTTACTGCATCACCAGAAATTTTCCAAGTTACACTCGGATCTAATGCTGAGTTTGTTCTGATGGCATCGGATGGCCTATGGGATTACATGAATAGGTCCGTTGGGACTCATTTTAGTCCCTAAGTTGTTTCTAGGATCTAACCATTATGTTCAGAAGTTAATTTATCAGATTGTCATCAACTTCGATCTAGGCAGACAAAATAACCGCCATTTTGGGTATTATTTCAGCTCTGATGCGGTTGGGTTTGTTCGAAATGAACTTAGACAGCATGGCGACGTTCAGGTGTACATCATGTTAAATTGTTAATTACCTGTATTCTTTTACTCACTATTTTTTGATTTCACCTTCTATAATTACCTCATCCCTTGCTTGTGGTTCAACTTCTAACTTCTCATTACTTTGATTTTCAGCTAGCTTGTGAAGCCCTCGCCCAAGCAGCCTTGGTACTTAATTCATACCATTTGATTTGTTTTATAGCTTTCAATTAGAAGGATTTGCTTAGAAATTATATTAAAGAACATATTGTTTTTGTATTATGCAGGACAAAGGTTCACAAGACAATATCAGCATTATCATGGCTGATTTAGGGTGAGTTTCTGTTAAAGTATGCTTATTTTATGAGGGGACAAAGAGAGTTGAGACATATTGTTAGGCACTAAAAGAGCAAAGTTAAAATGGCTTTGCTTCTTTCCAAATGCATGTAATCAATAAACATAAACATTCTTCTGAGAAGCTAACTGATATTAAGAGTGAGATTTACTTAAATCTACAAAAATGATCTAAACTAACTGGCAATGCAGGCGGACAGATTGGCAAAATTTGCCCCTTCAGCAAGACAATGTCATATTTGAACTGGCTCAAGCTTTCGCTACAATCGGACTCGTTTCGTTAGGTATTTGGTGGGCATCCTCTAGTTTCTCTCTTTAAAGTTGATGTCTCCCACTATTGTAAAATCAAGTTCTTCTTCAATACTTTTCACCTGTAAAGTGTAATTGAGTAGTCATACAATGTATCACATCCTAGCTAGTTTAGTCAAACTTTACATACCCTCATGAGAATGCAAAAGTCTTCTTTCCCTTACGGTTTGAATCGTAAATCGTTGGATCTTTGATTTCTCATTTTCTATCGAAAGTAAAAATGTCTTCAGACAATTTAACCACTTCCCATACAAGATCTAAAGCTTGAACGTTTTACTTCTTTGTCTTGTCTTGATGGGAAAGCTAGCTTGGAATGGCTTAGATTATGACCAGCACCGTCGTAACGGCAAAATGTGGATCATCAGTGATTATTTTCATTTTCAATATAACAATTGAAAGATGAAATAGGCATTCTATAGTAACAGGAAGATGAAGCAGCACACAATTATCTGGTTTGAATCTCTTAAACACAGCTGGTATACTGCCTAGACATTAGTTGCTATTTAACTTCATATACTCGCTATCCAGGTTCGTTTTCAAATAAATGGAAGTTCAGAAGCTCTTTTCTTTCTAGTTTCTTCACGTGGATTATCATATGTTGTTTGAAATGAGGGCCATGAAGTCCCTTTTAGGTCTAGAAAATCTAGTGCAGAAGACAGACATTTGATTCCTTTCTCATATGATTGCATTTATTCCTCTAATATAAATATTTCTACCACAAACTTGTGAGTTTCATCCCACAAAACTCACTTGGATTACTATGGCCTTACAACAAACATACCCATTTGGCCATTTCTTTCTCATTAGTTTGAGTCCTATGGCTTTCAAGGTGCAGGTTTCAAAGGCTTGTGCTTTCGGTTTGCCACAAGATCATCATAATTAGATCTGTCAATTGTCAGAAGCTTCCTTATTTCCATTTGGAATCCATCCTTCATGAAAGGAAATATTACTGCTAGGTAATCATTACAATACCGATGAGTGGATAAATCAAGGGTCAGGTCAGAACTATTCTTAATGGGTGAGGAATATATTCACGTCTAATGTTTGTTTATATATTATTATCTTTGGATCTCTCCCTTGTTTTTTCATGGTAGGGCAGTTAGTGTAAAGAGAAGTAAATAGCTTCGGAACATGAAAAATCCAAATATCCACTTTTCTCCATAGATCTAATAGTAAAATTGATAAAAGCAACTTTATTGATTTATGATATAATGTAGATAAATCAACATGTTGATGAGCTATGATGATCAACATGTGACCAGACCCTTATATTAAAGTACACTATGATATGATAGAAACTAATGGGCATGCCAATAGACTTTGGTCAACATGTTTATATACATAAAACTCGAATATACATTTATGTCTAATAGGCTTTGATATCGTTGTTTATTTCTATATGTTAATTATTTCTTTAAACACAAACATGAATACATCCTTAAAGATGAAAACAAATCTCTAAGAATTATAGTGTACCTTACATCAAATGCCATTGCACAAATAATGGAATCCCTAGACGATATATGTCCCAGAATGTTTTAGGGATGAACCTATCAACATATTGATCCTAAGTCACAATTACCCAAGCAAATTGTCGTCAATTAATGATAATCCAAAAAGTAGGTGCTAGTTGATTGCATCTATTATTGTTTGTCTGTGTTTTGTAATACTAGTGAACTATGAAACATTAAAATCAAAATATGTAATTTGATTGAAAACCGGAAGGTGTTCAATCTAATTGTGCTTTAAAATTACATAAAGCTTACTATCTTTAGTAACATTGCTGCAACAATATCAGAATTATGAATCTACAACATTTTACCTTTACTGTTACCATTAGAGCCAAAGAATCAAAGTATAGGTAAGATAAAATGTGATATTTTTGTAATTTTAAACAAACAGGATTAAAAGCAATTCAATTACATTTTCGATCCTAATACACCAATGAAATATCATTATAATTATGGTAACTCCCATTATGTATTAGTAAACGTGACATATCTATCACAATCTATAACATGTTTATTGGTTTCTATTAGAGTTTATTGATATTACTTTTCTCTTGCGTTGTTCATCTACTCTCTGAAAGTATATATATGTTATGTATGTATATGTAAAAGGAAGAAACGAGAAGAAATGGGAGGAAGAAAGTGAAGTATTCTTTCCAGAGGAAGAAACACATTGGTAAGAAGTCATACAATCATTTCATATTTGGAAGAATTTTCTTATGAGCTGAATTTAAATTTTGGTATTTTTACAAATTATCTTATATGTTTCATTATATTTGTAATTATTTTCACGCATTTTTTTTTGCTATATTTGCAAACAAAGAAAGGAAAAAGAAAAAAAAAATTAAAAACAAAGTAAAGGATGAAAGAAGGAAATAATTTAGAAAAAAGAATTATAATAAATGAAATTAAGAAAAGGAGTAAAATGAGGACAGGAGCTTTCTCTACAACAATTACTAGTTGAAAATGAATCAAAATCCAAAGGGGTGGGTTAAGGGTTTAGTAAAATTGTAACCCAATACACTTTATATGCAAATGAAATCTAAAATCTAAGCTTCAAAAAGTGGGGCAAAAAATTAAGAAAAATCAAAGTTCATCATGGTAATAATCATCTTCATAATCTCCATTCTGATTTTCATATACTGTGCTGTAGAAAGCATACTCATGATTAAGCATTTCATCAATTGTTAAGTACCCATCTTTATTGTCATCAGCCTGCATTGTTCAATTTTAATTACCACACATTAACTAACACATTATTAACTCATCTTTGAGTTTGATTATTTTAACTTAATCTCTTCAATTCCACTACTAATTAAGTACCTCATTAATCAAATGACTTGTGTAATGTTGAGCATAAGACACTTCTCCAGGATGAAGATACTGGAACAACGGTCTTATTTCTTCCACTGACAGCACTCTGCACAAAAATGTTTGATATAAGAAATATATTAACAACATAAATAAGAGGGAACCAACAAAACCATTATAAATATTTTCAAGTACACCGAAACAAGTCTAAATATTACGTTGGTCCCTATACTTTTTGTTTTTTATTCATTTTGGTCCTTGAACTTTAGAAAATGTGACAACTTTGGTCCCTTGAAAATGATATAAAAATGAAATAAAGTGATCAACACGGTCACTCTCAAGAGTACAAAAACCAAAATGAACATTTTGAAATTACAAGAACCAAAGTTAAAAGTTTGTAAACTAAAATGAACATATTGAAAGTATCACTAAAATTAAACGTCAAAAGTATAAAAACTAAAATAGTAACTAGAAAAAAAAGTCATTTCGACGAGCTGATAGAAACTTTTATCACATTGGTATATATAAAATTTCCCGAAAAATAATTCTCCAAACAAATGCATTGCCATACTCATCCTCGTCAAGATCAAGCTCATCAAACTTCTCTTCAGCGGTCGGTATGTCGTCGCCTTGAGTTTCAAATTCGATATAGTTCTTGTATATATCGTATGTATGGTGAAGGAATTCATCAAAATTGAGCTTTCCATCTCTGTCATGGTCCATGCGCCTGCATATGAATGAATTAAACAGGAAGATGATGGTTTGGTTTTCTTTTTACATTACAATGAAGATGAGAGAAGTTTATGGATTCAAGTATAGGGGAAGAAGTTACTTCATTTTCTGTGCCAACAGCCAGTTTTGTATTCGGTAATTGCTGCTATCTTCTGGGTGGAGGAAACTGCAAGATACAAGTATCTCATACCCTTTAAAAATAAAAATCGAAAACCTTTTTGTCTCGGTTAGATTCAGTTTAGTCATTACCTGAATTGATTAAACCATTAGTATTTTTAAGAACTTATAGAAAAATAGTGTAAGATCACAAGAAATTTTTAGAAGCAAACAAATTAATATCGGAGACTAAATTTAAGATTTATTGAAAATTAGAGACTAAAATTAAACAAACTAAAGGATTTTAACCTTAGAAAAATTATAAATCATTTAAAAAATTACAATGCTACATTTGAGTGTAAATTAAAACTTGAAAGAATATGATGATGACGTAGAATAAAGAATGAAACTTGAACACTACCACACCGTTCTAGGTGATAATCACCACACGTGTCCAAGGTCTCGATTTTCCTCTAATTTTGACACACTACGAAATGTTAATGATAATTTTGTAATAAAATTTTGAAAAGAAGAGTATAAATCTATTGTGCGTCCATACTACACCTAACTAAACGCTGCCATGTGACAGTTCGCTTTATATGTTGATATATATTAGTGTGTAGTAATTAAGGTTAAAAATAGTGAAGTAGGCCTTATTATTTATGGGAGAGGAAGATGGGACATTACTCTTTCAGTTCATCAAAATGTAGTAAGCCATTCTGGTCAACATCTGCATTTGTGAATTGCTTTATCCACCATCCAGCTTCTCCATATCCCGTTTCATTTCTTGCTGTTTCATTTAATAATATCATTTTCAGTATTTTATTTCACTCACTCCCACAATGTCAAAAATAATAGCCTGACTTACAAAAGTTACCTTCTGCTTTTTCTGAAAATGATATACAATTTTTTTGGAAAAATTACTAAGTTCCCATTCGTCTCAATGTTGGATAAAAGGTTTTACATGTCTAAATGTTGTTCCTTTGTACTCAATCTAATGTACTGTACTTTTCCTCACTCACAATGTTCCTATTATCAATTTTTCAGTCAAACATTTTTGCTCAACAGATTGCTTACACTTCTATATTTTAATTAGGTAAGTTTTTTGGTTATTAGGTTTTGCATCTCAAATCTAAAAAATATTATTCTTTTTAAGTTTTGAATTTGATTTCAATTTAGTTTTTAGGCTTCAAAAGTGTTAGTACTTTTGGTTCAATTCCATCCCTAAAATTTCAAAATATATACATTTTATTAGGAGCATTCAAAAAATTAACTTTATTTAAATTAGGTTATCATTTGGACTAAGTTGAACTGTTCAGCGGTTCATCTAAATCATACCAAACTAACCCAAATTTATTACTAACTTTTCAAACGTATATTCTTTTTTGACTTGAAAGAAAAAAAAAAAAAAAACAAAAATGCACTAAAGATTTAACCTACTGTTTTTTTCGTGAAGATAAATAATTTGTTATTTTTGTCAATTTTTTAAAAATTTCCATTTGCATGGTACTATTCTATTCCTAATCTTTATTTTAATTTTATTTTATTTCAGTAATGTTTTGATAATTTATTCTCCTCCTATTCTTAAAATTTGTTTTTTTTTTTTTTGCAATTTATTTTCTATTATATAAATTAAAATTGAGTTTTTAATCTATGTAAAAATAATTAAAACAAATGTATGCATTAACATTTTAGAACAAAAAATTACATAAATGATCTAAGCAAACTGGAAAAAATTAAATAAAAAAATTCTATGGTTGGAT
Organism: Cucumis melo; assembly: GCF_025177605.1. Taxonomy (NCBI): domain Eukaryota; kingdom Viridiplantae; phylum Streptophyta; class Magnoliopsida; order Cucurbitales; family Cucurbitaceae; genus Cucumis; species Cucumis melo. The sequence goes on from NC_066862.1 coordinate 9,190,584, forward strand.
TGAGTTAAATTTGTAATTCAAATTATTTCGGTAGAAGAAATATAGGACCTGAATAATAAGGTAGGGCCTAAAAAGTACTTCAATCCAACTCACAAATACTCCCTCCCATCTTTGCTAATAATTTTGAAACGAAAATTTAAAATCTAATAAAGACACAAAAACGGTGATGTTTAATTAATTTTAATTCTTTGAAATTAATTTATTTAAAATAATAAATAAGACATTAACATAAAATGAAGATTAAAAAGGGTTATAAAACCTAAGTATAAATAGAAACAAAATTCAAACCTCTAAAATTATAACATTTTCAAAAACAAACTAAATTGAAACAAAAACCTTCAAAATGTAACATTATGAAACACAACACTAGAAAGAAATTAAACCCAAAAATCACCAAAAATAAAATATTTTTGCTTTCGATCTAAATCGTGTACTTCCTGAGAACATTCGTAGCAAGTAGACATAATCAAAGAAATGAAGAAACGCGTACCAATATCTTCCTTAGTGAACTGCGGCAGATATTCATGGAATGAAATGGCGTTATCTCCATTCTTGTCGTAGAACTCCAATTGTTTCGTCGTTCTATAATTCAATCTTTCAATAGCTTGTCCATTAATCCAATCACTCAACTCCTCGTAACTGATAACCCCGTCTTTAGGCGAATTATCCAGCAAAGGAAACAACACAAGTAACCTCAACGAAATGTTCAATCTCCCGTCATCGTAGTAATTTCTATAAGCATCAGTAATCTTATGATTTTGATTTTCCACTCCAATCGCATTTTCACCACGTTCCTCTGCTTCTAATCTCTCCATTTCCGTAACAAGAGGATCGAAAGTAGGGTTTGGGAATTTGAATCCTAGACGACGAGTTGGTTGTTGATAGTTCCGACTGTGGAAATTGGAGGGAGAAATTAGGAAGAAGACAGCGAAGGCGGTGGCTGTAAGAACATATACCACCGCCTTCCCCATTTTTTCGGCGGCGGAAGGGATCGAGATAAGGTTAGATGGGGAAAACGGATACCTAGAGAAGGCCACATTTGAGAAAACAGAAGGGGAAAATGGGTGGAGGTTAGGGTAGGGGAAGAAGATGAACGGAGTACCGTTCACTCAGCTTTGCAATAATAGGCAACGGTGGAATCCATTCTGAGGCTCAGAGGTTTTGTATACAAAAATATTTACTCATAGACGTCAATAAAATAAAAAATTTTGCTATATATTTTTTAAAAATATTTTCAATTTACAATAATTTCTTTTTTGTTTTTGTTTTTTTTCTAATTTTAGATTAGCTTTTGAATTTTTCTTTTGGTAAAAATGTAGATAACAAAAAACTCGGGAGAATAGTTTACAAGCTTACTTATAAAAATTGAAAATAGAAAAGCAAAGGACTACCACAATGTATGTATTGTTTTTTTTTAATAATTAAGTCTTATGAACGTCTATTTCATCTTTATTTATTATATTAATATTTTTGTAAACTAAGTTAAAATTTCAACATTAAAAAAAATATGTGTTCTGTCTTTTAAGATTTTAAAATATTTTATTGAAATATTACCTCGACGAACATGTAAAAACTAAGGGATGGAATAATGTTAAGAGGCTGATTCACATAAAAGTTATTTATTTTTAGTATTCGTTAATTCATTGTTTTTGAACTATTAAAATTGTTATCAACTTATTTGACAAACTTTTAAATGGAGAATTAAATATATATATACATATACATATACGAAAGAATATGTTGATAGCAATTGCAGTTGGAGATTGGAATCAATAATCCATGACAGCCAACTTATTTCAAAGGTTTGTCTATGAATTTTGTGACAAATATATTAAATACATTATGCTTTTTCACATGTTTCTGTTTTCTATATTCTATTTCTAAATTAAAAAAAAAAAAAACAAGGTTTGATGCTTACTTGTTATTTATTAATATTTATTAATCAATATTTGATAATTCTTTAATAAATTTGTTTATTCATTGAGTTTTTTGCCTAAAAAGTTTATAGAACAAATTTATACCAAATGTTTTGACATGTTGTTCTAATTAGGAAGACTTCAAATGACTTGGTTTATAATGATTTTTGATAGTTTATTTAAGTTTATCGATGTGTTTTTGTAGTATCTGGTTGTGTCCTTAACCATATTAATTTAATTTTATCGCAAACGTCAAAAGAAACAAAAACCAAAAGGTCACAACCTAGGTTATTTTTCAAAACACGAGTAGCAAGTCAGTTTTGTTTTGGACGGTATTAAAATTTTCGACAAATAATGGACAATCCTTAGTATTCCATTTTTATCAACATGTCAATATTTTATATTTCCTTGGCTCAACATAGACATTCAAGGTAAATCAATGTATTAAAAAAATTTGTAACTAATGTAAGAATAATATAATATTATCACATGTGACTATTTAAAAATTATCTAATGTTTTTTTTATTATCTTTATTATTTATCTTAATACATTTTCTAGAAATATTCATCATTGCCAATATTTTATCTTAATTCTATAAGATTTTTACGGGACAATGATTTAACAAAGTTTTTGTATAGGCGACCCATTTATATAGACCCAAATAAAACTTGATTCAGTATTCAAATTCAATTTTAGAAAATGGCATTTTGGTTATGTTAGTAACGTGTGAAAATACCATTTTCTCCACAAATCGTATGCGAGGATGTGGAGCTAAAATGAATTATTGTTTCTCACTATAGCTTCTAGCTCATCTTTCTTATTTTTCGTCAAGCACAATTGTAATTTTTTCTTTGTTTATAACATAGGAACACAAACATAAAGTTCAAGGAAGATTAAACTTTAACTTAACCTATACGTATTTGTGTCCCACTTGGTATGATATTGTAGATCGATAGCCTTAAGAGCGAAGGCTCCCATTTGGGTATGTGTCTTGAGAGAACATTTGGACAAAGGAATTTCAGATACAAGAAGATTTCCCACTACCCAATTCAATAGTTGCTCCCCTAACAAATCACCTTTTCTGAAAGTGTTAATCGTTGTTCTAGTTCCAGCGCTCTTGGTAAATGTCAATCCCATACCTTTCGTGAACAATAGCGTCTATTCAACAGGTTCCCCCTCTTGAATAATATAGCTCTGCTCTCCAAAAACCATTGGCTTCATATCCTTCATCATCTCTTTTAACTTCTCATCTTCAAATTCTTTAAGCATTGGAACCTGCCAAGGAAACATTGATCAAGGTCGTTTGTTTCTATTTTAACAATTTACTTCACAAATATACAGAGCAAAACTCACCCTCTTTAGGATATCCCAGCAAAGTTGTTTCTTTATCTCCTCAATGAATGGAGACACGGAAACAGATTGAGCAGTGTTTTCAAATTGACATCATTTTTCACTCAAACTTGTCTCTCATAAACTCCTTGATTTCCTTCTTCTTCTGGAAGTTATAATAATCTATCCATAAATCTGTTTCAACATCTTTCTTTTGCATTTTCCTCTGTTTCTCCTCTGATCATAAAGTTGAGGACTGTAGATATACCTGTTTAATGATGCAACCATTTCTTTGTTACTGATTTAGAAAAGGAGAAGTTGACATATTGGATGAGAAGATCTTTAACAAACCTGCAAGTTGCTAATAAGATAAACAACTAGAGTATCCCAACGATGGTAATGAGAGCCGCAAAGATGTTTTCGGATGAATAGCTATTTGGAGTCAAGTTTGACCCAAAATGAGCTGTAAATTGCATTTGATCAAACATGAGATGATACTATCACATTTCATTATCTTATAAACTAGGAAGTTATTTGTACCAGATGAGAGTTTTGGAAGTTGAAAAGTGATCTCATAATTTCAACAAACAAGAGTTAATTCGAGTTATGATTTAAAAATGCTATCTTCAAAAGTTACTTCAAACATACTCGAGAATATTATAACCACATGGCTTGGTGGTGTCTCATGGGGAGGGGGTGAGGTTAGAAGTTGAGAAAACTTAAATAAATCAACATAATCTCAAACTTGGATCTTTAAGTCTAATTTTCTTCTCCCTCTATTTGCTCAGACTATGTTTCGATGATGAAGACCAACACATACAAAGGAAATCATTAAGCTTGTAAACTCAGATGACCGTTTGATCTAGTTCTAAGCTGAGTTGAAGCCTATATCCTCATAAAAACCATAAACTTACACCAATAATTGATGATCAAAGTAATAGCCATTAAAATGAAGAACAAAAAGAGATGTGTTGAAAGGAAGAGTTTCAAACCTTAATGCACGTAGTCCTCAAGAGAACTTAACATATTAACATAATCTAAAACTTGGATCTTTAAGTCTAATTTTCTTCTCCTCCTATTTGCCACTATAACAAGTTAGGGTATTCTCGTTGCATTAAAGTGTTAGAGTAGGCTTGAAATACATTAGGAATTGATTTCCCGATGCAGAAAGTGACATCGAGAAGCGTGTTGGGAGAAATGCATTGAGAGACCATTCTCGATGCACTACCAACACTACGTCAGGAGTGAATGTCTCCCGACGTCACTATTACCGACGTTGGTACGACGTCGAAAAATGACGTTCCCCGACATCGTCCTGACGCAACGTCGGAAATTGTCGTCCTGACGCTATTCTAAGTGCGTTAGGAACGACTTCCAATTGCCAACGTATATGTTGTGTCAGGAAAGATTTTAAAAATAAATATTTTTTTTATGTTTTTTGATTTTTTTTATTCAATAGTATTATTCCTTTTCAATTCTAATACAAATTTAAATTGAATCAAATTATAGAAAATAAGCAATAAATTAGTAAGTAATTATATAAAATAACAAATCCAAATTTTTTTCATATGTTTACAAATGTTCGAAAAAGTACATAATATAGTAAATGTTCGAAAAAGAATACATAGAAATAAAAAAACTACGTAGTCTCCTAATAGTCGCGTACGCCATATTACACCAACTCTAGACCTACAATGACATAAAAGTAAGTTTATTAAATATGCATATCACTAAATAATGCAATGTAAAAAACTTAATAATGGAAAGACATATATGTACTGTAAGGGATCATGGTCCCCTCTGTGTCCGATTCATTTCTTTTATAAGCTTCTGCATTTTTTCCATTTGTGAAGTTAGCATCTCCGATGTCTTTCTCTGTTCTTCAATCATGCGTTTAGCTTCATTAAGCTCGAATTTTTACTGCTCAATCATGACTTGTTGTAATTCATACTCTCTGGCTTGCGAAAATAATGTTGAAGAACTGCTAACACCGACCGTCTTGCGGGACTTGGGCTTGGGTCCCCAACCAATTCCATTTGAGTAGCCTGATCGTCTATCCTAACGGTCTCACATATCTCGTCCCTAGAGAGTAGCTGAGAACCCTCTAGGGTAGGCTGGGACTGGAGTTCCAACATTTGATTTTGCAACAAATTTCGTAATTAAGTTAGTAAGACATAAATAAAAGTACATAATAAGACAAAAGTATTGCTTGAACTTACATGCACATCATTAGTGGCCTGCAAAACGACGTGCCATCTGAAACGTGTGTTTGCTTGAATAACTTGACACGATTGATTGATTAACATCGTTGCTCAGCAAGCTCATGTTGTCATTGTAGAAACGACGACTTGGACCTGCTACTATGATTGTAAGGCTGCTTTTATCTAGCAGCCTTGTTTTCATCCGTGATTACTCCTGCATGAAAATAATTGTTATTTTTTATACATATAAAAAGTTGAATGAAATAACCATTACAATATATAAGTCTCACCTGAAATGCATGGCTCATGTAGTGATGCAGAGGAAGTGCCAATCTTCCATACGTCCCACCAATATGTGCGGTAGGTTGACACGTGCCTGTTTAAGGTTTCTGTACTTTATGAAATGTCTATGACAGTCGCCTATGAACTCCTTGAAAGAAGTGAAAATTTGATGCTCAACAAATCTATTCATTGCTTGATCGTTGAAACCAAGCACGAAAAAGCACTAGACATTAGAAAACACCACACATTAGCTTGGTTACTTAAGTATGTTTAAAATGAAAACCGAATTGTGTATTGCACGTACCTGTAGATCATCCTTGATGACCTCGATGTATTCTCTCCCAACATCAACCTACCTAAGGCAGTGGACCGGAAATGTACGCCTCACACACATGCTAATGGCCTGGCTGAACCAAACAACGTGTGGATATATTGGCTTCTTCGCTCTAGGGGCTATGAACATGAAAATCCTACCATTGGCATAGACGTAACTCTCCAACTTCAAGAGTTGAGACTGCTGATGTCTTATAAGAGTCAGAGAGGATTGGGTATTTTCTGTTGAATAAAACAACAAATCATATGAGAAACAAGTTAAAATAATTATGAGTTAAAGTACCGAGAGATTCACCTGAATTGTTGTCCAATGAGGACGACCCTCCTGCAATGTTTAAATCCTCGTCGAACTCGAGGAACATCGCATCTGTCTCCTCGAAACCGCTCGAAAATGATGTCATAGTGCCTAGGACATAGGGAAACAAACATTGATTAAGAAAATACGAATACCTATTCATATTGGAAATATAAACTAATCAAATATGTGAATACGTGGTTCGTCACTATCATTCGACGTCCTTGATCCACTTTGATGTGACAATTGTTTATTACCATCATCTATGAATTCGACAGCGACATAACGCACAATCGGTCTTTCAGCGACTATAGTATCAACGTTAGGCCTGCATAGAGTGTCATTCTTAATGTGTTCATCCACTCGATGGTCGGCGACCATTTCAAGTACATTCAGTTGCTCATTCTCAACATCGTCCACTTTGGACAAGTCCAATATACGCTTATTCTGGGATAAATTTCTAATTAGTACCATTTTTTGGATAATCTAGGTAAAATACTTAATGTGCATGCGTCGCAAGAATGATTGGTACCTCAGTGAATCAAAAATAGGATGTGTTGATTTTTTTGTACTCTAAGTCCACATGTGTCCTTTGGTTTTTGTTGCTATTGGTGGCATACCACCTACACTTAAATAGCCTAACACTTCTTCCCATTGGATATTAAACGTGCAATACTTCATCTAGAACACCGTAGAAATTGTTGTTGCTACTTCCACTGACATTGCTTTCATCATTACCACGACTCCACTGTTTTGTGTAGTGCATCAGGAATCACGTTCTGCCATGTTAAATCTCACCCTACTAATAATGCATCCATTATAACACTGAACGTTAGGTGATGGTCTCATCGTAAGTGAGAAGAAATCGTGAGATAGATTTTTTGTCTTACACAATTCTATAGCGACCAACCAGGCGATCGCTATAGAAAAAAGTGGTTGGTGCGAAAACCTGTAAAGCTAAAAAGGATTCTTGTGGTGCTGACTTAACTTTATCAGAATTAATTAGAGCTTATACTGTCCTACCAAATCACTTTTTTCCTATAAATAGAGGCATCTTCCTCATTGATCGTGCGCGAATTTTGGCAAAAATTCTGAGAGCAAGAGCATTTCTTCCATTCCTTTCTCTGTTTTAGGTGAGAGTCTTAAAAGAGGGAGAGTTCCCTAACCATTTCTCCAAGTGTAAAAGGGAAAAATCAGAGCCAACGAGTATGAAAACTCATGCTCTGCAGCTTGCCTCATTTTCTTGTGTTCGATTTTGTATTTTATTAACATTGATTTGTAAGATTGACTTCATGACTGAGAGGCCTAAAGCTTTAGTTATGATATTGACGTTTTCCTTCTACCATCCTCCCATATTTCTTTCTTTATCCATTCCATGTACATTTAATTGATTGTTCGCATAATGTAGGGCACCTTAACATTAGAGAATCTAGTTAACTGCATCATTCGAAAGAAAAGATGCAAGACTAATGTGTTTTATGCATTAGGCGATTGAGTTGTAGACGAGCTTGTTGTTGATTTAATGATTGTGTTATAAAATGTATTTCTAAAGGGTTTTCTTAAAAATTTACTCACTAAGTCTTTGGACTTACATTTTAAGTTTTCACTCCTTAGGTCTTAAGGCGAAGATTAGGAATAAATAGAAGGTTTCTAGGCGAGGAAACCTTGCACAACGATTAGATTATGTTTTATATTATTGCATTCTAAGTGAAGCATGTAAAGTGTAATGTAGACCACATGATTTAAAGTTAATAAAAGAAATTGAATTGTCTCTTTTCTACTGCGTTATAATGGTGTTATATTATTGTAAGTTTCTTATCGCCTAAAAGCATGAGAATAAGTTTAAGTATATAAGGTGCTAGGTGATTAAGTAAAGTTTAAGGTCCTAAGATGAGCTTTTTGGCGTTTTAAAGCATCAGAAATGCTCAAGTCATGCCGCATACCGTATTGCAAGTTAGAAAGCATGCGAGATGGGGCGTGACCAATATGTAGTTCCATACCTAATTGATTGATTGGTTTGGTTTAGGTACCTTGAGATTTGATACTATGTTTTGATTGGCATTGCAAGTTCATTTCAAAGCCGGTAGTAAGCTTCTGTCTCTTGGAACCTAGATTGATTTTCTGAACCCTATTTTTCTCTTTGGATTTATTGGGTCATGCTTCCATATTCTCACATTTTAGTTTGTTTAGGCATTCTAATGATTGTATTGTTATAAATGGTTCTCTTTGTAGAAACCTATTACACACTTTATAGTATATGGTTATGAATGAAATGTGCCTTTTTTTTATGGTAGTTTCATTAACTATACATTTCCATTATCTTACGTAGCCTCGTCTTTCATATGATGAAAGTGATAGCTTTCTAGTAGTCTAGTTCAAAAAGACTTGGATGTTTGACCTAGCAAGTCAATCAGATATTCCAATATAGAGTAGTCTTTCAAAATCGAGATAATAAGATAAAGAGAATCCACATATGCTGATTTTGAAGGCTACCTTTATGATTTAGTCTTCCATTACAAAAAGGAAGGTCGAGATCCTATTATTCCATAGATTAGGATTTCTTAACGGGTTTGAGTCTTTCATTGATGCTTTTGGTACTCATTTACTGAGCATGTTCGTCCTCTTTATCTTGCGCCCGTCCTCTTATTTTGCCTTATCAAATCTACTCTATTGCTGGATGGTGAGGCTATCCTATTCTATAATGAGTTATACTATAGAAAAAAATTTCTCTTGAGGACTTTATCCCAATTCTCTTATGAACGACACATTTCTATCTAATAGAGTCCAAATCAAGGAAGGTTTGAGTTTGCACCTGGATCAAAAAGAAGGAAAAGCTAGTCTCGAGAGACGTTCTTTGACCCTGCCTCACCAAATGGGCACTCTTCCTCTTATAGGATCAGTTCTTGGACAACGGAGGCTTTAAGGTCAGTTCTTATGAAGGAATTGATGAAATTATAGCTAAATGAATATAAAAAGCTATTGGAATTTGTGTCCTAAAACTCATACTTTGTTATTTGATTCAAAAAAATTTATTATTGAATGCTATAATCTTAAAACCAATAAATTTAAGGTCCTGAGGCTATTTACTAGTTTTTCATATATACTTGAGCTTTATGTAAAGACATAAACATGGATTAAGTTCAAGTTAATAGCCCAAATAGTCTATAGTGTATGAATAAGGTTGGACGCCTTATTCTGGATAAACACTATGGATGCGGCCTGCTCCGTAGTTAGTACAAACGATGTAATCCTGAATCGTTCATGTAGAGACATGGGAGTGAGGGCGTCTTATGTAAATGGTTTGCATAAGACTGAAATCACGAAGTAGTCACTTTTAGTTATAACACCGTAAACTATAACTGACTATTTCATTTATGATGACCTAGGTAACTTGATCTTAATCCTCAGCTAACTATGAACTTCTGTTCATTCGGTAGTATCCTTAGATCTGCATAGGTAAGGGCAGCTCAACATCGCTAGCCCAATAAGCCTCCCATTTTAGGGGTAAGACCGAGTGGATAGCTAGGGACATAGGGTGCAAGATGGAATTCATTCCTACCCACTTCTAAGATAGTAGATAGGTTGTTCCCTTAAGGACTGAATCCAAGTCTTGAACAAGGGGCCCCACCTTCTCATTAGCCCGAGAAGGATTCTGGTTTATAGGTTACACCTTAAACCAATTGTTCAATAGTGGATCAGTAGGTCTTAAGGAGGAAGATATAATCTCGAGGGTAAAACGGTATTTTGATCCAGCCAAGATTACGAACAACCTGTGAAGGATCAACTTACCCATTATGGTTTTATCAGGTGGACAAAAATATATCTATAGTGAGGGGAGTGCAACTAACAGTCTTTAATGGAATGACTCTTTAGTTAACGAATGTTGATTAACTTTGGTTTAAAAGAGTTTAGTCAGTTAATCTTGAATCGTTGGAGCCCATGATCTATAGATCCATTAGGTTTCCCTACTAGCTCATATGGATTCAACTAAGAACAAGTATGTTGAAGTAATTCGAATTATTCAAAAAAAAGATAAAGAGAGAGAAACCGACAAATATATAAGATATAGGTCAGTAAAAATAAACTTTAAGTTTGTGTTTAAATATTATTTAAACAAATATGAATATAGATTCATATTTAAAAGCTTAAAAAGTTTAGAGAACGATAAAAAAGTCAACATGTTGATTTTGAACTTTGACTGGATTTATTTTCAAATATGATTTGAATTTTAGAGAAATGAATACGGATTCATACTCGGGAGGTTAGAATTAGTCAGGACGGGAAAATTAGTAAAAAGTCAAAAAGTTGACTTTTGACTAAGAAAAGTCAAAGTTTGACTTTGACTAAAGTTGGTCAAATAACCAAAATGCCCATTTGGTTAATTATTCTATTAATTAACGATTAATGGGAAATGTGACAATTAATTATGAATTTGAAGCTACTAATTCCATTGATAATTAATGGATTAATGAGGTGTTGAACTTATATGAAATAATATTGCATGTAATTTGCATTTAGATTTCATATAAAATTTCTCATTACCGAATGAGAAAATGGATGAACTTTTTGCTTTTGTAACACCTAAACGATCGACTCCCACCTCTCAATCTTTACTTCGCATAATCGAGTCCCACAACTCAGTTCTTGGTCTTGAGCATAGTAGGTCAACTTGGTGGTTATCCTTGCTCGTGATTTTCAGAAAGAGAAAAAACTTTGATCAAAGAAGAAGTTGAGAACTACAAAGGTAAGTTCATCATTTACCTTCCTCTCTCTTCGTTAGGTTCATTGCATAGCATATGCATGTTAGCTTCTAAATCGTTTAGATGCATATAGAGTAAAGCATGATCTTTATCTTCCGCTGCTGCATGTCTCTGTTTGGTTTTTGTTTTTCCATCATGTGGTATCAAAGCATGCTTAGCTTCACTCATATGCATATGGTGGGTTTTTACAATTTATGTGATAAATTGTTATGGTTGAACTAAAATAGATTAGTTTTGGTTTTGGCTCTAAATTAAGTTGTTTATTTGCTTTAATGTTTGTAATAGCCCTGTTGGGGGCTTAATTTATTTTTGCAAAGAGTCTGTAATTTATTGGAGTCATTAGAGTTGAGATTAGGCTGTAATCTTACATGCAGTCAGAAGATGATGCTTTTTAAGAAGCTCAAAAGGAGATAAATCAAGCCTTTCATTCACTCTCTCAAAGATCGCATATGGTATACGTATCGCTTGGGCCAGTGAACATTGAGCTTACCAGCCAAACGATCACGTAAGGTATGAGTATCGTTTGAAGAAGATTCCATCGCTTATCTGCTAAACGATCGCGTAAGGTACGTGTATCGTTTGTGTAATAAGTGATCATATACCAGCTAAACGATCGCGTAAGGTACGTCTTTGTGCGAAGTGCTAAACGATCGTTTACCTTTGAAGTGATCGTATATCCATTGAGCGATCGCGTAAGGTACGCGTAACGCTAAGCGCTCATACGATCGTGTACATGCTAAGCGATTACGTATGGTACGCATATCACTGGCATCTACAAACGATCGTGTACTTGATAAGCGATCGCGTATGGTTAGCTTAGCGATCGCATAAGGTATCTGAATCGCCTATGCCCGTGAATGCCGTCTGCCTACTCAACGATTGTTATGTGCTTATTATACTCATCAAATTATTATTGTAATAATTTAGTTTTACCTTAATTTAGAGAGCCAAAATCAATCTATTTTAGGGTGTTTTAATTAATCTTGCATATGATGTATGGTTTAATTATTACTTAAATTGTATGTGCATATTGTATGACATATAGTTTTAAAATCCCACCATAGGTTAACATGTACATGCATGTTGAGAAAATCAATATGGAAATTAATTAATATAATTAATTAATGATTAAATTAATTTAAAAGATAATTGAATTAATTTTATTAAATATGATTTAACAAAATTATTCAATTATTAAGCCATATTAATTTGTTTTTCTAGATGAATGGTTATAGGTTAGTCTAATAGTTTTATAATTGTTATAAAATGAATTAGACATTAAAATCTATAACAAAGATAAGATGCACGCTCACCTAGGTTATACCATATCTTCCAAAAATTAGATTTAGGTCGATATCTTGTAAAACTAAGTTACAAGAGGCTGACCTGATTCGATCTTGTCAACAAGTCAGATAAGATGACTAAGGATTGGAGGTTTTTAAGTTGACGGTTTACGGAACACCTCCTACCTGGAGATCGTAATCGGTTCTTGAGCCTAGTTAACATAGTTTTATGAGCATGCGTGAGAGATATAAGGTAATAAAATTGGTTTATCACCTAGATATTGTAGGCTAAAATCTAGTATAAATGTTATACTTGGATGTTTTACCTAGATTTAGGATTTGTTTAAGTTAGCCTAAATTAGATCCTTGATAATTTACCCGAAATTTTAGAACACTTCAGCTGAAGAAAAGTATTGTACTTTTAGCTCTAGCGTCCCCAAGAGTTCACACCGTGAGGTTAATGCAGGGCTTTGGGCCGTGCGTAGGAGCGGACTCCATTCGGAGAGTGTTTGCATGAGCTATGAACAAGGTGAATGGGAGAAGTAGTTCATAGTAAGTGGGTGAGGGCTATATGACAATACATCCCATGGTCTCTTCCATTAGGTCGCACCGTGAGATTCCTATAATGCGCCTACCTTGTCTACCCTGGAGCGAAGTTCCCTTCGGAGGGCTGTATTATAGGATTTGAAACACAACGAACTCCATATTTGGATAGGGTCTCTTAGATAAGTTTTCATATTGTCTTTCTACTTTCGGGAGCATAATGATTCTCATCTCTGAGGACCGAAAATGGAGGGTTACACTTACAAGAATTACTAAGATAGTTAGTATATTCTTGACCGAAGTAAACGGTAACTAAAATGCTAAGTAAATATGAGATATTTGTGAGTTAGCATTTGGTCAAGATTGTCTTGATTCAAAGGACGAGTAATCGGCTAGCCCTCGGTAGAGGTTATTCTGAACCTTTGAATTATCGTTGCAAAACATAATAAAAATGGTATATATTTTAAAAGTTTTGCTAAAATGATTGGTTTATTTAGAATATAGTTTCTAAACAAATTATGTAAGTTTTTCAGCATGAATAGCTCGATAGTTCAGTTATTAGCTTCCAAAAAACTTAACGGCGATAACTATGCAGCATGGAAATCAAATCTTAACATAATACTAGTAGTTGATGATTTAAGATTTGTCTTAACTGAGGAATGTCCTCAAACCTCGACCTCAAATGGAAACCAAGCTAGTCGAGAAGTATATGATCGATAGGTTGTTCTCTTAAGGACAGAATCCAAGTCTTGAACAAGGGGCCCCACCTTCTCATTGGTCCGAGAAGGATTCTGGTTTATAGGTTGGACCTTAAACCAATTGTTCAATAGTGGATCAGTGGGTTTTAAGGAGGAAGATGTAATCTCGAGGGTAAAACGATATTTTGACCCAACCAAGATTACGAACAACCTATAAAGGATCAAGTTACCCATTATGGTTATATCAGGTGGACAAAAATATATCTATAGTGAGGGGAGTGCAACTGAGAGTCTTTAGTGGAATGACTCTTTAGTTAACGAATGTTGATTAACTTTGGTCTAAAAGAGTTTAGTCAGTTAATCTCGAATCGTTGGAGCCCATGATCTATAGGTCCATTAGGTTTCCCTACTAGTTCATATGGATTCAACTAAGAACAAGTATGTTGAAGTAATTCGAATTGTTCGAATAAAGATAAAGAGAGAAAAACTGACAAATATATAAGATATAGGTCAGTAAAAATAAACTTTAAGTTTGTGTTTAAATATGATTTAAACAAATATGAATATAGATTCATATTTAAAAGCTTAAAAAGTTTAGAGAACGGTCAAAAAGTCAATATGTTGATTTTGAACTTTGACCGAATTTATTGTCAAATATGATTTGAATTTTAGAGAAATGAATATGGATTCATACTCGGGAGGTTAGAATTAGTCAAGACGGGAAAATTAGTAAAAAGTCAAAAAGTTAACTTTTGACTAAGAAAAGTCAAAGTTTGACTTTGACTAAAGTTGGTCAAATAACTAAAATGCCCTTTTGGTTAATTATTCTATTAATTAACGGTTAATGGGAAATGTGGCAATTAATTGTGAATTTGAAGCTACTAATCCCATTGATAATTAATGGATTAATGAGGTGTTGAACTTATATGAAATAATATTGCATGTACTTTGCATGTAGATTTCATATAAAATTTCTCATTACCGAATGAGAAAATGGATGAACTTTTTGCTCTTGTAACACCTAAACGATCGACTCCCATCTCTCAATCTTTACTTCGCATAATCGAGTCCCACAACTCAATTCTTGGTCCTGAGCATAGTAGGTCAGCTTGGTGGTTGTCCTTGCTCGTGATTTTCAGAAAGAGAAAAAGCTTTGATCAAAGAAGAAGTTGAGAACTATAAAGGTAAGTTCATCGTTTTCCTTCCTGTCTCTTCATTTAGGTTCATTGCATAACATATGCATGTTAGCTTCTAAATCGTTTAGATGCATATAGAGTAAAGCATGATCTTTATCTTCCGCTGCTGCATGTTTCTGCTTGGTTTTTGTTTTTCCATCAAAAGCGACTGCCCCTTTTATTAAAAAGAATAGGTTACAAGGAGACGGAGTTAAGAAGAGCTAAGTGAGACTAGAGGTTCGAAAGAAGAGAGATGAACTTGAGTATTAGTAGTATGAAAGAGATCAATGAAGAAGGTTAATATTTGCAGAAAGAGATCAGTGGCCACAAAGCGGGAAAAGAGAAGTCAAGATAAAGAGAAGAAAAGAGAAAAGTCTCAGAACGAAGAAGAAGAGAAATTTCATCCAATTACCTGGCTTCTGAAATTTGTACCTATCTTTAGAATTATGGCATATCCTTTCTACTTCAATCTGATTCCCAAGGGAATAAAAAGAAGAGAACTCCTACTAGGCCGAAACCTACTCCGCAAGGCATCAAGCGGGAAGCGAGATGAAGTGAAAATTGACACCTTGGGATTGTTGTTCAATTGGTCAAAGCACTGCCCTGTTCAGGTAGCAGCTGTGGGTTTGAGCCCCGTCAGTCCCGACAAAGTCCAATCGTCCTTTTGTTGTCCAGCCATCAAAATAGAATATGACCTATTTCTTCCTTCCCACGGAGCGGTAAGGGAGTTGGAAGAAAATGCTAGTTTAGTCAGGCCTATGCAAAGAGTTTTTTTGCTAGTTAGGGGTTGATTTTGAAGGAAAAAAAAAGAGAAAAAAAAGAGTGATATAAGAAAAGTGGAAGAAATCGCTATTTTGGTACTGAATTTCATGGAAAAAAGCTTAGTCCGACGGCTTCTCCAGAGCAGTATTCTTCCATATTCACTTTCCTCTAAATAGTAGGTTCATTAAGCCTAGGACCATGAATGGATTTCTTAACATAATTAGTCCCATAAGATGATGGTGAGTTCTATTATAATCAATCCAACAATAAGAAAGTGAATTTTAGATAAAGGAAGCATAATAATGAAATGAATCTCAGATCAGATCAATCTCAAATTAGTCCTGCAACAAAAGAAATGGAAGGATTACTATCAATGTACAAGGTTCAAAGAATACGAAATAAGGCTTAAAGATCTTAGCTAAACAAAAGCATATTTGTCTTCATTCTCTTGATGGTCAATTTCATTGTCGACCCATAAAGAAGAAAAATGAGAGTTGGGGCACTCGACTAAGCGCTGAGGCATACTAATTCGTCCCTGTTTTGAGCCCACCACATGGTTCTCATTGGGGCTAATGTTCTTGCAAAAGTATTCCCTAGTAGATAGTCGGACCCTAATATAACAGTGTATCAAATCCACTATTCATCAATTAATTTTTATGCTTTAGATTTTATGTCCTTATAGCATACCTTCCTTTTAGTAGGTTTAGTAGGTTCTTAGTCGCTTCACATCATTAGGCTTGATATGATTTGTACAAATTCTCGTGTGAAGTAGACATGTTCCTTCGGAAACCCATCTTTTTCTATATTTTTGATGGGAAAGGTCAAAGGACTGATGTCAGTTCAAGAACCGCTCTGTGGACTATGAATTTATGAATTTCTACAAGGGACCTACCTCGTCGTGCCTTCTCAGAAAATATAGGCAGAAAAGAAAGTCACTCTTTTTGTGGCTAAAGTGGTTAAAGGAGACTAGACCCGTTGTGGCTCCTTTTGAAGAAGTAGCAGTCGCTTTTTTTTTTCTTTCTTTGCTAAGCTAAGTTTGAGAATATTCTCTATTCACAAGTCAAAAATGGATGAAAGTGCAAGACCGCTACGTGGGTTGGTATAATGAGAGTTCTCAAGAGGAGCTCGTGTGCAATACCAGTTCATAGAGGACAAACGTTGTTCTACAGGTGTACGAGAAAGACTATATAAAGACTATGAAGTGCTAGAAGAAGACTAAAGGCACGTCATCGATAAATCACGATGGTCGACCTAGGGAGAAGAACTTGACTTTAAGGCGTGCCTCAACATTACCATCATAAAGTCTTTATTTATTAAAGAAATTCTTGGAGCTGGCGTATGAGGCGCAAAAGGACAGATGTCATTACCAAGAACCAGAGATGGTGCGACTAAACCTCGACACCGCTTTCTATATTTAGTCTTGCAATGTAGTCCTTCAAAGGTATTCTTACTGAAAGGACAATGATGCAACCCCCTTTACCTCCTCAATCCCATTCCCAGCTTGCGTTGCTCTTCCTGAACTAAGTAGGTATTATGTTGCATAATATAAAACATGCAAGAAACCTCATCCCAGGAGTAAAAATATGAGATTCCTATTCTGTGGTAGAAGAGATCTTGCAAGCTTTTCTTCATAAAAGAATATAACAAATGATGAATGAGTAGGATAGCTTGAACCAGTGTAAACCGAAGGAGCGATTTATTAACCCACTACATAGAGTAAGAAAAATAATCGTTATAGCTTGAGGCGGTCGGCGTCTTTATCATATGCTTTAGGCTAGTCCGTCCCTCTAATCCGAGGCAAGATCTTACACAAGGATAAATTGAATTCTTTTCCATTACACTCATTCCCCTTTTGGTTTTGACAATAAATGGAATAAGAAACTCTATCGTCATTCAGTAGAAAGACTCTTGCGAAAGAGATCGAATCAATCTCCTTTTCCTCTAATTTGTGTCCAAGAAGAGGCAAGGCAGAAGGATCAAGTTATCTCAGAAAATCAGAGAAATCTTTGAATCGTACAAATCCTGTGAAAATATAAGAAAAGAAGTTTGCCTAGGGTTTCTGGAATGAAACCTACGTACCGGTATTTGAGCCCACTCCACTGTTATAAAAGGAAGGAATGTACTAGGAACTCTAACCTCTTTTGAAAGGAGATAAGTCAGACTCTTTTCTTAATCGAGTCAACTTCTAAAATTGTTTGACCCTCAGTCTCTTTCTTTGCTTCTGATAACTGCCTTCCTCCCACGGGGCCCAACTTAGGAACATGAAGTTGGAATTGCAAATTAGCATGCCCCGTTGAATACGTACCCATCCTATATATACCGCTTGTCATACCCTAGCCAATTATCCAAGCGTTTTCTTGATTTTTTGGGCTATATTTCAAGTGTGTGATTCAATACTTTAGTGGATCCGTGCCAGAAGTCTTAGTCCTAGTTGCGTAAGTAGGTGATGATTGGTTTCTTAGCAAAAATGCATAATTTGCAAGGTTTTGACATATGAAAGATGGAAAAAAAGATCTATTTTCAGTTACTTTTCATCTTTTATCGTTAAATATCAATCTTATGAAAACTAACAAAATTCAACAAAAAAGCCAAGAAACTGCAAAGGTAGGACAAGGTGGAGGTCAAGCTTCTCTTAAAGCAATCAGGCAAATGTGTGTATACTAGCTTACTAGCTTGAGTAGCTGGAAAACTAAGGAATCAAAACCTTTATTTCAGTTGCTAAGTTTAAGTACACCCTATAGGAAAGGCTCAAGCTTTTGCGCGTTGTTGTTCATAAAGGTCAAAGCTAGCTACTTGCTTGTGGAAGGTGCTTGCCTGCGGCTATTCGTGGATCTGGAGTGTGGCGGCCTCTAGCTTAGACGATCTTATCTTGGGCTTTATTTTTTAATCAAAGTGGAAGAAAAAGCTATTTCATACTCATTTTTGCTTTGACTTTCCTTTTTTTGGTGGATAAGTTCTTGTTCACGTTGGGAAGTCGATAAATCGGCCTTCCTCATAGAGGGCATAAAAATACCCCCTATTCTCGTTCATACCCTAGTAAAGAGCCTATATTTGCCCTACCTAAAATGAGAATAATTGTCGCTCCCCCTTGGAAAAGGTGGATTTTTCCTTTCCCCCACTTTCTTCAACCTAAAAAACCAGGTAAAAGAGCGGTTTGAGTCCTCACATCTTACCCTACTAGGTTCAGAGGCAAAACCCCTACTCGACTAAGGAGGTCCAGGCTAGGTTCTTTTTTTTAGGCTAGGTTCAAGTTTTAAAAGAAATAAGAAATCCTAGATCACCGAACAAAACTCTGGGAATTGATAGATAGCAAGAAGTTAGGCTGTCACACTATTTTGTTCAAGAAGTTCTATAGCTTGATTTGATTGGCTGATTTGAACAAAATAAAGAACCCTAATAAAGGAAAAGACATGGCGGACATCAATCCCGAGGGAAAGAAAAGAGGCACGGGTGATATCTCACTTATTAAAGCAAACAAAAGCCATAACCCTATCTACAAAGATCCACAGGCAATCTTAAGGATTGGTGAGCACTTAGCTTTGAACTTTGAAATTTTTGCCTTCTCCTTTGATTTAGAGAAAGTATGCTCCTGGCTTGCCACCGGAATAAGGGAATTCTATTTCATACGTTTTCCTATACTAGTTCGGGTGACTCATTCATTCCATAGGACTTCGAAGCACTAAAAAAGAAGCAAATACTTGTGCAAGTGCAGAGGCAAGGAATAAGAAAAAAAGCCTAGACTATTGAAGTTCCCACGGAGCGAGGAAGATAACATGTATAGGAACTACTAAAGGTACTAAAGAAAGAAGAAAAACTACTAATTCATTAGCTAATATATTTCCAAAAAGTCGACTGAAATTCATGGATAGGGCGAAACCTCGAAGTTTAAGTTCCATAAAGGAGTCCACGGAGCAAAAGTTTTAGTTCCATAAAGGAGTCCAACTATCTTAAGAATTCTTGGAAAGCCCTTATTATGGTACGATACGAATGAAGAAAAAGTCTCGATGAAAAGGTAGGTTCCAAGTCAGACTTTTTAAGGTCTTGAAGGAGAGACTAAAACTAAAAACTTGACATGTTGGGTGTGTCGTACGAAATGAAAAGGGTAGGCAGAGAGGGGATAAGTTAGTGCAATAAAACGCCGTGTGGTAGGGTAGAAAGAACTCATTTAGACATGAAAGAGGTCTTTGGAGGTGGAGGACCCGAGATGGCATTCTATTGGTAAGATGTGTCGTAGGAAACTAAAACAACCATAAGTAGGAAGGAAGAGAAGTAGGCAAGATGAGAGAGCGAGCAACCTCGAAGAGGTGGAAATTTTTTTGTTTAACCACACTGTTGTAGGGTATAAGCACAAGAACTCCCCGCCAGTCATTCAGTTCGTTATTATGGATCCAGACATGAGCCTTTTTTTTATCATCCATCAATAAAGAGTAAGACAAGAAAGATCGGTTGAGTATGATATGAAAGTTTTCGAATAGGTGATTATATCTCGACCCCTACGTAATTATCAACTATTAATATGGATACTAGATAGGCTGTCTCCAACCAAGATAAATAAATTCATTTAATTCATTAGTAAAATGCAACCTCGAAAAGAAGGTGATTGACCAGGTAGGAATCGAGAAAGAGGAGAGGGAATATCATCATTAAGATCAAGAAGCCCAAGGAAAGGTTAGAAGCTGAGTCTTGCTATTCTTTTTTAGCCTCTGGAGGTCCTCTGAACTTGTTTAAGTGGAATTCATGAGTCAAGAGGACGGAGGATAGGCGGACTCATTCATGGAACTCAAACTTATGGTCTGACTATCCACTAAAAGGAGCTGAAGCATTAGAGTTGGATAGGGCTAGAGGTTAGATAGAAAGCCTCTATTCTTGAAGAGGAAATAGTGATATGAAATCAGCTAGCTCTTTTCCTTACTCATTTTTTATGATATTTCGATCAAGGAAAGCAAAAGCTTTGAATAGAATCATAAGGGAAATAGAAATGTCTTCAATGGAAGGAAGAAGATCTTAAACCCTAGCTGCCGAGCGACTCTACAACTAAGCAGCAAGAAGGGAAAAACTTTCTTCTTTATTTAAGCTACTTTTTCTCTTATTGTCGAGCAGAGGGTTCGAACTGCTAAGCACCTAGCATGAATAATAAATAAAAAAGATGGAGTGGTGTCCACCCTGAGGTACTATTTATGAGGTAGTAGATTATTAGTAGTAGTATCTCATTAAAGAACCACTAATATGTTCTCTCATGTCAAAACTATGGATTTAGAGCGGCACCTTTTATCATTTAATAGCTCAAATGGAAAGTCGAAATTTGCTCCTTCTTGAGTTTTTGACAATAATTCTCTATTACATAGCTCTTCTTCTCTTCTCAGTCTTTCTTTCCGGTAAGGTTTGAGCTAATCGTACCACTAGCCTTTACACAACTAATTAGGCTCGAGTTAGGCGTCAGATCAGAAGTGCTTTCACTCTCAACTCTTGTTTCTTGTGCCCAAAGACTAGAATCTCTCAGGTTCCATAGAATGATAACCATTATTTCCTTCCTTCCTAGAATAGTCCAATTGTCATTGACTTCCATAAAAGAAGAAGAAAAAAAGTATAAAACTCATATAACTAAGATATAGGAAGAAATTTAAAGAAAAGAAAGGCTTTTGATATTTGTAGATAAATAACTAAATAGGAAGGGAGACCATTTTCAGAAAAGGTATAAGATCATAGCGCACTCCATGGTAAAGAGCAAGCTATGGAAGTGAAGTAGTCTCATTCTTTGTGGACATTACGATGAATTCTAAAACTGACAAAGGAGAAAGGGTCGCTGGTCAGTAAGCTCATGCGTGAAGGAAAGAAGCCTACCTCTGGAAACCGATTGATAGACTTAAAGCCCTTGCCCTTCTAAAAAAGAAATGATTCAGTCAAATGCTTCACCTTCTTCTTTATGTGATAATGAAGTACGAGAACTTGAAGAAGGGGAATTAGACCCACTAGAGCAATAGGGTCGACCTTAGTCTTTTTCTTTCTCTTTCGAGCTATGGACGATCCTAATAAATGGGTTAACTATAGTTGCTCACGTACCCTCTTTTAGAATTGGGTGCCTTCCTTCCTGAGACTGAGAATCCCGATAAAGAGATTGTCACTTAATCGTATCCATATTAATAATAGCTTTCTAAAGAATACCAACACAGAAAGAACAAAAGCTACTGCCACTTCTTGAATCGATGAACACCCATCCAATCAATCCAGGAAAGAAGTTGTTAGACCTAGGGTTAGCCATTGAGATCCTAATTAATATAGTGATTGCTTTCCTGCTAGTCATGGGGATCATCTATCCTATCCTTTTCAAGTTCAACTAAGAATGACCTTTCTGATTCAAGATCTAATTACTTGATTTTGGAAGTCTGATTGATTCTTGATGACCCTTCGGAAACATCAAATTCCCTTTATTACCTAGGTTACTCAATCGAGACAAAAGATCTTCAAAGAAGAGAAGACGAAGACAAGAAAAAGAAAAGGCAACTCCTTCGGAGCCTTCTATGTCCTACTACAGAAGAAACCTACACCAAGCACTACTACAAATATGGGTTTTAATGACATAAGTTTTGCGTCATAAAGACTTTCAACGACACAATTTTTGCGTCATTGAAGCCACTATCAAGAAAGATTATTTAACGACACTTTGAAAAACGTGTCATTAAATATGCTTAGATGACACCAAAATTGTGTCATTAATACCTTTACCTTAATGCAATAAATATGTCATCGTTATCTATAACTCGACACCAATATATTGTCATCAATACCCTTATATTGACGCAAATCATGTGTCACCGTTATCTATACCTTGACACTAATATATTGTCATTAATACTCTTAGATTGACGTTTTAAATGTTCACCATTATCTATTACTCGACACAAATTTATTGTCATTAATAACCTTATATTGACGCTTTAAACATGTCACCGTTATCTATACCTTGACACAAATATATTGTCATTAATACACTTACGTTACACTTTAAATGTGTCACCATAATCTGTCACTTGACACAAATATATTGTCATTAATTCTATTACATTAACAATTTAAATGTGTCACCGTTATCTATCACTCGACACCAATATATTGTCATTAATACTCTTATAACGACGCTTTAAGTGTGTCACCTTTCGATATAACTCGACACTAATATATTGTCGTTGTAAATATTTCGTTACACAAAATTGTTGTCAAGAAAATGTGCTTTAACGACGCTGTTTCTGTTTAATAAAGGCTTATATGTCGACACATGTTTGGTGTCGTTACTCTTCATTTTCGCAACACATATTTTTCTGTCATATATTTCTTCTTTCAAAAAAATTAAATACTCAATTTCAGCATTACCCACATATGTTTGGAAAGATATTTATATTTGATAATAAAAAATATAACTTACATTATCGGTAATGATTTTACAGTAATCAAAAAGATAAATTTACTGTAATATTACATGTATGTGTGACCTAATCTAATCAAACTGACGCATAAATGAGAACTTGATCGATGCCATGGTCCATGGATTCTTCAACTACCTACAAATTTGAAGAAAATGAACCATAGCCAACATTCATTATGAAAAATGCATAAGCATAAGCATAAGCATAAGCATAAGCATAAACATTAAGTACATGCCAAACAAAAATCACCTTCTTAATAAGCAGATCAATAAACTTTTCAAAATAAGCGTCCAAAGTTCATACAACCAAGGTTTTTGATAAAAGACACGTAAGGAATGCAAAAGATTAAAAAAAAAACACTGACTACATAAGCATAGGCATAAGCATAGTATATAAATGTTGCAAATGTAAGTTTCGATTCAATCTTTACAGACCAAGCAATGTTCTAGTTTGCATCAAATTGAAACTTAGCATAAACTTACCCTTAGCCCCCCTCCTCCAAAGTGAATACAAAACAACATGATTCCTATAACATATGTCTAAGCGGATTGAAAAATAGCTTTTCAATGACTACCATAACTGCAGAATAGTTAACACAACAAAGTATCAAGTTCTTAAGTACGTGTCAACATGATTCCTAAAACATATGTCTAAGCGGATTGCACAGAATAGATTTTCAATGATTACCACTGCAGGATAGTCAAAGCAACATTCCTAAATACATGTTAACATGATTCCTAAGATAAAATAGTTAAGTTACATTACAAAACATAAAGCATGCTTACCTCTTTCTTTTACTAAATCTCCACCCCCATATCTTGATTACCCTTTATAGAGGCTTCTTCTTTCTTGCAAGTTCAGAAGTCCTAATAATGAATAGCAAACTACGTAATTTATACAATTATTGTTTCATATGCAATATATTAACTCATTATTTGATTCCTAACGGAGTTCATGATAAATTAAGTTAACATCATTTTCAAAGTTATTCCAAGAACAAAAATTGCAACCAATGTTATGAGAAAACAACTGTTATAAGAAAACAACAAACAATGTAACAAATAACAAACACTTTAAAATTTTACATACTCCAAAAATTCAAATAATATATAAAATTCAGTTGCAAAATAAGTAAGTTTCAAAACTTTCTTACCATGAAGATTGGGAAGTGTTGCTATCAAAGATCTTTTGTAGTTCCTCTTCTATCAAATTCAACCCAAAAAATCGAGTAGACAATATATTGATCTAAATAATCCTTGTTTTTTCATGGGAACCATAAAATAAGAAAACATCATCATTGACATTCAACACATAAGCAAATCTTTAATGGCTAAATTGAGAAGTCCTAGTTTTGTATCTTATCCTCTTATAGTTTTTAATTTAGTCGATCACTATTCGTAAATGTTAAAATTAGATGATAATGAAACTTACATAGCATGATACTTCATAGTTTGGCAGAAGTTCGAAAAAACAAAAAAAGTCATCTAAGTAAGGAAAAATGATTATTTTTTTACTAATTGAAAAATGTAATATACTTTTGCAAGTCAATAACCATAAAATCCATAAATGAAAATTATTTCTTTCTGTCTCAAATCTTTATATCCACATGACAAAAAACAAATGAATTTTTCATACATTTTGCAATTATAGAAATTGAAAAATAAATTTATATATAATAATTATTATTATTTATATATTTATTTATTTTTCAATTTCTATAATTGCAAAATGTATGAAAAATTCATTTGTTTTTTTCCACATGGCAAAAAACAAATGAATTTTTCATACATTTTGCAATTATAGAAATTGAAAAAAAAAATAATAATAATAGCAAAACAATGTGAAATATGATAAATATAGATTGGGAAATAATACAGGTTGGCAAATAATACAGCAAACAATATAGTTGACAAATAATACAGAGAAATACTATATTGGAAATAATATACTGATTAAGAATAAATATATTGGAAATAATATAAAATAATATATTGAAAATAATATAAAATAATATATTGAAATAATATAAAATAATATATTGAAAATAATATAAAATAGTATATCGAAAATAATATAAAATAGTATATCGAAAATAATATAAAATAGTTTATCGAAAATAACATAAAATAATATATCGGATATAATATAAAATAATATATCTAATATAATATACAAGTTGAGAAATAATACACGTGAAATAAATATCAAACCTAACAAACTATTGTGTATTTTACAAGTCTAATCAATTAATAAACAGTAAACCTAACAATACAAACTATTATGTATTTTACAAGTCAAAATTAAATCAATTGGCTTAAACATAACAAATTTGAATCAATTGGCCTAAATCTACTAAATTTGAAGCAACCATAAATTCAATGGACCTAAACCTAACAAAATTAAAAGCTTAAATGACGTAAATCTAACAAATTCGAAGCACATTGAAATTAATGGACCTAAAAAACAATAAATTCAATTGACCTAAATTTGAACTAACAATAAAAGCAAACTAAGCCTAACAAAATTAAAGTCACATTAAAATTAATTAACGAAATTACAACAAAAACAAAATTGAAAAACTACATCCTTATAAGATCACACTCTCAAAAGGGAAGGGAAAGGGAGGAAGTTAAAAAAAAAAACACTTGAAGACCAATTTGACAGAATAGTTTTACTTAGCTTTTTTTCAACCTTCAAGAGGGAAGGGAAATGGAGGAAATTAAAGAAAAAAAGTTACCTTTGAAATAATAGTTTTCTTAACTTTTTTTTCGATCCTTCCAATTCATCTCAAACATACCCTCTAAAAAAAATCCTCATTTGTTTTTATAGTGGAGAAGTGGAGTGAGAGAAAATTGGGTTAGTTGCGGGAATATAGGGAGGAGAGAAAATTGGATGAGTCGAGCAAAAATAGAGAAGAGACTGATATTCATTTTTTTAAAGAAAAAGTTAAATTCAAATTCAAATTCAACTTTCAAAATAAAATAAAAATAAAGTAAAATAAAGTAAATAAATAAAATAAAATAATAAATAAAATAAAATAATAAATAAAGGACAAAATGTTGTATCTACAACTTCTTAGAAGATTACCCCTCCATTGGATCAAAAAATATTTCTAGTAGACAAAGATAATCAATTGAATTTTGTACTTTAATTTTCTAAACAAAATGTATCTTACATACTAATTAAACAATCAAGTGCAAATTAAAAGATTGTTTCATAGAGATCACATGGAATTGAATTCGTTCTTCAACAAAAATTAAAGAATCAACATGCTAAATTAGAAGAAAAATGGAAGAAACTCTCAAATAAATTGATACCCATGATCCTCTTATCTCTTAGAAGATTACCCCTCTATTAGAGAAAAAAATGACAGAATGAGATGGGAGAGTTCTGAAAAAATGATAAAGAGAGTTTGGGTGAAAATTGGAGTTGGATTTATGAATGGATCAAATATAACTGAAAATTGATTAAGATTTACAAAAAAAAAAAGAGTTATATATAAAAAAGAAATGAAAATAACCGCTTCATGGGTTTCGAACTCATAACTTCAAGACCAGGCGCGCACTCAATTTGACGGAAGGAGAAGATTTTTAGAAAGTTGTTATATATTTACAAGATTGCCACTGAAAATATGTGAGAAAAAATGATTTGCAGGCTATGAGATTCGAACACAGGACATCAAAGGCGCCTGCGTAAAGAGAAGACGACACGTGGCATGCGTAGATTGACTGAAGAGTGGAGAAGGTGGACGCGTGAAGTCTTTCAAAAATGGGGAATAAAGGAATACGCTCGGCTGGGATTCGAACTCACGACCTTGAATGTCAATGATTTGTTGATAATTAATGACACTTTAAATGTGTCAAGAAAAATTAAATTGTACCAATAAATAATTTTCAACGACACAATTGTATCTCACCCTATCTTTTTTATTTTCAAGGACACAATACCTTGATTAGTAGTGTCATTAAAACCCATTTTTCTAGTAGCCGGGAGAGAAGAGAAATCGGAGCAGCCAAGATTCTTCGACGGTAGTCTCTTAGATTGGTGGGACGACAATCCCTTAGATAATGTTTGCTTGTTCGACGGTGTGAGATTAGTGGGTTTGATGACAGTCTCTTAGATTTGGAGATGAGTTACATTGTTTCCCGTTTTTTGGTAGGGAGAGAGAGAAGAGGTTAAGAAAATTGTAAAACTCTTTATGAATGTCGTGCGAAGAGGGAATTGAATAGTTTTGAATTTTTGGTTTTTTTATTTCAAAATTTATTTAATGACACAAAATTTTTTTCGTTAATTAATGACACTTGAAATGTCTAAAAAAAAAATTAAATTATGACAATAGAATTGTGTCAAGGAATAATGTGTCACTTCTATTTTCAATGACACATTTTACTCCTACCCTACCCCTTTTTTATTTTTAACGACACAATGTTTGGATTTGTAGTGTCGTTAAAACCCAAAATTTTACTAGTGAAGGAATGTCCTTCGTGATGGAAAACGATAAGAGACATGCTGCAGCGGAAGAATTAGAATCATGCTTTACTCTATATGCATCTAAACGATTTAGAAATTAACATGCATATGCTATGCGAGGACCTAAGCGAAGAGTAATCGCATAGCATAAGAGGTAAACGATGAACTTACCTTTTATAGTTCTGAACTTCTTCTTCAATCCAAAACTTCTTCTTTGCCTGAATTCACGAGCAAGGACAACCACTAAGTTGACCTACTAAGCTCAGGACCAAGAAAGGAGTTGTGGGACTCGGTTTGTGAAGTAAAACTTTAAGAGAAAGAAGGACGATGTGTATCGTTTAGGTAGTTTTTCAGAAAAACATCATTCTTTTTCATTCTGTAATGAGAAATGTTTTATATGAAATTTACATGCAAATTGCATGCAAATTATTTCATACATTCTCAACACCTAATTAATCCATTAATTCTAAATGGAATTAGTGGCTTCAAATTCACAATAATCTGCTACATTTCCCATTAATTGTTAATTAATAAAGTAATTAGTCAAAGGGGCATTTTGGTCATTTGACCAATTAAGTCAAAGTCAAACTTTTGACTTTTCTTAGTCAAAAGTCAACTTTTTGACTTTTTACTTATTTTCCCATCTTGACTAATTCTTACCTCCCGAGTATGAATCCGCATTCATTTTTCTAAAATTCAAATAATATTTGAATAGAAACCCGGTCAAAGTTTTGTTTCTCAAAGTTAAAAGTCAACAAGTTGACTTTTACAACTTTGACCGTTTCAAAACTTCTCAAGCTTTTAAATATGAATCTATATTCATGTTTATTTAAATCATATTTAAACACAAAGCTTAAAGTTTATTTTTACTGACTTATATCTTATATATTTGTCGGTTTCTCTCTCTTTTCTTAATTCGAACAATTCGAGTTACTTCAACATTTTGTTTTTAGTTGAATCCATATGAGCTAGTAGGGGAACCTAATGGACCTATAGATCATGGGCTCCAACGATCCAAGATTAACTGACTAAACTCTTTTAGACCAAGCTTAATCAACATTCGTTAACTAAAGAGTCATTCCACTAAAGACTCTTAGTTGCACTCCCCTCACTATAGATATATTTCTGTCCACCTGATATAACCATGATGAGTAAGTTGATCATTCACAGGTTGTTCGTAATCTTGGCTGGGTTAAAATATATTTTACCCTCCGAGATTACATCTTCCTCCTTAAGACCCAATGATCCACTATTGAACAATTAGTTTAAGGTCCAACTTATAAATCTGAATCATTCTTGGGTCAATGAGAAGGTGGGGCCCCTTGTTCAAGACTTGAATTCAGTCCTTAAGAGAACAACCTATCTACTATCCCAGAAATGGATAGGAGTGAATTCCATCTTGCACTCAATGTCCCTAGCTATCCACTCGGTCTTATCCCTGAAATGGAAGGCTTATTGGGCCAACCATGATGAGCTGCCCTCACCTATGCAGATCTAAGGATACTACCGAATGAACAGAAGTTCATAGTTAGCTTAGGATTAAGATCAAGTTACCTAGGTCATCATAATTGAAATAGTCAGTTTATAGTTTACGGTGTTATAACGAAAAGTGACTATTTCGTGGTTTCGGTCTTATGCAAACCATTTACATAGGATGCCCCCACTCCCATGTCTCTACATGAATGATTCAAGATTACATCGTTTGTACTAACTACGAAGCGGGTCGCATCCATAGTGTTTATCCAGAATAAGGGGCCCAACCTTATTCATACACTATAGACTGCTTTGGCTATTAACTTGAACTTAATCCATGATTATGTCTATACATAAAGTTCAAGTGTATTTGACAAACTCAGTAAAATAGCCTCGGGACCTTAACTTATTGGTTTTAAGATTATAGCATTCAATAATAAAATTTATTGAATCAAATAACAAAGTATGAGTTTTAGGACATAAATTCCAACACTTCGGACTCCTCCAGAGATTCTTTGTCGTAGGTAAGTTAAAGAGTGTAATGAAAAAGAAGTTTATTCTTTGAAAAGTCTGATTAACACTAGTATAGGGCGAAGCCAAGCAACTCTTATATAATATAAGAGATAAGGATGACTCGTTTAGAGAGAATGCATAGTGCAAGTCTTCATTCCTTACAACAGGGAGTCCTCCAAACCGCCTCATATCTTTGTCTCAATTAGGGAGAGAAAGGAATTATGTCCAGCCCTGTTCGAAGGACTTATTTAATTCCACTAATATTTGAGTGGAGGCTGATGTAACTTTTTCAATGTACCTGTATCGTGATTGTTCAAGAGAAGCACTAAGACAACGAAGTACACCACCATATAACTATCTTGAATGAAAATGCTTAAAAAAAGAATGCAGTTCAAAAAAGACGAGAAGCCTTTTCCTAGTGGGACAGAAGGCAGTGTAACCTTTCTTTTCATAAAGGGTGGAGAACGCTCTACGGGTACGTTACCAAAGAGGACAAGACGCCTTATGTCTGGGGCGAGTTCTTCTGATCGTCTGATGATAGAACTCTCTCGCTACAACGTAGTCATTTAATTTCTCAATATTGAATCTTTCTATGTAGATAGTTCCAATTTCTTTCATTCTTCTTTTCTCGTGAATTGGGAATCTTTCTACTATTTCTTGGTCATCTTCTAGTTCATAGTAGTTCTTGCTTTCCTAATGGATCACAAAGAGAAAGATCAGAATTCTTTGCCAATATTCTTTGAATCTCTTTTCATTCTTCATCTTTGGTTGATTCTCTTTCATTCATCACTTCTCTCGAA
Source organism: Cucumis melo (assembly GCF_025177605.1). Lineage (NCBI taxonomy): Eukaryota > Viridiplantae > Streptophyta > Magnoliopsida > Cucurbitales > Cucurbitaceae > Cucumis > Cucumis melo. The sequence goes on from NC_066862.1 coordinate 9,220,839, forward strand.
AGCTAGTATATTTGATTAGCTTTGGCATATTTCATACCCTATCGCGGAGTGGGCCGACCCAACGAAATCTTCTGACCTTTATGATTCAACTACATAAGTCAGAGCTAACCTCTAAGCTTGAAGCCTCGTCCTCCACCCATCAAAATATTCTGACCTTTATGATTTTCTTTTGTGAAAGAAAGAAAGAGAAGAAGAAGAAGAAGAGAGAGAGACTTTACAAGACTATCGATATTCAAAGTTCTTCACCAGTCCCAAGGACTCTTCAATCTACCACGTTCATGTTTTTCTTTTATTGAATTGAAAGTGACTGAATTTCGAATTCAACCTATTCTTAGTTGTAATCAACGACATTGTAATTAAGTTAGTTCAAAGCAATGGCTGTGAAAGCAACTTTTTCTTAAACCCTCGGATGTAGGTATCCCGAATATCATAGGTTCCTATTTTATTCTCCTTCTCATTGGATTAGGTTAACCTACGATAGGTAGCTTGTGCTTTCCCTCCTCTATCCAAAAACTTGAAAGGGAAACCTTCAATAGTAGAAGGTGGATTACGAGTCTTGACCCCTTGGCTCCGAAAACCTGAAATACAGATTCCTCGATAAAAAATGGTGAAATTGAAATAAAGGGCAAAATTGAGCATTGAAATAGAGCTCCTCTTATTTTTCGGACCACTAAAAAAAGATTCTTGTGATAGGGTAAAAAATATAGTGAAATCACCTTTCCTGTTCTTTCCCTAGACCCTGCGACTAAGAAAGATGTTCACTTTTGAAAATCTCCCATATACGTAAGTGGGAATAAGGGAAGGGGTTAGATTTACCTAAAGTATTCCTCTATCCGTAGAGTACATCGAATGTACAGAAATGACTATAACATAGCGTAGCAGTTAAGAAAGGGCAATCCATGTTCAGATTAAGTGCATCGCCTTCCATTGTTAAGCCCATGGAGTCTTAATGGTAAGATACGCCCTATCCTCTAATTGAAGAAAAAAAGTCAGCTGTGCGTAAGAGTAGCCTTTCTTTCTCCTTTCGAGCTAGTTGGAGTTGAAATGAGGTAAGACTCTAGTTGCGGTGGCAGTTTAAATGGAAGTTTCTGTCCTTCTATTAGGGAGTTCCCAAGGGCTATGGATTGGGTAGGCTAGGCTCGATGGTTCTAGGGCAGCAAGTTCATTTTCAATCTTTAAAGCTCTTCCCGCCTCAATGAACAAAGGTAGTTTCTCAAAAAAAGGCCAGCTCGCTCGTACTCAAGTAGTGCTTGTCTTGTAGGCATAAAGCAAGTAGTAGGTCAATAAAAAAAAAGAACTGTTAATTAATCAAAGGTCCAATTGATCCCCCCGTCTATATTGTCAATCAAAAGGTCATAAATAATCTAGCCAAAGTAATAAGAATAAACCAAATACGATTCCTAACAGATTCCTAATAGAAAAACAGAAATCATTGAAATTGAGTTGAACGAGGAAAAGGAAAGGTAATATCTATCTTTCAAATCTCAATCGATATTGCCCATGAATCTCAATGATCAAGAATTGGAAATGGAATTGACAAGGTAAAGAACTCTACAATATATAGAATATATTTAATCAGACCACTATCTTTCTTTTTTTGAATTGTGAATTCAATGAATTTGGCGTGGAGTATGCGACTTATTAAGATGGCATCAAAATAAAAGCTTGCTTTTCTTGTTAGTAGGCTTTCACTTTCTAACTTTGAAATCCGTTAGACCTCTTGTTTTTGCTGTTTCTAAGGATGCGTCATTTAAGAATGATAAGGCTTCTTTCTCTTCATTCGGGAGTTGGTGCTGTCAATCTTTTCCATTAATGTGGTTGGGTAATCGACGACACTACTTCATTCGCTTCAACATCTCTCTTTTCAATCGAGATCCTACTACTTACGAATTATGGCGCCTATGCCAATTTTGTTGCGCACATAAAAAGAGATATGGTGTGGCTACTATGATGAAAAAGCGCCCCCTGCCTGAACCACGAGAGGTTTAAACTCACTCTCCAATGAGTAATGGCTCGCGCAATTAAGTTAAGAGTTGAAGAGTGAAAATCAAAGGAAAGAGAAAGCGCCTCAAAGTTTCATATCGGAAGCAAGTTTTGAAGAAACTGCGAGAGTTTTAGCAAAAGCCACCTATAGAGGTCGTATCGATTGGTTGAGAGGTTTGAAAGAGAATGTTTTTCAAGAAACTGCGAGAGTTTTAGCAAAATGAATGGCTTGGATCGTGTATCAACAGTCAATCCTAGTCAAGGTAGCGACCCACATAGCACATAAAAATCTAATTTTTAAGGAATTTGAGGCCAAGCTTCTGATAAACTTTGATTTTCGGCTAACTCGATATTAACTCTTCGATATATTTCTTGGTACTGGAAGTATCCCCGATCCCATTTGATAACAAGTGGGTCCAAATAATGAAACCGGGGTAGTTGCTGAACCATACGACATAATTCCAGCAACAACAAAAGCCATAAAAAATACAGCAGCGATACTACTCGAAAGGGCAATTTCAATATTTCTCACACTACATCCTTTGTATAGATGTTGGGGTAGATGAAGACTAAGATGGAATAGGCCTAAAGAATTTAAGGTTCCACTGCATACATAAGAAATAGAGGGACATTGTGAGAAGACTAGGAATTGAACTGATAGTTATTTATGAGTTATTGCCACTTTACTTCTTCACTTTTCAGGAAAGGAGAATCATCCATAAAAGTTGTGTTGTGTAAGTCGTGTCTTGTGCTTTTTCATGTCTTTATTTCGTTCTGGAGCGGTTAACTAGACCTCGATCGTGCTATCGCTAACCCACTTTCTATCAGCCTTTAAGAACCTTTTCAAGATTGGATTAGTGGAAATCCTGTCACACCCTCTGCCTCACTACCTGCTAGATTAGCTCGAAAGACGGTGTGAAGCTGACTAACATCGCTCTCCTCTAACGATATCTGTCGACTCTGTTGAACTCTTGAACTTGATAAACATGCTAATCTTATTTATAAACTATTTTACATGCAACACAACACAACGAACCTAGACTAATCATAGACATACATGAAGTGTAGCCCTGAAATAACAAATTTAACAAGTAAACCTGATGGAGACACCTTAACCAAAAACATAACCAACAAAGGTTTACGCAATTGTAACACCTAGAGTTTACACAAACTGTAAAGTATCTATATCCTACAAAGACATACACAACATAACAAAATATACTTTATGTATAACTCCAATCACGTACTGTCAATCGATATAGAGCATCAGCAAACTAAGGCAGTCTATCAGGCACTAGGAGCTTGATCTCTACCTGGAAAGTGGGTAAAACATTTTGGAAGGGTAAGCTATAAAGCTTAATGAGTGACTCAGTTTAAAACTAAAAATCTGAAGATAAGAGCATGTGAAAAGTTTACACATTCTAAATCTGTTTAATCAAGCCATAAATATAAATGTATAAGAGTAATAATAATAACAGCTTTCTCAAATACTCATCGTGTACATCATTGAAATCTAGCAAGGCATAACAAGTATATCAAAACATTTTAACTAACATGACAAATATACGTTGTGTAGGGCACGCCCAATACAACCAACATTTACTAACTCTATGATGTAGTGGGACCCACCCTACACTTCCATCTCTTTATCATAGTGCGACTCACCCAGCACTCACGACAACATCGTTGTTACGGAGTACACTTAACGTCAACAATAGAAACTTACTTGTGTGCACACGATATCATATAGCCTCGGGCTCAATATCTCAGTAATGTAGTTAATAAAAATCTCAGGATGTCATATGAAAACATTAAAACATGTCTGCTATCTTTATCTTTCGTAAAACTCAAGCTTACTCAGATTGTTCGTGGAAAACTGAATATCTAAAATAATACTTGCTTAAAATGATCTTGTTTCAACTACTCTTAAGAAAAGCAATAAAAACGTGCTCATATATCAACTTCATCATAAAACCTAAGCTTGAAACTTATGCTTGAAACCATTCATAGAAATCATGTACTATTCATAGAAATATAATAATAGATAATAGTTTAGAAATCTAGGCTAGTTTCATGGTGTGTAGACTTGACTTATTTCTTCTTTGCTTGTCAAACAAACCAAAACTGAGCATCAAAACCTTATATTGTCTGGTATCTTTATACTAACTTCTGATGACACACAAACGATGACATTCAAGTATTCTAAACTTAGGCATAAAAGAGCATTTCTTTTATTTCCCTACAATTTTCCAAATTTAACAGCTTAACTTCAAATACTCATAACTTTCTCAATACTTCACCAAAATTAATGTACTTTATATCAAACTCTTCATTTTTAAATCCTCTACAACATACTTGAAGGAAGGAAAATGATACGCCATACCAATTGCTACAGAAATGGCCTGAAACAGAGAGAGTAAAAAATCGAGTCTTCTGTTATTACCTGACTTGCTTCTGAAATTAAGCTTACTTCTAGTCATATTTAGCTCACAATTTCTTCATACAAGTTGTAGGAAAGTTCATAAAAATTTCAGCCATACCTAATAGAGCTTCTAACTCCCTTTGTACGATTTGAAAAACTTGAAAAACCAAAGCAATCACGAATTCGCACCCAGAATTTATGACTTGAATGCCTTTTCAAAAAACACCAATCTAAAAGCATACTTTTCTTATGCTTCTTTCACAAAGCTTGTCAGAAATTGAATAAAATTTCCAAAAAAAATAAAACTCACCTTCTAATTCTTTTTGAGGAGTTTAAATCGATGTAAAAACTAGAAGATGTCTCCGTGAATTTAATCTGTCCAGAAATTGAATTGAGCTTGATGTTCCCCTTCCTCTTCAACCTTCAAATTGCATAATATTTGCTTCCAATCTTTATAAATCTTATCTCAACATAGATCTGAAGTTGAAGAAGCAAAAGTGAGGAGAAATGAGGGAGAGGGGAAGAGAGCTTTGGCAGTGGAGAAGATGAATGAGAAAAAAAAAACCAAATGATATTTTCCCACTTTCCTTCTTTCTTTTATTTATAATTTCACCTTTGTTTTCTTTTTCTTTTGCTTTTCTTTTTTCATTTTTTCAAATTCCAAATTGATTAACAAAACTTGAACTAAAAGCTTTTCCATTTTCTTATTCAACAACTCAAATTCAACTTCTTATATTGTATGACAATAGCAAAGAATCCAAAGAGAATCTCGGGTTTACAACTTACCTCCCCCTTGGAAAATTTCGTCCTTGAAATTTGGAAGTCCTTAGGTAAAGAGTGTAGGGTAACTCCTTCGCATTTGGTCTTTTGACTTCCATGTTGCCTCCTTTATTCCGTGATGTCTCCAAAGAACTTTTACGAGTGTGATCTTCTTGTTCCTAAAACATTGCTCTTTTCTGTCGAAGATTTGAATCGCTTCCTCTTCATAACTCAAGTCTTCTTTAAGCTCCACCGATTGCATTTGTAACACATGTGATAGACCTGGAATATATTTCCTCAACATGGATACATAAAAAACATCATGTATCAACCAAGTTCTGCTGGCAACTCAAGTCTATACGATGCTGGCCCAACTCGTTTTGTTATCTTGTATGGACCAATATATCTAGGACTCAACTTTCTTTTCCTCCCAAAGCGAAAAACACCTTTCCACAAAGACAACTTCACGAAAACTTGATCTCCAACCTGGAATTTCAAGTCTCTTCATCACTTATTTGCATAGCTCTTCTGTCGATCTTGAGCTATTTTCAAGTTTTCTCTAATCATTTTAATATTGTCTGTCGTGATCTGTACTAACTTAGGACTAATTAGCTTCACTCTCCACTTCGTTCCAACACACAAGATTTTTGGATGGTCCGCCATACAAAGCCTCAAATGGTGCCATGCTGATACTAGACCGATAGCTGTTATTGTAAGCGAACTTCATAAGTGATAAGTGGGTATCCCAACTTCCTTTCAATTGATGGACACATGCTGTCAACATGTCCTTTATGATCTGTATGGATCTCTCTGACTGATCATCTATCTGAGGATGAAAGCTCTATTAAACTTCAACATTGTTTCTAGTGATTTCTACAAACAGTGTAGAAGTACTTCGAATCCCTGTCTGAAACTATGGACATTGGTACTCCATATTGGCTTACAATCTTGTCGACGTATAGCTTTAGCTAGCTAATCTAGTGTAGACGTCACTTTAATTGGTATAAACTGTGATGTCTTGGTGAGTCTGTCTACTATTACCCATACCATCATGATCATTAGAAGTGCGAGATAACCCAAATAGAAAATCCATAGTAATGTGCTCCCACTTCCACTCTGGCACTGGCAAAGGGTTAAGGAGTCCTTTTGACCTCTATTTCACAGGTTTAACCTGTTGATTGGTCAAACATCTATCAACATATTTAGCTATATCTTGCTTTATTCCAGGCCACCTATAATTCTTCTTTACAATTTGTACATCTTTGTGCTTCTCGATGCATAGCGTAAGTTGAACTGTGAGCTTTCTCTAGTACAACATCCTTAAGCTCATGAATACTCGGAACGCATAGTCTTCCCCGCTTAACTATGGCTTCATCTGCTCTTAACTCAAATTCAACCTCTAGGCCTTGCTTTGACTTTTCAAGCATCTTCTACAAGTTACTATCCTCTTACTATCGTCTCACAATCTCTGCGACTAGAGAAGACTAAACTTCAAATTTAGCTAAAAGACTCCCTGAACTCTTTGCAGTCACAATCGCCTTGAAGCCTCTTAACTCACTTAGCAAACATGCTCGAATACAACATAAGGTACTTTTTGGAACTCTCAAACGTACTTAATTCATCTGCTACTGCAATAGCCTTCCCCGGATGGTACTCTTTGGTATAATCATAGTCTTTAATCTGTTATAGCCATCACCTTTGTGTTAGATTCAGCTCTTTCTGATCAAAGATATACTTCAAACTCTTATGATCTGTAAAAATGTGGCACTTCTCACCGAACAAATAATGTCTCTAGATTTTCAATGCTAAAACTACTACTTCTAATTCAAGATCATGAGTAGGGTAATCACACTCATGCTTCTTTAACTGTCTAGAACCATAAGCTATTACTTTACCTTTTTGCATAAGCACACAACCTAATCTTTGCCTCGAGGTGTCACAGTAAATCACATACTCCTTCCCTGTTATAGGAAGTGTAAGGATAGATGCTGTGACCAATCTCTTCTTCAGCTCCTAGAAACTTTGTTTGCATTTATTTGACCATTCAAACTTATCATTTTTCCTTGTTAAAGCTGTCAAAGGTAATGCTAATTGGGAGAAATCCACAACAAAACGTCTGTAGTATCCTGCTAAGCCTAGGGAACTACATACTTTTATTGTACTAACTGGTCTCTCCCAATTGACAATAGCTTCCACTTTTTGTGGATGCATTAACTCCGTCCACTGAAACTACATGCCCTAAGAACACTACCTGTTTCAGTCAACTCACATTTGTTGAACTTGGCATACAATTGTCTATCACGAACTGTCTGTAAAACAATCCATAGATGTTCCTTAGGGGCTTTTTTGTCAACTGAGTAAACTAGTATATCATCGATGAACACTATCACAAACCGATATAAATACTGATGAAAAATCTTGTTCATGAGGTTCATAAAATTGCTGGTGCATTTGTTAAACCAAATGGCATCACTTAACTGCCTGTAATCAATGCATAATTTGAGGGTACCATCTTTCTTCTTTATGAATAACACTAGAGCTCTCTAAGATGATACACTTGGTCCGATGTATCCCTTGTCAACTAGTTCTTGTAACTGTACTTTCAACTCATTAAGCTTGCTCCTTGCCATTGTATACGACGCCTGTGAAATAGATGATGTTCCTGGTAACAATTCAATAGGGAACTTCACCTCTCTATTAGGTGGCGAGCCTAACAATTCAGTTGGAAAAATGTTAAGAAATTCGTTTACTATCGGAATATCTTTTGGTTTCAAGTTCTCTTCCTGCACTTCTACTACGTGCAGGACAATCTTTACTTTCAAAGCTGAAAACAAACTTGTAGGACAATCTTTCTTTCACCTCTAAAAACCACTTCAGCCAAACCTGGTTTTCTGAAAATTACTTCCTTCTTATGGCAATCCATAGAAGCACAATGAGTGTATAAGAAATCCATTTCCAAAATTACATCAAACATTTACAATTGTAGTGGAAGAAGATCCACTAACATACTAAGACCTTCTACTAAAACCTCACAATTACATGACACTTCATTAACAAGTAAAACATCACCAATTGAAGTGTATATAGCTAACCTCTCAGGTAAAGGCTCTAGCATCCTATTTTCCTAGTCAGAAATATACTAGAAATAAAGGAATGCGTAGCACCTAGATCTAATCAAACACATATAGGCACACTACAAATAAAAACCGTACCAGTAATGACGTCTTGGTATCCTCTACTTCTTATTGAGTCATAGCATAGACCTTTCCTTGTTGCCCAGGTCTTCCAACAACTCTCCTTTGCCTAGGTCTTCCAAAAGCTACTATCTGCCTTGCATCACTGGCGCCCTCTCCTGCAGCTAATGAAACTCTACGTTGCTCAACTTTTTGGGACTTAACTCCCTAGTCCCTCTAAACCTCTAGCTGTTGAAGCCCCATGACTAAGCTCCATTGCTGACTTCTCTTTTGTTATACTCTTTTCCACATGGAGGGCAGTCTCCACTAACTCAAAAAAATTTATCCACTTAGCAATGGCTGTAACTGTGGTATGTATCTCAAAATGCAAACCTCTTTCAAACCTTCGACACCTGTCACTCTTAGATGCCACAATAACATCAGCATACCATGAAAGCTCGGTATACTTTCTCTCGTACTCGACCACTGCAAGTGATCCTTGCTTCAACCATAGAAACTCATTCCTCTTGGCCTCGCAGTGTGAGTTAAGATAATACTTGTCTTCGAATATGCCTATAAAAGTCTCCTAGCCTAAAGTACATACATCATTGTGCCTGGCTAATATGAAATTCCACCATACCCCTTTACCTTTTCCTGCACCAGGAATGTGGCTAATCTAACTTTTCGTTCTTTAGGACAACTCATCACATCAAAACATTTCTCAAGCATACTTAACCAAACCTTGACGTCAGCTAGATTTGTGGAACCCTCAGACACTGTGGCTCTTAATTTCTTCAGTCGTTCTATTCCATACATCTTTTTTCGATCACTAAGCCCTGCTCTCTTTGACCTACCTATCTCTTGTGTAGATTTACCAAACTACTCATTTTCGACCCCCGTATGAACTCCGGGGTATTGGATCCCTTTTTTGACTGACCCTTGTTACGATCCTGCATCCCGTTCTGATCCTACCTATATTGTTTATGAGTTTGTGGTGGCATGACTCTTATAACATATCGATACATGCTATAAATACTTATCACAGATGCATGATACTAAACTTCAACCCACATCTTATTCCTGACTCGACTTACTTTTATCCCTACTTGGATGATGCTCTGAAAATTCTACCTAAACTAACTTGAAATCTAACTTTTACTTCATAGCTTTTTCTTAGAGCTAACTGCTTTGTCTTATTTCCCATGGAGCTAACTGCTCTGACACCAAGTTGTCACACCCCCTGCCTGACTACCTGCTAGCTTAGCCCGAAAGACGATGTGAAGCCGACTGACATCGCTATCCTCTAACGATATCTATCGACTCTTTTGAACTCTTGAACTTGATAAACATGCTAATCTTATTATAAACTATTTTACATGCAACACCACACAGCGAAACCTAGACCAATCATAGATATACATGAAGTGCAGCCCTGAAATAACTAATTTAACAAGTAAACCTGATGGAGAAACCTTAACCAAAACCATAACCAACAAAGGTTTACACAACTGTAACACCTAGAGCTTACACAAATTGTAGAGTATCTATATCTTACAAAGACATACACAACATAGCAAAACATACTTTATGTACAACTCCAACCACCAATCGATATAAGAGCTTTAGTAAACTAAGGCAGTTTATCAGGCACCGAGAGCTTGATCTCTACCTGAAAGTGGGTAAAACATGTTGGAAGGGTAAGCTATAAAGCTCAGTGAGTGACTCAGTTTAAAATTGTAAATCTAAAGATAAGAGCACGGGAAAACTTTACACATATAAATCTGTTTAATCAAGCCATAAATATAAACGTATAAGAGTAATAATAATAATGGCTTTCTCAAATACTCAGCGTGTACGTCATTAAAATCTAGCAAGGCATAACAAACATATCAAAACATTTTAACTAACATGAAAAATCTACGTTGTGTAAGGCACACCCAACATTTACTAACTCTACGATGTAGTGGAGTCTGCCTAGCACTCCCATCGTCTATGTCGTAGTGGGGCCCGTCCATCACTCACGTCAGCATCGTTGTTACAGAGTACACTCAACGTCAACAAAGGAAACTAACTTATGTGCACACGGTATCATATACCCTCGGGCTCAATATCTTAGTCATGTAGTTAACAAAAATCCCAGGATGTCATATGAAAACATTAAAACATGTCTGCTATCTTTATCTTTCGTAAAACTCAAGCTTACTCATATTGTTCTTGGAAAACATAATATCTAAAACAATACTTGCTTAAAATGACCTTGTTTCAACTACTTTTCAGAAAAACAATAATCACGTGCTCATATATAAACTTCATGATAAAATCTAAGCTTGAAACCATTCATAAAATTCATGTACTATTCATAGAAATATAATCATAGATGATAGTTTAGAAATAAATCTAGGCTAGTTTCCTGGTGTGTAGACTCAACTTATTTCCTCTTTGCCTATCAAACAAACAAAAACTGAGTGTCAAAACCTTATATGGTCTGGTATGTTTATACTCACTTTTGATAATGCCCAAACGATGACATTCAACAATTCTAAACTTAGGCATAAAAGAGCATTTCTTCTATTTCCCCAGAAATTTCCAGATTTAACAACCTAACTTCAAATACATATAAGTTTCTTAATGCTTCACCAAAGTTAATGTACTTTATATCAAACTCTTTATTTTTAACTCTTCCACTACTAGAAGGAAGAAAAATAAGATTCCCAACAAATTGCTATAGAAATGGTCTGAAATAGAGAGAGTAAAACATCTAGTCTTCTGCTATCCCTTGACTTGCTTCTGATATTAAACTTACTTGTAGTCATATTTAACTCCCAATTTCTTCATAAAAGTTGTAGGAAATTACATAATTTTTTTAACCATATCTAATAGAGCTTCTAACTCTCTCTGTATGATCTGGAAAACTTGAAAAACCAGAGCATTCATGAATTCGCACCCAAACTTTAAGACATGAATGCCTCTTCCTTCATATGACTTGTTAGAAATTGAATGAACTTTCCAAAAAAACAAACCTCACCTTCTAATTCTTTTTGAGGAGTTCAAACCGATGCAAAAACTAGAAGATGTCTCTATGAATTCAATCTATCCAGAAATTGAATTGAGCTTGATGTTCCCCATCCTCTTCAACCTTCAAATTGCAGAATATGTGCTTCCAATCTTTACAAATATTCTCTCTGCATAGAGGTGAAGTTGAAGAATCAAAAGTGAGGAGACATGGGGGGGGGGGGGGGGAGGGGTGAAGAGAGCTTTAGCGGTGGAAAAGATGAATGAGAAAACAAAATACCAAATGATATTTTCTCACTTTCCTTCTTTCTTTATTTATTCTCCTTTTAAAAACAAATATATATATATATATATATATATATATATATAATTCCACCTTCTTTTTTCTTTTTCCTTTGCTTTCTTTTAATTTTTTTAAATTCCAAATTGATTAATACAACTTGAACCAAAAGCTTTACAATTTTCTTATTCAACAACTCAAATTTAACTTCTTATATTGTATGATAATAGCAAAGAATCCAAAGAGAAAATCAGGTTTACAAATCCCCTCCAAAAAAGCAGAGTAGTCGTAATGTAAGTTGAAAGTTCACCTCCATAGTCGTAAATCTATGCAGACATACTCTTCGTAAATATTTTTAAAGACTGATTAACTTTGAGGTGCGACGCAAGCTAAGTGATTGTCTGACCATTTTTCCAAAATCACTAACGATAGTAAGCATGATGAGGCTAAATGAAATACGTTATTTTGATCCATATGTTTATAAAGAACTTCCTTCAGTTTCTCTTTATGAAAGATACGCGGATGGATAAGTTAAAATACTAATTGAAAAAATAGATGAAATGGAAATTTTTTTATTCATCTATTATTATGATTATAGATGAGACTAAGAAAAATCTTGTTACATAGGTAAGAAATCAATATATCATTTGTCTCTGTATCCCGCAATTCAGAATCAAGGGCCCCATGTGAAAATAAGAGTTGCAGCTTTAGGAGTGAATGGAACTAAAGGAATGATTTGAGACTAGACTAATACAATATTACCTTTTCTACCGCATAATAGAGAGAATATCCCAGCTATAATAGCAATAGGATATAGACGAGACTAGGGAATGATTGGTCTTAACAATTCCCTTCCCATAAAAGGATTATTGCCAACACATTCTCTAGCAAAAAAAATGACCTAGACTAGACCTCTTGTATCGCATCAAGAGGAAAGAAATCCAGATCCCCATGGGTCAAAGCCTATTCTTTGTCCATTCTATCTAAGAAATGGGTTCTTTTTCTTCTTTTCTTAAATCTACCCTATACCTAAAAGTGCATTTTTGTGCATTTTCCCTAAAGTAGTACAAGAAGATTAATATGGTAGATTTCAGAGTCCAGAGGACTTCTAGAGGCCGCTGCTAATTGAAGCTCCTGGAGATGGATCTTACACTTTCTCATTCCTTTTCTCATACTACATTGAGGCTTTCTTTCGATCTTTTGATGTTCTTGGGTTTCTTACTCAGAAGAAAGAGAAAATCTGGATCTTTTTCAGTTCGTGTTGGAAAATTAGCTGGAAAGGGCATATGAAAATAATTGCTAAGATTTAGGGCTTGAACGACTAGGTAGGTTGGTGTTGTAGCCCCTCTAACCTCTCCTTCATCTATCCTAACGCTTTCGATCAATCCAGCGGACTCTGGGTCTTTCATCGGGTCCGTCTTTTCTTACTTTTTATCCTTTCTAGTCGAGAGGTAACCTATTTTTGTAAGTCGAGCTACTAACTTCCTCTTTCTCTTACTTGTCCTCCTCGCTCTCTCCAGAGTCTCCTCAATATTCTTTAAACCCTTCCATCTCAATCTAATGAATGAAATATGGCCCAGGGTCAAGCTTACTCTTTCTTCTTCCTTAACAGATTAAAAAGATTCCTCTTATGTTATTCTCCCTATTCTCTCCCACTCTTGATATTGATAATAATGAAAGACCGAAGGGTAGAGTTTGTCCCAAGAGTAGTCGTGGAGGTAGAAATGCTTGGATCCCACTACGCACTAGCCCTTGGCTGATCAGTCATTGGAGAAATTCCCAAAACCCAAGTAGCGGTAATTAGAAATGTCAATTCTCATTATTTCTTCTGTATAGAAAAAACCTGAGAAGTTCACCCTTTTTACTATCCCGACTTCCTTCTTTGTGCATTCATGGGTGAGGGATTCGGCTTCTGAATTATAAATGAGAGCAAAGGTACGAAGGAACTCTTAAGGAAGCTGGAGAGAAGGAGAGCTAGAACTATGAATTAGGATCTTGAATGAGAAGGAGCTGTATATGCCAAGTAAGCTGATAATCTTGAGGTTTCATAGGCAGGCGCAATGGTATTCGATCTTTCTAGGTTTCTGCCCTTGAAATGGGATAAATAAAGGGTCGGATAGGTATGATACTCATAGACTCGTTCAACAATTCTATATAAGAACCGACCATTTCATGATCAGTTCCAAAACGTCAGAGACTGACACAAGAAGGTGAACTTCTGAAGTAAGAACAACTGCCACAACTGGTCGAACTGTCTAAACAAGTCCTACAAATAGGCTTTCTACTTTTAATGGTCCTTTTGACAGGTTAATATGGATATAAACAAGTCAAATGACCGCTCCGAAGGAGTCTAAAATCCATATGGACCTATTCGGAGGACTCATGAAATTTCACTAACCCGTCCTTTGGACCGTGAAGTTAGGAGTCTAAAAGCGGAGGACTCATTCATTCCACTCAAACAAAGACTTCAAACCCATAATTAGGCATTTCTTAATAAAGATTAGTCTCATAAGCAGTCCTTCTTCTTTCTCTCCTTTCTGAAAGGCCAAAAGTGCGAATGGGTAGGGATTGAAAGTAGCAATCTCTAGCCCAAAAAGGCATTTTCAAAGAAAGAAAAGTATGTGAATTGCCCCGTACGCCATTTGTCTCATCTTTCCTTAACAATCAATGAACAAGGGTGCAAGACTAACCCAAGGGCAGGGGAAGAAGTAGGGTTCATTCTTTCATTCATGCCCTAAAGATGAGAGAGGAGGCACCAAAGCTAATTTTTAACACCAAGAATATTAATACAAACAAGGATCCCATCTATCTCTCCTATTCAAGTAATTCACAATTTTTGAAAGCTTCAATTTTGTTTTTTTTTTGCAGAAGATTTCATAAGTGCAAAAAAAAAAAAAAGAAGTTAGCCTTCTTTTCCTATTCAAGTAATTCACAATTTTTGAAAGCTTCAATTTTGTTTTTTTTTTCCAGAAGATTTCATAAGTACAAAAAAAGAAAGAAGTTAGCCTCCTTTTCCTTTTTTGAATTTCGCTACTATTCTCTGATTGAGTTTGGTTATCAACAATGTCAGGCTAAAGGTAGTCTAATGAGACATCATCAAATGATTACATTGCATAAGAGGGCAGGATTATAAAAAAGTAAGAATGCAAAAAATTATAAAGAAAAAAGTCACGAAATTCTTGATTGACTTGGCTTTGATCTTTTTGATCAGCTTTGCTATTTCAACATTGTTAGCAAGCAAGAAAAGTGACTTAGACGAACCAAAATAATAGTTTGACTAGCGGCTTAGTTTGCCTCTGACCCTTTATTCTACGTCTAAAATCTACCATATGAACTTTCGCTCCGTGGCTTTCCTTCCCTGTGTTGAACTTCTTTCATCTCCTAGGCTTGAATGAATCATATTTCGAGTTGGCGCTATAGCAGCTACGAAGCAGTAAGAGTTAGAAAAAAGAAACCTAGGGTCAAGGCTATAACTCTTCATGAAGAATGGTGGGATTGGCTCAATTGTAGATGTCATTTGATAATAACTGGGACAAGAAAAGAATCTCCTAAATGAGAAAAGAGAAAAGTCAAAGAGTTCTTCATGAAAAAATTGATTGATCGGGACGAAATAAGCTCGTTCAAAGGGATCCTCCTTTTCCAGAGGCAGTTCATACTCAGTCATTCAAAGGGACCATAAAAAGAAAGCGCGATAACTAATGGAGCGGTTCGAAGAAAGTCAACTGTTTAGGCTTATGAACTCAAGAAATCTTGCTTCATGATAATAACCTACCAACTTAGTCCTACGAAGAGAAGGTTGGGTCCTTCTGGTTAAACAGTCGCTTCCCCAGCCAAAGATGCTTCTTTTCATCCTACCAAGCGTGGGACTGTCGAGCTATGGAAAGAGTTAATTCAACAGGGTCCCAGTTCCTACCTTTTCTTCTGCAATAGATCTTTCTACGTCTTCTTCCGTGAAGCCTATTTCTCATACCTATCTTCCTATAAGAAAATAGTACTTTTTCTTTCACTCACCAATCTTCAAGATCGGTCATCTATTGGAAATCTCCCATTGATCAAGGTGACGAGACAAAGCTTCGCGATGGAGCACAAGGATCCATTTCTTTAGTGAGCAACTAATTGGCTCTAAAGCCTTTGCTGGTATTTAGCACGGATGCTCTTATGTCTCGCCTATGGGATTTGGTTTTTTTCCATGGCATAATATCTACAATGAAAGGCTTGATAGAAGGAGAAATATTACCTCACCTGATTGAAATAATCTGGTTGCAGTAGATGAATTAGCTGATAGCCTTGAGTTTGGTAGTTGGAAGGGATGAAGATGATTTCTTTCATGCTACGATGCATCCTGCTAGGCCATGGGCTTTGCCTTTTGTCCAGTTCTAGTTCTTCATTTCTTGTGTGAGAAGGAGTTTTATATATAGATCTCTATGGTAAGGTCTCTCGCCTAGTGTATTTATCCATTTACGGATAAGAGGCTTAGTTAGACGACTTGTCCTAGGGCCTTTCGTGAAAAAGGAATGGAAAGTCTTGTTCGACTCATTTACTTAGCAAAAGATCTATGACTTTCCACTTTCATCCCCTGTTCGAAGGAATTGTTTATCCATTGAATGTAAAGAGGTCCTACTATGATCATAGAAATGAATAGAAAGGGATATTTGAATCCTTACCAACTTGATCTTAGGTAATAGTCTTATATGCTTTCGAAGTCAGATCAGGGAAATTTCTTCGTTATTTGGTGAATCGACAAGGCACGAATGTAGACCCAACTAAAAGAAAACCAGTGGGAAATATGCCAGAGCCAACCTCAGAAAAAGCATTTCAGTCATTTTTTGAAAAAGCTTCCTACTTGAGAAGGTTCTTAGTAGGATTGACAGCCCCCACGAACAAAGATGAGCGACCCTTTGTTAAGGTAGGGTCGAGCCTATTCTGTCTCTGTGCGTGTCTTTTGCTATGTCGAGTTTCCAATGTGAGAACTTATTGAATTGAGTTTTGGCATGTTGACTAAAGCTTAAGCTCTTTCTAGCAAAAATTTAGTTTCTATAGGAAAGATTTCCAAAGAACAGATTGTCCACATGAACGGCAAGCAAGAAAAAGCCACTAGAGTAAGGAGATCCTTCCTTATCATTAATCTCCTTGCATCGATGCGCTTAATGCCGAAAGAGATAAAGAATCAAAACTCAATCAAAAAAATAAGGGAATGTTCAGCCTTCAGATTCGAGAATGTCTTTTATTAGTTAATCCTGGATGTCAAAATACTATGTAGTTTTGACTTGGCTTTGTCTAATTCTACACTCCCTAGGCTTGATCTTTATTTTAGTAGGTTTAATAGGAGATCTTCAGATTCTAGAATGCCTTTTATTGGTTAATCTTGAATGTCAAAATACTATGTAGTTTTGACTTGGCTTTGTCTAATTCTACACTCCCTAGGCTTGATCTTTATTTTAGTAGGTTTAATAGGAGATTCATTTAAACATCTGTCCTTTAGACTAGTCTCGCTATGTCAAATTCTTTGAACCTTGTTCATTGATGTCTTCATTATAAAAAGAAATGCAGAAAAACCCTTTTCGTTATGCAAGAGAGGTCCACCCATTCAACGAGAATGACTACTATGATAGCCACTTCTGAAAGAGCAAGAGATGCAAGAAGTGGTGGTTTCTAAGTGGAAGAAAGGACCCTTTTTTCCCTGAGAGATGGGATCTAACTCTCAAAAGTGGGAAAAGCATGCCTTTCTAAAGGGCCCTCCCTTTAGAAAGGCATGCATTTCCCACTTTTGAAAGGAAGATAAACAAGTGGAGCCATTCCCATCTTGCGAAAAGACTTGATTTGACAGTGCCTGGGCATACTTTTCACGTGCTTCAATTGGTCGGATTGAAATGTACTTATTCTGAAGAGGCTAGACAACTAGAAGATGGACCTTGGAGTATTGGCACATGATCCACGAACGCAAATCAACCTAGCGCAAGGATTTCTTTCCCTTTCCCCTCCCTCATGGGAAATTTAGGCTTGTCCACCTGTTCTTGCATCCCTTTCTTTTGTTGTTGTAGCCATAGTTCTTGCAATTCCTACACTAGGTGGGTACCTAGGCGTGAGACCGAGCCCCTATGTGGTATTCAGTCATAGTAGAAGTGGAAGCAAGAAGGCTGACTCATATATATAATGAGAAAAGATTCACATTCGGGGGAGGAGTCCACTTTAGAATGGTATGTAGCAGCACCCATGCAGCTTAGACCAGAAAGGTTATCATGAGCTTGACCATAGGGCTACAGGTCAGACTGAAATCCGTCTCCGCTGGGAACATCCAAACTTGAAGAGTTGCTGTTAGTCTTCCATCGTGCATTCGGATTCATCTGATGAGGGAGGTTCAGTTAATTGGCTTGGCAGAGCAGGCCTCTATCTGGTATCTTTCTTTACTCTCTCCTCTCTCTCAATCTCGCGTCTTCTTGCCTTTTAATCTTCTTACAGAATGGTAGATTTTTCTTATATTCCCTTGAGCCCTACTCATTCTAGTTTCATTTCACGTATTCAAGTAAATCATCCACTAAGAAAGAGGGAGATAGCTATGTGGCGTGTGGATGGAAAATTCAATATGTAAAGGAAAGACGAGGCCTTTGGCTTTCTTCCCTACTTCGAGTGATTGATTCTCAAAATTGAGAATGAAATAGATCGAGCTTCTGATTCTGATCTTCCCATGGAGTAGTATGGATTCCTTGATCTTATGTTTGTAAGCTTTTTGTATTATTTCAAAGACTATTATCAATCTTCAAATCTCTACGCTTTATCTGGGTTTCTTTCCCACCCTAACTCGCTCGATCCAGTATCTTTTTATTTACTATCAGTGGAATTATCCTCCCCATGAAGTAGAGAAGAAGTTATAGTAGGTGGGCAAAATTCCCATTACCATATGCTTCCTCCCAAGAGGCTACCCTTTCTCTTTCATCCGCTGGGCGAGACCAGAGAGAAAGAGGAAGCCTACGGAGTGGAAAACCAGAAGACGGAGAGTTATAGTATTTGATAGAAGAAGAGAAGCGACTGAGAATAGAAGTCGTGCAAGATAGAAGGAATTTCCATTCAGCCTATGTCAAAACCATGAAAAAAGAGAATGAGTACTGAAAGTCTGACTTGCCCCAGGAGAATAGATTTCGTCAAATCTTGAGATAAGAAGAAAGGATATAAAACCAACTCCACAAGGATTGGGGATAGGTTAGCCCGGATGAATGGGCCTAGTAGTAGTGAGGTATAACTAATTAATACGAGAGCAAAGGTGTGAATAAAGAAAATAGAAGAGGTTCGAATACGAAGAGTCAGAAGTCCAATTATGAATTCAAGACCAAGATCATTAAGCAAATGAGAATGAGGGCTGCTCAATAAAATTGAGTTAGAAGAAAATTTTAATCTCTTTGGTGAAAAGAAAGGAGGCCTACGAAGTAAAGAAGCATAGTGATAGACTAAGAAGTCAATAAGCATTTAAAGGGCTGCATCGCTGGTCCTCAACCCAAAGATGGATGTGCATCAACGATCAAGGAAAGGAGCAAAGGCAGAGATGACCCCCTTGCTACGGCAAGAGCTCCTAGTCTTGCAGCAAGGGTTCTCGCTTCTAATCCCTATTGCTGTGTCTAACCCGCCTCGCTTTGTGGGCCTCATTAATATTCTTTGAACCTCTCCTGCTCCTTTTAGTGTAATTCATGAGTCAAGAGGATCCTCCATTAGGAGTTTGAAGATGCTTCTTATTTTAGTGAGTCATGAAAAAATGAAATATCGCTTTGTGGGCTAGGCATAGTCATCTTTAATTTAGTAGATAAAATGGAAAGCCTATTTAGTGAATAAGTCCTCTGAACCCGTCCTTCTACTTTTGAAATCTACCATATTCACATTAACAAGTTCCGCAACAAGATTCATATAGTAGAATTAAAAAGTCCTTCTGTATATTAGTGGAATGAATAAGGACCAAGGACCTCCGAAGGAGTATATTTGGAAGCTAATATATATGGTGAATATGGATAGTCCTTTGGACTTCTCTTCTTTTTTAGTTGAGTCCTTCGATCATTCTTTCAGCTTCTTGACTCTGAAATATACCATATTCACAAACCTTATTCATTAATTTCTAGAAGGATTGACTATAGATTGATTCATTTTTTCAAAGGTCGCTCCTTCCTTGTATCTATCTTTTTTTCAAAAGGCAGGGTTCCGACCTTCCTTTCTCCATTTTTCTGTGCTCCATCTCTACCAATGATGAAAGAAAAATGTGGTTTCTCCCTCTAAGTGAAAGGAAGATGTTTGCCTATCCTGCATCTGCTTGCTACTCTCGCTTTCTCTTCCTTGATCATAGTTCGTCTTGCTTTCTCTTACTGCTCGGTCGATTCTTGCCCTACCTATGCCTGACTTCCATCTCTCTACACTTCGTGGAGATTGAGTTATCAAACTCTTGGTCTAACTTTGTCTAAGAATGGAATACCGTTACATGGGAAAATGAAGATCGAATTTAAATTCTCTCTCACTCTTTATCTTGATCCTAACCTGGATATGAAATCAAGGGCTCACTATTTTTCTCTTGCATTCCTGATCCTTGCAATCCCTTCTCAATTAGATCTCTCCTCTCCTTCTACAACTTGCCTACAACTTAGTTGTCACACCCCCTCCCGGACTACCTGCTACCTTAGACCGAAAGATGGCGTGAAGCCGACAAACAACGCTTTTCTGTACCTGTATCTGTCGACTCTGCTTAAAACTTTCATGTGATGAACTTGCCAATCTAGTATATAAACTATTGTACATGCCACAAAACACATCGGATCCTAGGCTAGTCAAACACAGCTAGTCAAACACATACATGAAGTGTACCTCAAAATTTACCAATTTCACGAGTAAACCTAAAGACACCTTAATCAAAATATAACCAACAAAATTTACACAACTACAGCTCCTAAAGCTTATACAAACTGTGGAGTATCTATAACATACAAGGGTGTGAATACATCACAACACAACAGACTTTATGCCCAACTCAAAACACGTACTGGCAATCGATAATGAAGCTTCCGCAGACTAAGGCAGTCTATCAGGCACCGGGAAGTCGATCTCTACCTGGAAAATGGGTAAAACATTTTGGAAAGGGTGAGCTATGGAGCACAGTGAGTGACTCAGTTTAAAACTATGAATTTAAAGATAAGAGCACGTGAAAACTTTACACATATAAATCTGTTTATACAAGTCGTAAATGTAAATGTGTAATAGTAAGAATAGCTTCCTTAAATACTCAGCATGTTCATCATTGAAATCTAGCAAGGCATATCAAGTATATCGAAGCATTTTAACTAACATGACGAATCTACGTTGTGTAGGGTACACCTAGTACAACAACGTTTACAAGCACTACGATGTAGTGGGGCCCGCCCAGCACTCCCATCGTCTTTGTCGTAGTGGGGCCCGCCCAGCACTCACGACAGCATCGTTGTTACGGAGTACACTCAACGTCAACAACGAAATCTAACCAGTGTGCAAACGGTAATCTCTAGCCTCAGGCTCAAGATCTCAGTCATGTAGTTAATGAAAATTCCATAAATCATCATAAAATATTAAAACATGCCTGCTTATAAATTTTACACAAAGCTCGAACTTTACTCAGCTCTTTCGTGGAAAATTGTAGTTCTTAAAACAAAACTTCATACTAATTCATGCTTTGCTTAAAATATTGTGGTTTAAATACTTTCCAAACATTTAATATCTACGTGCTAGCATAAATTTCTTTAAGAAATCTAGTCTTCAAATGTATACTTGAAAATAGTCATGAAATTCAAATACCTTTCATGGCTTCGTAAATAAACATTTATCGCATTCAATCATAATAACAGTTATGGAAAATATTTCAAAGTTGGTTTTGTCACTCACAGTCTTGGGCTAGATCCTTGGTCTATAAGCTCGGTTTAATACTTCTCGGCCTGCCAACAACCCAACCGAGTATTAAAACCTTAAACATTCTGGTTTCCTAAAGATATACATAACATGTCGCACCAAAGATGACGCTCGAAAACAAAGCTTAAGAAATAAAATCCTATTTCAACAATTCTCTAAAATTTCCAGATTTCTAACATAAACTTCAAAGAACTATAACTTTCTCAATACTTAACCAAAATGAGTGTTCTTTATATCAAACTCTTCATTTTGAGATCCTCTAAAACTTACCTGAAGACATATAAATCTGATTCCCCGTGCATAAACACATATAACCCTCAAAACAGAACCACTTCCAGAATCGCGCGCACACGACCTCTTTAACTTGTTCCTACAATTTAACCAATTTTTAGTCGTTTTTGGTTTACAATTTCTTCATGAAAGTTGTAGTAAATTGAATAAGCTTTCCAACCATACCAAATAGAAATTCTAACTCTACCGATACACTCTGAAATACAAGAAAAACCAGAGACCTCCTGATTTCGAGTGAAAACCAACTGCCCTGTTTTCTTCATCAAAAAGCACCAAATGAAAATCCGAATTTGCTCCAACGTTCTTCATAAAGTTTGTTTAAAAATGAGTTAACTTTCAGTAAATGTAAATCTCACCTCTTAATTCCTTTTGAAGAGTTCAAACCGAATTAAAAACCAGTGATGTGCAGAATGAACTAAAATTCAGCCATTGATACACTTTGCTTGAGTTCTCCTCCTCTTCTTCAACCTAAAAAATTCTAGTAAAATTTCTCTTCTTCTTCCAAACTCTCTCTTAGAAGTTCTCTGCAAATTGAAGAAGGAAAAAGAACAAAAAAAATAAAGGGAACTTGGATGTCTTCAAACTTGGCGGTGAAGGGAAGAGAAGAAGAAGAAGAAAAGAGAAAATGAAATTTTCTTCTCCTTTTCTTCTTTTTGTCCTTTCTTTTCTTTCTTTTCTTTAATTAATTTAATAAAACTATTTAATATATAAATATATATATTTATATTTACACTTAATTTCCATTTTTTTTCTTTTTTTTTTCCAGATCTAAAGAAATTAAACCAAGAAAATATCGGGTTTACAACTTACATTCCCTTTAGAAAATTTCGTCCTCGAAATTTAGAATGTCCTTAACTGAAAAGTATCGGATAGCTCTTCTTCATCTGATATTCTGGTTCCCAAGTTGCCTCCTCCGCTCCATGATGTCTCCACAAAACTTTTATGAGTGGAATCGTTTTGTTTCTCAAAACTTGTTCCTTTCTGTCGAGAATCTGAACTGGTTCTTCAACATAACTCAAATCTTCTTTTAATTCAACTGGTTGATCTTGCAACACATGCGATGGATCTGGTATATATTTTCTTAACATGGATACATGGAAAACATCATGTATTCGTGCAAGTTCTATTGGCAACTCAAGTCTATACGCTGCTGGTCCCACTCGTTCCGTTATCTGATATGGCCCAATATATCTAGGACTTAACTTACCTTTTCTTCCGAAACGAATAACACCTCGCCATGGAGATAATTTCAAGAAAACTTGATCTCCAACTTGGAATTCTAGGTTTCTTCGTCGCTTATCCGCATAACTTTTCTGTCGATCTTGGGCTTTCCTCAGATTTTCTCTGATCAACTTAATATTGTTTGTCGTAATCTGAACCAACTCAGGACCTACTAACTTCCGCTCTCCCACTTCATTCCAGCACACAGGAGTTCTGCATGGTCTCCCGTATAAGGCTTCATATGGTGCCATACCGATACTAGACTGATAGTTATTATTATAAGCAAACTCCATAAGTGGCAAGTGGGTATCCCAACTTCCTTTAAGTTGTAGGACACATGCTCTCAACATGTCCTCTAAAGTTTGGATGGTCCTCTCGGACTGACCATCTGTTTGGGGATGAAATGATGTACTAAACTTTAGCCCTGTTCCCATTGCTTTCTGTAAACTAGGCCAAAATTTAGAAGTAAACCTCGGATCCCTATCTGAAACTATGGACACTGGTACTCCATACTGACTCACAATCTTATCAACATATAATCTCGCTAGCTGGTCTAACGTAGTTGTCATTTTAATCGGTATAAATCGTGTCGTCTTGGTGAGTCTGTCTACTATTACCCATATACCATCATGTCCACTGGATGTACGAGGTAATCTAAATAGAAAATCCATAGTAATATGCTCCCATTTCCACTCTGGCACTGGCAAAGGATTAAGAAATCCTCCTGGCCTCTGTCTTACTGGTTTAACCTGTTGACAAATCAAACATCTATCAACATATTCAGCTATCTCTTGCTTCATTCCAGACCACCAATAAGTCTTCTTTAAAGTTCTGTACATCTTGGTGCTACCTGGATGCATAGCGTAAGCTAAACTGTGAGCTTCTTCTAGAATAGCATTCTTAAGCTCACTGATATTCGGAACACATAATCTTCCTTGTTTAACAATGGCTCCATCTGTTCTCAGCTCAAACTCCACCTCTAAGCCTTTCTTGGATTTCTCAAACTTCTTCTGTAAATTACTGTCTTCTGACTGTCTTCTTACAATCTCAGTTACTAGAGAAGACCGAACCTGAAATTGAGCTAAGAGACTTCCTGAATCCTCTGTAGTTACTACTGCCTTGGAACCTCTTAACTCATTCAACAAAGCTACTCGAATACCACACAAGGCACTCTTCGGAAGTCTTGACTTCCTACTTAATGCATCTGCTACTACGTTGGCCTTACCTGTATGATATTCTATAGTACAATCATAATCTTTAATCAGTTCTAGCCATCGCCTTTGTCTCAGATTTAGCTCTTTTTGATCAAAAATATACTTCAGACTTTTATGATCTGTGAAAATATGGCACTTTTCCCCGAACAAATAATGTCTCCAGATTTTTAGTGCTAAAACAACTGCTGCTAGCTCAAGATCATGGGTAGGGTAATTACACTCATGCTCCTTCAACTGCCTTGAAGCATAAGCTATTACATTCCCATCTTGCATAAGCACACAACCTAATCCTAGCCTTGAAGCATCACAATAAATCACATAGTCCTTCCCTGTTACAGGAAGTGCCAAAATAGGTGCTGTAACTAGTCTTTTCTTCAATTCCTGAAAACTTTGCTCGCATTTATCTGACCACTCAAACTTAACATTCTTCCTTGTCAAAGCGGTCAAAGGCAATGCCAATCGAGAGAAATCCTCAATAAAACGCCTATAGTATCCTGTCAAACCCAGGAAACTACGTACTTCTGTCGCACTAATTGGTCTTTCCCAATTGACAACCGCTTCTACTTTTTGTGGATCGACACTAACTCCTTTTGCTGAAACTACATGCCCCAAAAATACTACCTGTTCCAACCAGAACTCACATTTGCTGAACTTAGCGTATAACTGTTTTTCACGTAGAGTCTGTAGAACAATCCTCAGATGTTCCTCATGAGATTCTCTGTCAACTGAGTAAACTAATATATCATCAATGAACACAATCACAAACTGATCTAAATACCGATGGAAGATCCTGTTCATGAGATCCATGAAAACCGCTGGCGCATTCGTTAAACCGAATGGCATAACTCGAAACTCATAATGCCCATACCTCGTTCTAAATGCTGTCTTAGCAATATCTGATTCTCTAACCTTCAACTGGTGGTATCCTGACCTTAAGTCAATCTTAGAGAACAACGTTGCTCCCCTTAGTTGATCAAATAAGTCATCGATGCGTGGTAAAGGATACTTGTTACATATTGTAACCTTGTTTAACTGTCTATAGTCAATACATAATCTGAGGGTACCATCTTTCTTTTTCACAAAAAGCACTGGTGCTCCCCACGGCGAAACACTAGGCCTGATGTATCCCTTGTCAACTAGTTCCTGTAACTGCATCTTCAATTCTTTTAGCTCGCTTGGAGCCATTCTATACGGGGCCTGTGAAATAGGTGCTGTTCCTGGTAATAATTCAATGGTGAACTCAATCTCTCTATCAGGTGGCAAACCTGACAGATCATCTGGAAATACATCAAGAAACTCTTTCACCACAGGAACATCTTCTGGCTTTAGTTTTTCTCTCTGCACTACTACGATGTGTGCAAGAAACGCTGTGCAACCCTTCCTCAGTAATTTCTCAGCTTTCAAAACTGAGATTAAACTTCTAGAAACGGCCTTCCTCATACCTCTAAAAACCACTTCAGCAAAGCCTGGTTTTCTGAAAACCACTTCCTTCCTATGGCAATCCATAGATGCATAATGAGCAAATAAGAAATCCATTCCCAAAATTACATCTAACCTCTGCAACTCTAGTGGTAGCAAGTCCACTAGCAAACTGATACCTTCTACTAAAACTTCACAATTACGTAACACCTCATTAACAAGTAAAACGTCACCAACTTGAGTGTATATAGCTAACCCCTCAGATAAAGGCTCTAGCATCCTATTCAACTTAGTCAGAAATATACTAGAAACAAAGGAATGCGTAGCACCTGGATCAAATAAAACATCTGCAGGTACATTACAAATAAGAATCGTACCAGTAATAACGTCTGGTGCATCCTCTACTTCTTGTTGAGTCATAGCATAGACTTTTCCCTGTTGCCTCGGTCTTCCAACAACTCCCTTTTGCCTTGCACCACTGGTGCCCTCTGTTGGAACCACTGAAACTCTCGATTGCTCAATTGTCTGGGACCCAACTCCCTGATCTCTCTGAACTGTCATGTTCAACTGCGGACAATCTTTCTTGAAATGTCCTGGCTGTCCGCACTGGTAACATACACCAGCACCTACCAAACACTGACCCCGATGGTTCCTGCCACAACTCGTGCATGGTATTCGCCTGACGGTACTAGCAATGGACTCCTGATTTCGAGTGAAAACCAACTGCCCTGTTTTCTTCATCAAAAAGCACCAAATGAAAATCCGAATTTGCTCCAACGTTCTTCATAAAGTCGGTTAATATATAAATATATATATATTTATATTTACACTTAATTTCCATTTTTTTTCTTTTTTTTCCAGATTTAAAGAAATTAAACCAAGAAAATATCGGGTTTACATTAGTAAAATGGAAGAAAGAAGGTTGAATCAGATTCGGGGAGTGCAAAATGGGAGCACAAATCGACTACGTCTGAAACCCTACAAGGAAAATTCCAAAGGAGCCGGTTGGGCGAAAAGTGAGTCTTTCTCTAACAAGTGGCAGAAAATAGGTCTTTTTGGAAAGAAACCGCAGACACAAGCTCTCATCCCCTCTCGCCTACCATATTCATCTTTTTCTTCTTCTTTCTTTTAGTTTCTTTCTTTAGTTTAAGTTCTGACTTTTGAGATTCCTTTTATCTGCCATAGGATTTCATTTGGAACCATACATTGGAATGGAACTTATTGGAAAAGGTAAGACAGGAAAGTCGAAAGCAGTATCCCATTGAATTCTAATCCTGTATTTGACAGTATGAAAAGGGTTCTTTCATTTGACCTTCATCCACCATTCTTTTTTATGGAAGGCCTTGGCAATTTTTGGGCTCCTGAACGGCTTGCAAAGGAAAGAATTCTGGTTATTACTGGTATTACATCACTCTATCAAAGTCGGTTATATGGGGCTGGTTACCATGTACGTTCATGTCTATACCTCTAATCGCTTTAAGAAGTGGGAGCAATTATAAGTAATAGCCACGAAGCCACCAAGTTCATTGCAGGTACTACTAAAGTGGTGGATTGGAAGGGGCATGCCCCTCAATGCTTATCTCCGTGGACAGATAGTTTTGATGTTGGTGCGAGAACATAAGTTGAAGGAGCTTCGTCTAGTTCCGTCAGACTTCTTCACTAGGAAAGGTGAAAAGTGGGTGGTCGAGTATACCACATACTGGAGCTGGCTATCCAGGTGGCTCAAGTTGTTTATGTGGCATGCAAAAGCTAGTGCTTATCTAAATCAATCGATTTATACCCTATTTGATGCCAATAAGTTCTTTGGACCCTCTAGACTCATAAAATTCCATTAAATCGTCCTTCAGACCCGTCGAACTTGTTCATTCTACCATATTCATCTAGTTGTGGGACTTATTTATATCCATATTCACTTCATTGTAGTAGGTTTTAGAACCCACATTTTGAAAGGTTCTATTAGGTTCCTACTAGCAGCCTCAGACACTTCTTCTTTTACTTCACATTGCTTTTTGTCTCTTTGATAGCTACAAGTTCCCAAAGGTATGACAAGCTGGAGGACTTTGTACCATCCATTCCAGTGTGGTTGAATTTTGTTCAAGAGCCCAAGGACTTGGAGCACATCTTTTCTGATTTCCACCACTTGAAGTGATTGTGACGACCATGAAGAAACGACGAATCCCAACTACGGATATATAAGCCAAAACTACTAAGGGAATTCCATCCTGCATAAGCATTTGGGTAATTAGGAATGCGACATGGCATACCCGAAAGATGTAGAAGGCTCCAGAAAGGAATAAGACTCCTTCTATTCTTTATGGTCTTTCAAACCCATAGATTCCATCCTATCCTTCAATTTCCTTATGGAAATAGAATCAAAAGGCAAGGCTTAAGTGAAAGGAAGAAAAAAAAAAAGACAAGGAAGTCAATAACATCGATAAATCAAGCTCCTAACCTTACAAATATTCTTGATATTTTAAAAAATGTCAAGAATTTAGTAGATAATTCTTGACGTTTAAAAAACGTCAAAGAAAAATACATATTACTTGACATTTAAAAAACGTCAAGAAATCTAAAAATTGGCCTACCTTAACCTTTTCTTAAAAATTTTTGACGGTTTTTCAAAAAACGTCAAGAAATTAAAATCACAACCGTTAAGAAAGTCCTTTTTTCTAGTAGTGTATATTCTCAGTCGACTCTCAACCAAACCATAACACTCCATCAAAATAAATAGAGAGACACCTCAAAATCCTTAATAAAGTTAAGGGGGAAGAAAAGAATTGTGGAGAAGAAGAAGAGGCATCTCCGCCACCACCACTGCTCAAGAGGAAAAAGGCCCATGTTGGCACGTCTAGCTCGTAGAAAAAGGAAAAGAGATGGAAGCTAGGTGCAACCATCTACCCTAAACCTCTAGCCACACTAATCCCGAACTCTCCTATCATCTCCTCTAAAATCCAAATCCTTTAGTCCTCCTCCTCCTCCTTCAAAAATCCAATCCTCCCTTATCAATCATACTAACATCCTCCACCTTCCACTTTCCCATAATCCAACTCTCTTAAGCCACTATTACCTATGTCGCATATTATCCTCTCTCCATTTTCTTAACCCCCCATCATCATAACAACATCCTTCAAACGTGACCTGACCTTAACAATCCCATATCTGATCAAAAGTGCATTGTTGGCCAAGAAGAATTCCTCAACCCTAAGGAAGATTTGCAGTGCGTTCCTCCCCATTCGCACACTGCTATACATATTTTCAAGGAGGAAGACGTGCATCTCGCTTGTAAACCCCGAAACTCAAGAATCCATAAGTTATCTAAGGAACTCAAGAGGAGATTAGAGGTTGAGGTTAGGAGAAAGATGTTTTACGATTGTTGCTTCAAGATAGATTAGAAATGAATTTTAATAAGATTGGATGGTTAAGTTCAAGTGTTATGGAAGATGTGTCATTGTTTTTAAGATGACAAAAGAAAAGAGTCATCGTAATTAAAATTGGCTAAGTGTTGGCTAAGGCATTGCATACTGTAGGCAGCCAAAAGTGTCGAGAGAACCTCTAAAGAGACAAGTTGGGTGACCAAAGGTTGAGATGTGGATGTTCCAAGAGGCATTAAGACAACCTTTATAGGACAAGGCTAGATGACCAAGAGTAAGCTAGGCAAGAAAGCTAGGCATTTATGAAATGTCAAGAAGCTCTAAAGAGGTTGGCATTGTTGGAATTTATGTCCTAAAACTCGTAGTTTGTAATCATATTTTATTCAACAACGTCATTATTGAGAAATTGAATACTATAATTTTAAATCTAATAAACTAAGATCCCAAGGCTATTTTTGAGTAAAATTGAACTTTATGTAGAGACATAAATAAGGATTAAGTTTGAGTAAATAGCTTAAATAGTCTATAGTATATAAATAATGGTTGGGCACCTTATTTAGAGATACTATGGATGCGGCCCACTTTCTAGTTAATACAAACGATGCGATCCTGAATCGTTCATGTAGAGACATGAAAGTGAGGACATCCTATGTGAAAGGTTTACATAAGACAGATTCATGAAATAGTCACTTTATGTTATAACGTCGTTTACTATTTAAAACTGACTATCTTGATTATTGATGACCTCGGTAACTTAATCCTAATCCTGAGCTAATTATGAACTTCTATTCATACGAGATTATCCTTAGATCTGCATAGGTGAGGGCAGCTCATTAGCGTTGGCCCAATAAGCCTACCATTTCAAGGGTAAGATCGGGTGGATAGTTGGGAACATAGGGTGCAAGACAGAATTCACTCCTATCTGCTTTAGGGTTACTAGATAGGTTGTTTCCTTAAAAACTGAATCTAAGTCTTGAACAAAGGGGCCCCACCCTCTCATTGGCCTGAGAGGGATTCGGTTTATAGATTGAACCTTAAAAGCAAGTGTTCAATAGTGGATCAGTGGACTTAAGGAGAAAGATGTAATCTTGGGGGTAAAACAGTACTTTTCGACCCAGCCAAGCTTAGGGACAACCTGTGAATGATTAACTTACTAATCATGGTTATATCAAATGGACACAAATATATTTATAGTGATGGGAGTGCAACTACGAGACTTTAGTGGAATGACCTATTAGTTAATGAATGTTGATTAGCTCGGTATAAAAGAATTTAGTTAGTTAATCTCGGATCATTGGAGCCCATGATCTATAGATCCATTAGGTTTCCGTGTTAGCTCATATGGAAGAATCTTAGAACAGTATAATGAAATGAGTCGAATTGTTTGAAATAGGAGAGGAGAGAGAAACCGACAAGTATCTGTGATATAATTGTCGATTTTTAGATTACTAATAGAGCTTTATGTTTAAATGGAATTTAAACATTAAAGATATGAATGTGGATTCATACTCGAAAGCTCAAAAAAGATGGAAATAGTCAAGGTTGTAAAAAGTCAAAATGTTGACTTTTGACTTTTGAAAAGTCAAACTTTGACCAGCAATATATTCAGATGTGATTTGAATCTTGAGAAAATAAATACGGATTCATGCTCGGAAGGTCAAAACTAGTCAAGACGAACAAAATTGTAAAAAGTTAAAATGCTGACTTTTTGGTTTGAAAAATCAAAGTTTGACTTTGATCAAATGACAATTTTATCCTTTGACCAAAGTTAATGGAAAAATATAAAATTTAGTTGGATAAACCCACTAATTATAGTGGGCTAGGTGTTAGCATACTATGAAGACATTAAGCCCACTAATGGTTAGTGGGTTATGTATTGTTGGCCCATGTGTTTGCATGCACATCCAACCTTGCATGTGAATTCTCAATAAATTGGGCTCTTGGGGCCTTAAAGTTGAGGCTTGACATTTTTTCTAAAGAACAAAATTGCGCTGTTGTTTTTTATAAAATTTAAAAAATAAAAATCCAACCCTTTTTTCCATATTTATTTTCCATCTTCTTTCTCTCTCTCCCGGTTTCCTTCATCCAACGGGTCCCACAACCCAGTTCTGAGTTCGGAGGATAGTAGGTTAACTCTAGTGGTGGTTCAAACATCGATTGGACCTTCAAATATAAGTTTTTTTTTTAAAAAACCCTATATTTAATCTTATTTCACTTTAGGGTTTATTGTTAATTAATTGCAATTAGGGTAGAATTTCGATCTTTCTTCTGTCCTACTCTTTTAATCTCTAATAGGTGTTAGGGCTATTTTAGACTAACATTATTAGACTAATTTTTCCTAACCTTTATCCATTTACTCACTAAAATGTCATTTTTATGCAGAATATGACACTTCACCCCGATACGAGTCCAACGCCACTGAAATCACTTAAATCGGAGTTATAACGAAGAACGGTAAAAAACAAGTTCAAGGGTAAAACTGGGAAATTGGAAAAGATCGGACAAACCAGATCGCACCACGTGGCATCACCAGATCACGCCATGCGTCCGCCTCAAAGTCGCGTGTTCGAACCCCAGGCGTGCCCCTATTTTTCCTTTCATTATTTTGCACGATCTGGCAACCTGATCCACGAACCGGTTCGCGACCCGCGCCTAGTCTGCCACGTGTTGAGCCCTCGTCCGCACGTGCCTCTCCCCTATTTTGAGTTCGAATCTTAGCAGCCACGTTTCCTTTTTTATTTTTTCTCTTCAATTGGGCCAATCCAAAACCCGACCCAAGCCCATTCGTGAGCCAGTTCATCATCTTCCCCAAAATTAATTGTAAAATGGCAGTTTTTAACCTAGTTCCATTTTTTTCTTCCATTTTCTCTTCTATAAAATCCCTCATATTTTTTTTAGAAGAAGAGAAGAAATTCGAATGTACAAAAAAAAATCCTCTTCATCATTCAATTCTTGTAACAAAATCCTTGAAAGTTTATCAATAAAAGATTACTTTTGTCAAAGAAATGGATTCTTTCCTTAACAACTCTTCAAGAATTTCATCAATCTTCATGGGCTAAGGTAATCTTTTAAGACTTTTTCTCGGGTTAAATTACCTTGTTTTCTTTGAGAATTAAATTCTTTTCTATATATTTTCAATTTTTTATTTGATTGCTTGTTTCCCTTTGCAATTTCTTTTGAAATTTCAATAAAACAAATAAGTTTTTCCCATCAATTTTTCATTGAAATTTCTTTACAAACTCTTAAAGTGCTGAACTTAAATTTTGATTTGCAATGATTTTTTATGATGAACTAATAGTTGAGATTGTCTTCAATTTTCTACTAATTGCTTCTTCCATAGCAATTGAAGTGGGCATTAATTTTGCTAAGGGTAGTAGCTATCCCCTCCTTAGAAAATCCTGAATAGGATGAATTTTGCCTCAATTTGAACATGCTTTGGTTGCTTAGATTGATCATGTTTTAATAGAGATTTGGTTACTTTCTTTTTGTAAAAATTCCATTCTTGCATATTCAAGAAAAGATTAATTGATATTCTTTCTTTTTCAATGATAAGAAACATGGTAATTGCCGAAGAAAAAATCCCTCTACTAAACTTGAAAGAAAAACTTTACTTGAATTACTTGTTGTCACTAATCATCCCTTAATGCTTGTTCTTTACTACAGTTCAAGAATTACTTCCATAAACCCCCCTTTTTGTGTTTCTAATTTTCTTTTAGATCCTGAAGCTACTAATCGACCTTGTTTGTAAATTTTGAAGTTTTGAATCCTAAGTGCTCTCTAGGGTTCGACACCCTTCTTCCCCATACTACTTTCAATTTCCACAAAGGTAAGAAGCGTTAAAAAGATAACTTTGAAAGGTAATTGAGGTAATTCCGAATCCTCATATTTCATCTAGTCTTTCTCTATTCTTGTATTATTTTATTTTAGACTAGGAATAAATTCTTGTTTTGCATACTTACATCCATAACAACCCATCATTTTGATAACGACTTACCTCAAGAAAAACCGAGACTTATCCATCTTTTGCCCATCTTTAAAGGAAGTTTCGAAGAGGACCCACACAAATATCTTAAGGATTTTCATATGGTTTGTGATTCCATGAGGCCTCACGGCATCTCGGAAGAATAACTAAACTTATGAGCCTTTCCTTTTCCCATTACGGATGTAGCAAAGAGATGACTTTACTACTTAAAACCGGGTTCCATAACCACTTGGGATAGTCTAAAAAAGAAATTCTTAGAGAAAAATTTCCCCGCCTCTAAAGCAAATAATATTAGGAAAGAAATTTATGGGATAAGACAAGCCTTTGGAGAATCCCTCTCGGAATACTGGGAAAGATTCAAAGAGCTTTGTGCTAGCTTTCCTCACCATCATATTTCCGAGCCTTCTTTAATTCAATATTTTTACGTCGGTCTTTTGTCTTCCGACATGAATACGGTAGATGCGACGGCGGGAGGAGCTCTAGCCGACAAGCCCCCACCGAAGCATGGGAGCTCATTTCAAGAATGGCGGAATATTCTCAAAGCTTTGGGAATAGAGCATCGGAGCTTGACAATTCTCTAACAAAAGAGGTAAGCGAATTAAAATCACAAATGTTCAATATGACTACTCTTCTTACTTCTTTTGTACAAGGTACTCCTCTTAAAGTAACCAAGTGTGGAGTTTGTTGCTTGGTTGGTCATCCAAATGACAAATGTCCTGAGGTGATCGAGGATGTAAATATTGTTCGAAAATATGACCCCCATGGTAATACATACAATTTGGGATGGAGAGACAACCCAAACTTAAGATGGGGGAATGACAACCAAAAGCATACACAAGCACCACCCACCTCTTCAAACCAAGGTACGAATCTTGAAGATATTATCAAAGCTTTGATAACTAAAACTCTTTCTTTTCAACAAGAGATGAAACAACAAATGACTCAACTTACTACTGCAATAAGCAAGATGGATGTGAAAGGCAAACTTCCGGCTCAACCGGACCATGCTAATGTAAGTGCCATTTCACTAAGGAGTGGTAAGATTCTTGATACCTCCACCACCAAAGAGAAAAAGGTAACTTCCAAACCCTTACCTTTTAATAGTAAGAATGAGTCCAAGGAAGAAAAGGTTGAAACAAACCCTTCACCATCTAATTCTAAAAATGATAAATCTCCTCTTAATGATTTTACTCTTTACATACCTAAACCTCATTTTCCCTCTAGGTTGGCTCCAAAAAATAAAGAAACACCCAAGGAGGAAGAACTCTTGGAGATGTTTAGAAAGGTGCAAATCAACTTGCCCTTTCTCGATGCAATCCAACAAGTTTCGAGATATGCAAAGTTTCTAAAGGAGTTGTGTACCAAAAAGAGAAAAACAAAAGAAAGAGCAATGGTAAGTCAAAATGTTTCGGCTCTTCTAAAGAGTAATATTTCGAAAAAATGCAATGACCCCGGTATGTTTTCTCTACCTTGTGTAATAGGAAATAGGCTAATTTCTCATGCAATGCTTGACTTAGGAGCATCCATAAATGTCATGCCATACAACGTCTTTAAAGATATAGAACTCAATAATTTTCAAAAAACTAGTGTATGCATACAACTAGCGGATAGATCTTTTATTTCACCATTAGCAATAGTTGAAGATGTCCTTGTGAAAATTGACAAACTAATTTTTCCGGCAGATTTTTACATGTTAGAAATGAATGAAGCATGCCTAAAACCATCTCACTCTATTTTATTAGGAAGACCTTTTCTTAAAACTACAAAAGCCATTATAAATGTTGATAAAGGTTCCTTGAGTGTAGAGTTTGATGGAGACATTGTCACATTTAATATTTTTAAATCCATGAGATATCCGGATGAATGCTTGTCTTTATGTTCAATAGAATTGCATGACGGAGTTGATGAATTGTCTATACATGATGAATTTTTTGAACAAGAAATGGATGAAAATAGAGAATTGTTAGAACCCAATGTTGACTATGCTTTAGAAAAAAATAATTGTGATAATCTTTTCTTTTCTCCACAGAAACTAGGGATTGAGCTCAAAACTCTCCCACCACACTTGAAATACATATTCTTAGGAAAAAAGAATACATTTCCCGTAATCATCTCAAGGGAACTAAACCAAAAATAAGATGAAAGACTTATCGAAGTCTTGAAGAAGAAAAAGCAAGCCATTGGTTGGACTCTTGACGACATCAAGGGCATATCTCCCACTTTTTGCATGCACCGTATTATCTTGGAGGAGCGAGCAAAAGATAAAATCCAACCACAAAGAAGGCTTAACCCAACATTGAAGGAAGTTGTCATGAAAGAGGTACTAAAGCTAAAAGATGCCAGAATTATCTACCATGTCCTGGATAGTACATGGGTAAGTCCAATTCATGTGGTCCCAAAAAAGACTAGGATAACCATTGTAAAGAACGAAAAAGGTGAGATGGTTCCGATGCGAATGCAAAATGGTTGGAGAATCTGCATCTATTACTGGAAACTCAATGAGGTAACAAAAAAGGATCATTTCCCCTTACATTTTCTTGATCAAATGATAAAACGCTTAGCGGGTAGATCATATTTTTGTTTCTTAGATGAATTTTCTGGTTTTTATCAAATTCCTATAGCATGTGAAGACCAAAAGAAAACAACTTTTACTTGTGATTATGGAACTTATGCATTTAGGCGTATGCCATTTGGTCTTTTTAATGCACCGGGCACATTCCAACGTTGCATGATGAGCATATTTTTCGACTTTATTGAAAAATGTATTGAAGTTTTCATGGATGATTTTACAGTTTATGGTAATAGTTTTGATGCATGTTTAGCTAGTCTAGAATTAATTCTAAATAGATACATAGAAACTAACCTTGTCTTGAATTATGAAAAGTGTCATTTCATGGTGTCTCATGGTATAGTTTTAGGACACTTAGTGTCTTCAAAAGAAATAGAGGTAGATAAAGAAAAAATTGACATTATGCAAAAATTTTCATATCCAACATGTTTAAAAGATGTTAGATCCTTCCTTAGCAGTGCCGGCTTTTATAGATGATTTATAAAAGATTTTTCCAAAATTGCTTTGCCTCTAACTAATCTCTTGCAAAAAGATGTACCATTTCTGATTGATGACAATTGTAAGAAGGCATTTGATGATCTCAAACAAAGGTTGGTCTCTACCCCTATCCTTCAATCTCTTAATTGGAATTTACCTTTCGTAATAATGTGTGATGCAAGCAACTTAGCATTAGGAGCTATTTTAGGACAAAGGATAGATAAAAAATTGCATGTTATATACTATGCATCTAGGACCCTTAACCAAGCACAATCTAACTACACCACAACTGAAAAAGAATTTCTTGCTATCGTTTTTGCTTTAGATAAGTTTAAAAGCTACATTATTGGCTCCCCAGTAATTGTTTACACTGATCGTGCAGCAGTTAGGTACCTTGTATCAAAAAAAGAATAAAAACCAAGGCTTGTTCGATGGGTTTTACTTTTGCAAGAATTCAACCTAACCATCAAGGATAGAAAAGATGCCAACAATTCTGTAGCCGACCATCTTAGTCGAATTGTACAAAAGCAAGAAAGTATGCCAATTCGAGAAGACTTCCCTGATGAACATCTCTTTCAAACAAATCTTCAAGCACCATGGTACGCCGATATTGTAAACTACTTAGTCACGGGTAACTTTCCTTCATACTTTTCTTTTTCACAAAAAGCCAAATTACACAGTGATGCTAAAAACTACTTTTGGGAACC
Organism: Cucumis melo; assembly: GCF_025177605.1. Taxonomy (NCBI): domain Eukaryota; kingdom Viridiplantae; phylum Streptophyta; class Magnoliopsida; order Cucurbitales; family Cucurbitaceae; genus Cucumis; species Cucumis melo. Next base: position 9,257,625 of record NC_066862.1, read on the forward strand.
ACCATGTCTTTGGAAATATTGTTCTGACCAAATCATTAGGAAATGTGTTCCCGAGCATGAATATGAATCAATTTTATCATTTTATCATGATCATGCATGCGGAGGTCACTTTAGTCTTAAAAGAACGACTCAAAAAATTTTAGATAGTGGATTCTTTTGGAAAACATTATTTGCAGATTCTTTTTCATTTTGTAAATCATGTGCAAATTGTCAAAGAACCGGATCTCTATCTAGGAGAAATGAAATGCCCTTTCACCCCGTTATTATTTGTGAAGTTTTTGATATTTGGGGCATGGATTTTATGGGTCCCTTTCCTTCTTCTTTTGGATATCTTTACATTTTATTAGCCGTTGATTATGTATCAAAGTGGGTTGAAGCAATCTCCACTAGGACTAATGATTCTCCGTTGTCTCAAGATTTCTAGTTTCTAACATATTTTCTAGATTTGGCATCCCAAGGGCAATCATTAGCGATCAAGGAACACACTTTTGCAATCGGACCGTTGAAGCCTTGATGAGAAAATATGGTGTTTAACACCGTATTTCCACACCATATCATCCTCAAACGAACGGACGAGTCGAAACTTCTAATCGAGTGATAAAAAATATCCAAGAGAAAACTGTCAACACAAAAAGGAAGGATTGGAGCCTCCGCCTCAACGATGCACTTTGGGCATACCGAACGGCCTATAAAACTCCAATTGGCACATCTCCGTTCAAGCTTGTGTACGATAAGCCTTGTCATCTCCCTGTAGAAATAGAACATAAAGCATATTGGGCAATTAGACAATGCAATTTATCTCTCTTAAAAGCCGGTGAGAAAAGATTCCTAGATTTGCTAGAATTTGAGATTAGAACCATATGAAAATTCTAGGATTTACAAAGAAAAGACTAAACTTTTGCATGATAAAAAAATCCTAAGAAAAGAATTTGAAATAGGATAAAAAGTTCTTTTATAAAATTCTTCTATTAAACTCATGCCCGGAAAATTAAAATCTAAATGGCTTAGTCCTTTTGTTGTGATTGATTTCTCTACTTTTGGTGTAGTTTCCATAAAAAGTCTTGACAGAGGAAAAATTTTCAAAGTGAATGGGCATAGACTGAAAATATTCCATGAAGGGTAATCCGTACAACAATGTTCTATAGAAACACTTTCTCTCCCCCTCTACACATAAAGCCAAAGCACGATCGAGCAACCGACCTTAAAAAATTTTACGCTTCCTGGAAGCAGTTAGGTGTCAAGATTTTATCGCTTTCCGTCTTTACTTTTCTTTAATTTCCATCTTTTTAGTTTTTCCTAGATTAGTTTTGCATTGAATAAAATTGAGAGAAATCCCCTTTTTTAATATGTAGGACAATTTCACTTGAAGAAATCAAAGAATCATAAAAGGAAGCAACCACTTCGCTTTGAAGCAAGCTTTAAAATCAAAGTCCTCAAATCCAGGGGAGTTTTCTGTTCCTTGGTATTTTCATACACTTTTTACGTAAATATGCTTTGAGGACAAAGCAAAGTTTTTAAGTTGGGGGTGGGTACTAGTTAAACTAGGTTGCTAATTTTTTTTCTTCTTTTAAGCATTTACATGACTTGGGTAGATTAAAATTGATCAAAAATTTTTTTGAGTATTATTCTGAATGCATGAATGAAATGAATGTTATTTGCTTGAATGAATGCTTGCAAAAGAAAATGCATGGATGTTAACTTTTTTGCAAAGTTTCTTATGATGATTGCCTATGATACACCTCTCTTAGCAATTTTTGTTTTGATTTTAAATAGGATAAAGAACCATTTATAAAATTGAGGTTAATTTTTAAACTTTTCATCTCTTTGACTCATGAATTAGAAAAAAAAACCCCTTTGAAGAGCCATGACGAACCTAGAAGTCTTTAGAAAATGATAGAATGCTTAAAAATTCGCTTGTTATCACCTCGAAAGAACGGTCAATCATAGAACCTAATAGATTAAATCCAAGATTGGAGTTAGCCAAGTCGGAGCTAAGCAAAAAGCTTGCTACCAAAAATAGAATCCAAAAAAAAATCCCAAAAAAAAAAGAGTACGATTAAGTCGAACGTTAAGATTTTTTCCGTGATCAGATAGGATTACCGTTAGTGAGGTACGAATCCCTACAGAAAAAGCCTATCCTTTGCCTTAGTAAAACCTGTACAATTCTATCTTAGAATTTTTTAGCTAGTTTCAATGTTTTGACCGAGGGCTGAGTTTAAGGAGGGATCCTTCCCGCTTCAAAGTAGAGGGAAAACAAGCCTAGGGCATTTTTTAATTCTTTCAAAGCATGTCTAGTGAGTCGAAATAGCAAAAATTATATGTTTTATCTATTTCAATAAATGAAATTTATTAAAAATCAACCTCAAATTGACTACTTACTCTCTTGAATATTCAATTGATAATAAAAAATTACTTTGTTGAATTGTTAAGGCATGAGTAACATCCTTTGCATATTTCTTTAAAAACATCCTCAAAATTTTTGCATGATTGTTTGAGTTTAATTCTTGCAAAATAATGTGTGAATCCCTTGCATGATGAATGACTGAATGTTAGCACATTTTTAATTCTCTTGCCCGGGACGAACAAGTCTTAAGTTGGAGGTATTTTGTTAGGGCTATTTTAGACCTAACATTATTAGACTAATTTTTCCTAACCTTTATCCATTTACTCACTAAAATATCATTTTTATACAGAATATGAAACTTCACCCCGATACAAGTCCAACGCCACTGAAATCACTTAAATCGGAGTTAGAACGAAGAAGAACGGTAAAAAACAAGTTCAAGGGCAAAATCAGGAAATTCGAAAAGATCGGACGAACTAGATCGCACCACGTGGCATCACCAAATCACGCCATGCGTCCACCTCAAAGTCGCGTGTTCGAACCCCAGACCCGCCCCTATTTTTCCTTTCATTTTTTACACAACCCAGAAACCCGATCCGGCAATCGAATCCACAAACCAGTTCGCGACCCGAACCTAGTTCGCCACGTGTCGAGCCCTCGTCTGCGCGCACTTCTCCCCTGTTGTGAGTTTGAATCTCAACAGCCACGTTTCCTTTTTTATTTTTTCTCTTCAATTGGGCCAATCCAAGACCCGACCCAAGCCCATTCGTGACCCAGTTCATCATCTTCCCCAAAATTAACTGCAAAATGGCAGTTTTTAACCTAGTTTCATTTTTTTCTCCCATTTTCTCTTCTATAAAATCCCTCATATTTTTTTTAGAAGAAGAGAAGAAATTCGAATGTAAAAAAAAATCCTCTTTTTCATTCAAATCTTGTAGCAAAATCCTTGAAACTTTATCAATAAAAGAATACTTTTGTCAAAGAAATGGATTCTTTCCTTAACAACTCTTCAAGAATTTCATCAATCTTCATGGGCTAAGGTAATGTTTTGAGACTTTTTCTCGAGTTAAATTACCTTGTTTTCTTTGAGAATTAAATTCTTTTCTATATATTTTCAATTTTTTATTTGATTGTTTGTTTCCCTTTGCAATTTCTTTTGAAATTTCAATAAAACAAATAAGTTTTTCCCATCAATTTTCATTGAAATTTCTTTACAAACTCTTAAAGTGCTGAACTTAAATTTTGATATGCAATGGTTTGTTATGATGAATTAATAGTTGAGATTGTTTTAATTTTGTACTAATTGATTCTTCCATAACAAGTTTGAAGTGGGCATTAATTTTGCTAAGGGTAGTAGCTATCCCATCCTTAGAAAATCTTGAATATGATGAATTTTGCCTAAATTTGAACATGCTTTGGTTGCTGAGATTGATCATGATTTAATAGAGATTTGGTTACTTTCTTTTTGTAAAAATTCCATTCTTGCATATTCAAGAAAATATTAATTGATATTCTTTCTTTTTCAATGATAAGAAACATGGTAATTGCCCAAGAAAAAGTCTCTCTACTAAACTTGAAAGAAAAACTTTACTTGAATTACTTTTCACTAATCATCCCTTAATGCTTGTTCTTTACTATAGTTCAAGAATTACTTCCACAAACCCCCCCCCTTTTTGTGATTCTAATTTTCTTTTAGATCTTGAAGCTACTAATCGACCTTGTTTGTAAATTTTGAAGTTTTGAATCCTAAGTGCTCTCTAGGGTTCGACACCCTTCTTCCCTATACTACTCTCAATTTCCACATAGGTAAGAAGGGTTAAAAAGATAACTTTGAAAGGTAATTGAGGTAATCCCTAACCCTCATATTTCATCTAGTCTTTCTCTATTCTTGTATTATTTTATTTTAGACTAGGAATAAATTCTTGTTTTACATACTTACATCCATAACATCCCATCATTTTGATAACGACTTGCCTCAAAAAAAATTTCATCATTTTAATAGGCATGCAGCCAAGAAGGAATACCAGTGGCCAAGAGATGGGCTATGCGGCCAAGAGGGCAATTCGACAATATTCATGATCCACAATCCTAATATCTCAATCAATATTCATGGAGTTTCTTTAGTTGACAAATAAGTCAAATGTGATGTGGGGATTTAAAAGTTTGAGAGAAAAATGGTTAAAGAATGATTTCAAATTAAACAAGCAAAAATAAAAATATGTTGTGATAACTAGAGCACAATCTATCTAACTAAGAATCATTAGTTTCACAACATAATAAAATATATAGATATTAAGTATCACTTCATTAGAGAAGAAATTGAGATAAGAGAAATCGAAGTTTTCAAAATCCATACCTCGGACAATGCTTGAACATGCTGACCAAGTCGTTAGAGAAACAAATTCATATGATGCCTTGATGTAATCGAATTTGAACTACTTGACAAATATACCAAAGTAACAATTTGCATGTTGCTTGTAAAGGTGGATGATGAAAAGAAATAAAAACAAAATACCTATTTTCTGATGTAACCATCAGGCTCATGGTTGAAGCATATCCTTTAAATTTCTACATACAAAAAAAGTCAGGAGTGAAGTTGAGAGAGATTTATTTTGTAAAATTCTTCACATATTGAAAATCAATAAAGAAGATAAACCTAGTCGAACCATTTCACCTCTATGTTCTTTCTTCTTTCTCTAACATTTATTCTTTTCATCTTCTTCTACTTATTAATCGTTCTACATTCAAAAGCTTCTATCCATTCTCTTATGTACAACTGAAAGAGAAAGATAGAAGTTCCTCTTCTTTGAATGCCTGAAACAAGAGAGAAAATTTCTTTACAATTCTGAGATTTGCATGACTGTCAGGTGGAGAGTAACTCAAGTTAAGTCCTTTGAATTCCAAGATAGAGCACACCTGTGTGATAAATAGAAAATTTGCATGGAAGAATCTCTTATACAAGAAGATTTCACTTTGGGTATGGGCATTTGGGTTTTAGATCCAACAGGAAGAATGGTTGATAATCAACCAAGAAACACTCAAGAAGTTCTTGCGATAAATCAAGCATGGGAACAATGAAGAACAACCTCAAGATTTTCAACAATGGCATGAAAACAAGCAATAAAACCTATTAAGAAAGCAAGAATTACCTCAGAGTATCCTAGAATTTTCACCAAGAATTAAAGAACCTACAAGATTACCTCAAATGATTGGAAACATAGAAGAAGACCTTTGTATATATTAAGATTCTTCTAAGAAAGAGGAATTAATTCCTCAATCCTCATTCCAACATTCCTCCAAGATTTTAGCCCCTAACTTTGTTTCACACCCATTCAACATTACAGAAACATGAATCAAGAAAATTTCCAAGATTCAAAAGAAGAATCTGACTCAAACAAAAGAGAAATGCAATTTCATCAAAAATTTCAAGTAAAAAAGATAGTTATTTCCATATCCAATCTCAAACTTAGCAAACTTTAATTTTTTTTTCAGAACATTCCACAAGAATTGCATGCAAAAAGAACCAAGATCGGATCTTATATTTGTATCTCTACTAAACCAACATTAAATTAAGGACTATATCAAACTTCATTTTCATGAAGTATTACAAACCTCTTAACCTAAACAGATTAACATTACCTGTCAAGATCGACATTAATATCGATTGTAAGAGTTTCATAAATGGGAGTCATGGGAGTCTCTCGTCCATTTCTCAATGAATCCAGTGCTCCTCTTGTTATGGTTTTTCCATTCCATATGTTAGCTCACCTCCTTTTCCAGCCTATATCTTTTAGAAATCAAACTCAATCTGCAATTGGAACAACCAAAATTGGAATTCAATTGAGTCAGTTCATTCTTGAAAATTTGAGAGTGAAACTACATGAATTTAGACTTATATATTCACATATATATGTATGTGTCTACTATGTTGTCTTGATTGTTAACGTTTATTTTTTTGTTATGTCATGTTTTAAAACTTGAAAATTTGAAGTAATGTTCAAGCTAAGAAAGAAAACTCCACAATACAAGCCAGCAAGAGTGATCAATCACATTTTTTGTTCAAATAGATCTCACAATACCCTCAATGCAAATTTGTCAATCAATGTTAAATTGGAAGCACGAAAAAAAAGATTTCTAATATCTCAATCAATATTAATGCAGGCTCTTTAGTTGACAAATAAGTCAAAAGTTATGGGGGGATTTCAAACTTTGAGAGAAAAAGAGTTATTAAATGATTTCATAACCAAACAAGCAAAAATCAAAATATATTGTGATAACTAGAGCATAAAATATTCAACAAAGAATCACAAGTTTCACAACATAATAAAACACGTAGATATTAGGTATCACTTCATTAGAGAAGAAATTCAGAAAACAAAAACCTAAGTTGTCAAGATCCATACCTCTAGCAATGCTTTGGCATGCTAACCAAGTCAGTTACACAAAAAGAAATTAAAACAAAATACCTATTTTCTAATGTAACCACTAGGCTCATTGTTGAAGCTTATCCTTTGTAAAACCAAGATTCTCTTTGGATCTTTTTTTAATATAAAAGGAATATTAGAAAATGGAAGTTAATTATATAATATTTTTATATAATTAAACATTTAATTAAAAAAAGAGAGAAGAAAGGATTAAAAGGAAAGAAAGAGGAAAAGAAGGAAATAAAATTCTCTCTCTTTCGATCAATTTCTCTCCACCGAGAAAAGTGATCATTTCTCACTATTTTCATCCAAACTTTCAGAGCTTTCTTTTGAGATAATATTTAGAGATAACCTGAGGAAGAAGAAGAAGAATTTTTAGTTCAAAGGTTGAAGAATAATGGGAAAAACTCAAAGGAAGTTTCGATCATGGCAGATTTTGACCCACTCTGCACACTTCGGTGTTTTATTCGGTTTGATTTTCTAAGAAGACCTAAGAGGTGAGGTTTGAACTTTATGAAAGCTAATTCATTTTTGAACAATTTTTGTGAAGGATATTTGAATCAATTTTGTTGTTAATTCGGTGATATTTAACAGAGAAGGCAGAGCAGGTGTTTTTCGACGAGAAATCAAATATCCTCTGATTTTTTTTAGTTTTTTGATGTGAATACATTAAGTTAAAATTTCTAACTAATATGGTTGGAAAGCTTATTCAATTTTCTATAATCTTTATGAAGATGATGAGAGCCAATTATGACTAAAAATGTGTTAAATTATAGGAAAAAGTTGAAGGTCTGTAGAGTGCGTGATTTGGAGTAGTTTGTTTTGTTGTGTTTCTAAGATTTTTGACTGGGAATTTGGGTTATATATCTGCAGGTAAATTATAGAGGACATCAAAGTAAATATTTTTACATAAAGAACATTCATTTTGGTTAAGTATTAAGAAAGTTATGGTTATTTGAAGTTTGTATTAGAAATCTGGAAAATGCAGAAAGTTGTTCAAATAGGATTTTATTTCTTAAGCATTGTTTTCATGAGCGTCATCTTTAGTGCGACCTATTAAGTCTATCTTTAGAAAACAAGAATATTTAGGGTTCTAACACTCAGTTTGGTTATTGACAGGCCAAGAAGAATTAAACCGAGTTTACAGACCAAGGATCTAGCCCAAGACTGTGAGTGACAAAACCAGTTTTGAAAATATTCTCCCTAATTATGTTATTTATGATTAACCGCTTTCCACGTTTATTTACGAAGTTACGAAAATCATTTGAATTTCATTACTATTTTTAAGTATGCGTTTCGATACTAGATTTCTTAATGAAAACTTATGCTAGCACGTGAATATCGAATGTATGAAGAGTATTTGAACCCAAGCAAAGCATGAGTTAGTAAGTTTTATTTTAAGAACTATAGTTTTTCACGAACAATCTAAGTAAGCTTGAGCTTTTCGAATGATTTTATGATGTTTTCATTAACTACATAACTGAGATGTTGAGCCCGAGGCTATATGGTACAGTGTGCACACAGGTTATGTCACACCCCCTCCAGGACTACTTGCTAGCTTAGACTGAAAGACGACGTGAAGCCGACGGACACGCTTTTCTTTACATGTATCTATCGACTTTGCTTAAATCTTTAATGTGATAAACTTGCTAATCTAGTATATAAACTATTATACATGCAACAAAACACAGCGGATCCTAGGCTAGTCATACACATACATGAAGTGTATCTCGAAAATAACTTATTTCACGAGTAAACCTAAAGACACCTTAACCAAAATATAACCAACAAAGGTTTACACAATCGCAGCTCCTAAAACTTACATATATTGTGGAGTATTTATATCATACAAAGATGTATATGCATCATAACGCAACAGACTCTATGCACAACTCTAATCACGTACTGGCAATCGATATCGAAGCTTCAGAAGACTAAGGTAGTTTATCAGGCACCGGGAACTCGATCTCTACCTGGAAAAGTATGTAACACATTTTGGAAGGATAAGCTATAAAGCTCAGTGAGTGACTCAGTTTAAAACTAGAAATTTAAAAGTAAGAGCACGTGAAAGCTTACACTTATAGATTTATTGATACAAGTCGTAGACATAGACGAATAATAGTAAGAATAACTTCCTTAAATTACTTAGTATACACGTTAATGAAATCTAGCAAGGCATATTAAGTATATCAAAATATTTTAACTATCATGACAAATCTACGTTATGTAGGGAAAGCCCAGTACACAAACGTTTACAAGCTCTACGATGTAGTGGGGCCCGCCCAGCACTCACGACAGCATCGTTGTTACGGAGTACACTCAACATCAACAACGAAATCCAACCAGTGTGCACACAGTACCATATAGCCTTGGGCTCAACACCTCAGTCATGTAGTTAATGGAAATATCAGAAAAATCGTAAGAAAACATTTAAAACATGTCTGCTACCTTATCTTTCGTAAAGCTCAAGCTTACTTAGATTATTCGTGAAAAGCTAGGTCTTAAAATAAAACTTGGTAGCTCATGCTTTGTTTGAAACACAGTGGTTCAAATAATTTCCATACATTCGATAATCACGTGCTAATATAAATTTTCATTAAGAAATCTAGTCTCGAAACTCATACTTGAAAATAATCATGGAATTCAAATGATTTTCAATGCTTTGTAAATAAATGTGTAGATCAGTCAATCATAATTAATATTTAGGAGAAAGAAATATTTTTAAAAATTGGTTTTGGTCACTCACAGTCTTAGACTAGTTTTCCGACGTGTAAATCCGACCCATTTCCTCTTAGCCTGTCAAACAACCAGAACCAAGTATTAGAAACCTAAATATTATGATCTTTAAATTTTGTGCTTAACAATAAACCAACTCTACACACTTCTCAGAATTCCCACATTCACTGCACGATATTCAAATGATCATAACTCTTCTAATACTTAACCAAAATGATATTTCTTTATATCAAATTCTTTATTTTGAGGTCCTCTAAAACATATCCGAAGACATATAAATCTGATTCCCTGTAAATAAACTTGGATAATCCTCGAAATAGAGCATCTTCAAGAATCGCGCTCACATGGCCTCTTTAACTTATTTTTAGTCATTTTTGGTTCATGATTTCTTCATGAAAGTTGTAGTAAATTGAATAAAATTTGTAACCATACCAAATAGATATCCTAACTTCATCGGTACACTCTGCAATATAAAAAACCAGAGACCTCCTGATTTCGCGTGAAAACCAGTTGCCTTTCCAAAATGTTTTACCCGCCTTCTAGATAGAGATTGAGCTCCTAGTGTCTGATAGACTGTTTTAGTCTGCTGAAGCTCCAATATCGATTGCAAGTACGTAGTTAGAGTTTTACATGGAGACTGTTGTGTTATGTTGTAAACGTCTTTGTACGATATAGATATTCTACAGTTTGTGTAAGCTCTAGGAGTTGCGGTTGTGTAAACCTTTGTTGGTTATGTTTTGGTTAAGGTGTCTCCATTAGGTTTACTTGTGAAATCAGTTATTTCCGAGCTACACTTCATGTATGTATATGATTAGTCTACGTTTCGTTGTGTTGTGTTGCATGTATAATAGTTTATATACTAGATTAGCAAGTTTATCAGTTCAAGAGTTTAGCAGAGTCGATAGATATCTTTAGAGGATAGCGATGTCGGTCAGCACCGTCTTTCAGACTAAGCTAATAGGTACTTGAGGAGGGGTGCGAGAACTTGGTATTAGAGCAGTTTTCTGCATAGGAATGAAGACAGAGCAGTTAGCTCTAAGAAGAAACTGGAAAGTAAATAGTTGGAAGTTAAATTAATTTACAGGGAACTAGTGAAGTATGGTCTAAATAAGGGTAGAACTAAGTCCAGTTATGATTAACATGGGAGTAGACATTTAGTATCATGCATTTGAGTTAAGTATCTATAGCATGTCTAATGTGTTGACATATTATAGGAGTCATGCCACCACGTACTAGCAGACGACGTAGGTAGAATCAGGACGGGATGCAAGGTTCTACCCAGGGTTAGTCTGTAGGGAAGTCTAGTACCCCAAGACTTCAGGTTGAGGTAGGAAACAAGTAGTTTGTGAGAACTGCACAAGAGATAGAAAGAACAGAGAGAGTAGAGCCTAATGATCCAGAAGAGGCATACAGAATTGAGTGGTTAAAGAAGTTAGGGGCCACAGTGTTTGAGGGTTCAATAAATCTAGTTGATGCGAATTAGTGGTTGAATATGCTTGAAAAATGTTTTGACGTGATGAACTGTCCTGAGGAACGAAAAGTCAGATTGGCCACATTTTTGTTGCAGAAAAAGGTTGAAGGATGGTGGAAATCCATATTAGCTAGGTGCAGTGATGCACATACTTTAGATTGGCATACTTTTAGAGACATATTCGAAGACAAGTATTATCCCATCACATATTGTGAGGCCAAGAGGAATGAGTTTCTGGGGTTGAAACAAGGATAACTTTTAGTGGCCGAGTACGAGAGAAAGTATACCGAGCTTTCATGGTATGTTGATGTTATTGTGGCATCTAAGAGTGACAGGTGTCGAAGGTTTTAAAGAAGGTTGCATTTTGAAATACATAACCCAGTTACAACCATTACTAAGTAGACAATTTTTTCTCAATTAGTGGAGAGTGCCCATTGTATGGAACAGAGTATAATAGAAGAGAAGTTAGTAGTAGAGCTTAGTCGTGGGGCTTCAACAGCGAAGGTTTCAGAGGTCATGAGCAGCGAAGGTTTACACCTAAGGTAAATATTTCAAGCCATCAAGACTTTAAGAGTCGATTTGGAGGCCAAGCATCGAGGAACATGAGTTTTGATAGTGCTTATCAGAGGCAAAGCAAGAGAATACCTAGCCAATATGCTAGATCAACAGTAAGATCGCAGACAGGTCGAGAGTCCGTTGCTAGTATAGTCAGGTGAACCTTATGCACGAGTTGTAGCAAAGACATCGGGGTTAGTGTTTTACGGGTGTCGGTGTATGTTACTAGTGTGGATAGCCAAGATATTTCAAGAAAGATTGCATGTAGTTGAACACAACAGTTTAGAGGGATCAAGGAGTTGGGTCCTAGACAATTGAGCAATCGAGAGTTTCGGTGGTTTCGATAGAGGGCACCAACGGTTTCAAGGCAAAAGGAAGTTGTTGGAAGACCTAGGCAATACATAAAGGTCTATGCTATGACTCAACAGGAAGCGGAGGATGCACCAGATGTGATTACTAGTACAATTCTTGTTTCTAATGTACCTGCATTTGTTTTATGTGATCCAGGTGCTACGCACTCCTTTATTTCTATTACGTTTTTTAATAAGCTAAATAGGATGTTAGAACCTTTGTATGAGGAGTTAGTTATTTACACTCCAGTTGGTGTTGTTTTACTTGTCAACGAGGTGTTGCGTAATTATGAGGTTTTAGTGGAAGGTATTAGTATGCTAGTGGATTTACTACCATTAGAGTTATAGAGGTTAGATGTAATTTTAGGAATGGATTTCTTATTCACTCACTATGCATCTATGGATTTTCATAGAAGGAAGTGATTTTCAGAAAACCAGGCTTTGCTGAAGTGGTTTTTAGAGGTGTGAGGAAGATCATTCCTAGGAGTTTAATCTCAGTTTTGAAAGCTGAGAAATTGTTGAGGAAAGGTTGCACAATGTTTCTTGCACATGTGGTAGAAGTGCAGAGAGAAAAGCTTAAGCCAAAAGATGATCTTGCGGTGAAAGAGTTTCTTGATGTATTTCCAGATGATCTGTCAAGTTTGCCACCTGATAGAGAGATCTAGTTCACTATTGAATTGTTACCAGGGACAACACTTATTTCACAGGCACTGTACAGAATGGCTCCAATCGAGCTTAAAGAATTGAAGATGCAGTTACAAGAACTGGTTAACAAGGGATACATCAGGCCTAGTGTATCGCCTTAAGGAGCATCAATGCTATTTGTGAAAAAGAAATGTGGTATCCTCAGATTATGTATTGACTATAAACAGTTAAACAAGGTTACAATACGTAACAAGTATCCTTTACCACGCATCAATGACTTATTTGATCAGCTAAGGGGAGCTACATTGTTCTCTAAGATTGATTTAAGGTCAAAATACCACCAGTTGAAGGTTAGAGAATCAGATCTATCTAAGACAACATTCAGAACGAGGTATGGGCACTATGAGTTTCGAGTTATATCATTAGGTTTAACAAATGCGCCAGTGATTTTCATAGATCTCATGAACATGATCTTCCATCAGTATTTTGATCAATTTGTGATTATGTTCATTTATGATATACTAGTTTACTCGGTTGACAGGGAATCCTATAAAGAACATCTGAGGATTGTTCTACAGATTCTACGTGATAAACAGTTGTACGCTAAGTTCAGCAAATGTGAGTTCTAGTTGGAACAAGTAGTATTCTTGGGGCATGTAGTTTCAGCAAAAGGAGTTAGTGTTGATCTACAAAAAAGTTGAAGTGGTTGTCAATTGGGAAAGACCAACTAGTGCGATAGAAATACGTAGTTTCCTGGGTTTGGCAGGATACTATAGACGTTTTATTGAGGATTTCTCATGATTGGCATTAACCTTGACAGCTTTAACAAGGAAGAATGCTAAGTTTGAGTGTTCAAATAAATGCAAAAAGAGTTTTCAGAAATTGAAGAAGAGATTAGTCACAAACCTATTCTGGCACTCCTTGTAACAGGAAAGGATTATGTGATTTATTGTGACGCTTCGAGGTAAGGATTAGGTTGTGTTCTTATGCAAGACGGGAAGGTAATAGCTTATGCTTCGAGGCAGTTAAAGAAGTATGAGTGTGATTACCCTACCCATGATCTTGAGCTAGTGGTAGTTGTTTTAACACTGAAGATCTGTAGACACTATTTGTTCGGGGAAAAGTGCCATATTTTCACAAATCATAAGAGTCTGAAATATACTTTTTATTAGAAAGAACTAAATCTGAGACAAAGTCGATGGCTAGAGCTAATTAAAGATTATGACTATACTATAGAGTACCATCCAAGTAAGGCTAACGTAGTAGCGGATACATTAAGTAGGAAGTCAAGACTTCTGAAGGGTGCTTTATGTTGTATTTGAGTATCTTTATTAAATGAGTTAAAAGGTTTCAAGGCAGTAGTGACTGCAGAGGATTGTGAGAAGACAGTCTGAGGACAGTAATTTACAGAAGAAGCTTGAAAAATCCAAGGAAGGCTTAGAGAAATCCAAGGAAGGCTTAGAGATGGAGTTTGAACTGAGAACAGATGAAGCCATTGTCAAACAAGGAAGATTATGTGTTCTGAATATCAGCGAGCTTAAGGATGCTATTCTAGAAAAAGCTCACAATTCAGCTTAACCTATACATCCAAGTAGCACCAAGATGTACAGAACTTTAAAGAAGACTTATTAGTGGTCTGGAATGAAGCAAGAGATAGCTAAATATGTTGATTGATGTTTGATCTGTCAACAGGTTAAACTTGTGAGATAGATGCCAGGAGGACTCCTTAATCCTTTGCTAGTGGTAGAGTGGAAATGAGAGCATATCACTATGGATTTTCTGTTTGGATTACCTTGTACATCCAGTGGATATGATGATATATAGGTAATAGTAGACAAACTCACTAAGACAGCACGATTTATACTGGATAGAGTGACATCTACATTAAATCAGTTAGTTAGATTATATGTCTACAAGATTGTGAGTCAGTATGGACTGCCAGTGTCCATAGTTTCAGATAGGGATCCGAGGTTTACTTCTAAATTTTGGCCTAGTTTGCAGAAGGCAATAGGAACAGGGCTAAAGTTTAGTACATCATTTCCATCCTCAGACAAATGGTCAATCTGAAAGGACCAACTAGACCTTAGAGGACATGTTGAGAGCATGTGTCCTTTAGTTTAAGGGAAGTTTGGATACCCACTTGCCACTTATGGAGTTTAGATAACAGCTATCAGTCTACTATCGGTATGGCACCATATGAGGCCTTATATAACAGACCGTGCAGAACTTTTGTATTGGAATGAAGTGGGAGAAAGGAAGCTAGTAGATCCTGAGTTGGTTCAAATTACGACAAACAATATTAAGTTAATCTGAGAAAACCTGAGAATAGCCCAAGATCGATAGAAAAGTTATACAAATAAGAGATGAAGAAACTTAGAATTTCAAGTTTGAGATCAAGTTTTCTTGAAATTATCTCCGTGGAGAGGTGTTATTCGTTTTGGAAGGAAAGGTAAGTTAAGTCCTAAGTATATTGGGCCTTATCAGATAACAGAGCGAGTGAGACCAGTAGCCTATAGACTTGAGTTGCCAATAGAACTTACTCGAATACATGATATTTTTCATGTATCCATGTTAAGGAAATATATACCAGATCCATCACATGTATTGCGAGAGCATCCAGTTGAGTTAAAAGAAGATTTGAGTTATGATGAAGAAGCAGTTTGAATCCTCGACAAAAAAGAACAAGTTTTAAGGAACAAGTTGTGGAGACATCATGGAGTGGAGGAAGAAACTTAGGAACCAAAAGATAAGATGAAGAAGAGATACCCGACACTTTTCAGTTAAGGACATCTAAATTTCGAGGACAAAATTTTCTAAGGGGAAGATAAGTTGTAAAATCGAGATTCTCTTTGGATTCTTTTACGTAAAATGAATAATAGAAAAAGGAAATTAATTGTATAATATTTTTATATAATTAAAGGTTTTATTATTAAAAAAAAAAGAGAAAAGAAAGGATTAAAAGGAAAGAAAGAGGAAAATAAGGAAAGAATTTTTTTCTTTCTCTTTCGATCAATTTCTCTCCCCCACCAAAGTGATCATTTCTCACCATTTTCATCCAAACATTCAGAGCTTTCTTTTCAGAGAATATTTGAGGAGAACCTAAGGAAGAAGAAGAATATTTCTTAGTTTAAAGGTTGAAGAAGAAAGGGAAAAACTCAAAGGAAGTTTCAATCAAGGCAGATTCTGACCCACTCTACACATTTCTTGTTTTTTATTCGGTTTAATTTTATCAAGAAGGCCTAAAAGGTGAGGTTTTAGTTTTCTAAAAGCCAATTCATTTTTTACCAATTTTTGTGAAGGATGTTTGAATCAATTTTGTTGTTAATTGGATGATATTTGAAAGAGAAGGCAGAGCAGGTGTCTTTCAGCGAGAAATTAAATATCCTCTATTTTTTGAGTTTTTCGGTGTGTATACATTGAGTTAAAATCTCTAATTGATATGGTTGGAAAGCTTATTCAATTTTCTATAACCATAATGAAGATATGGAGAGCCAATTATGACTGGAAATGTGTTAAATTATAGGGAAACGTTGAAGGTCTGTAGAGTGCGTGATTTGGAGTGGTTTGTTTCATGGTGCTTCTAAGATTTTTCGACTGGGAATTTGGGTTACATATCTTCAGGTAAATTATAGAGGACATCAAAATGAAGATTTTTACATAAAGAACACTCATTTTGGTTAAGTATTGAGGGAGTTATGGTTGTTTGAAATTTGTGTTAGAAATCTAAAAAATGCAGAGAGTTGTTCAAATAGGATTTTATTTCTTAAGTGTTGTTTTCGTGAGTGTCATCTTTAGTACGTTAAGTCTATCTTTAGAAAACAAGAATATTTAGGGTTTCGGTTTGGTTGTTGACAGTCCAAGAAGAATTAAACCAAGCTTACAGATCAAGGATCTAACCCAAGACTGTGAGTGATAAAATCAGTTTTAAAAATATTCTCCCTAATTATTATTTATGATTGACCACTTTACACGTTTATTTACGAAGTTATGAAAATCATTTGAATTCTATTACTATTTTCAAATATGAGTTTCAATACTAGGTTTCTTAATAAAAAAATTATGCTAGCACGTGAATATCGAATGTCTGGAAGGTATTTGAACCCAAGGAAAGCATGAGTTAGCAAGTTTTGTTTTAAGAACTGCAGTTTTTCACGAACAATCTAAGTAAGCTTGAACTTTATGAAAGATAAAGATAGCAGCCATGTTTTCAAGTTTTCGTATGATTTTCTGATGTTTTCGTTAACTACATCACGGAGATGTTGAGCCCGAGGCTATGGTACCTTGTGCACACAGGTTATATTCCATTGTTGACATTAAGTGTACTCCATAACAACGATGTTGTTGTGAGTGCTGGGCAGGCCCCACTATGACAAAGACGATAGAAGTGCTGGATCAACCCCACTACATCGTAGAGCTTGTAAACAGTGGTTGTACTAGGCGTGCCCTACACAACGTTGATTTGTCATGTTAGTTAAAATGTTTTGATATACTTGATATATGTTGCTAGATTTCAATGACGTACATGCTGAGTATTTAATAAAGCTATTCTTACTATTATACGTTTATATTTACGACTTGTATAAATAGATTTGTATGTGTAAAGTTTTCACATGCTTTTATCTTTAAATTTATAGTTTTAAACTGAGTCACTCACTGGGATTTATAGCGCTTACTCTTCCAAAATATTTTACCCACTTTCCAGGTAGAGATCGAGCTCCCGGTGCCTGATAGACTGCCTTAGTTTGCTGAAACTCCAATATCGATTGCCAATACGTGGTTAGAGTTGTACATAGAGTCTGTTGTGTTATGTTGTATATGTATTTGTACGATATAGATACTCTACAGTTTGCGTAAGCTCTAGGAGGTGCGGTTGTGTAAACCTTTGTTGGTTATGTTTTGGTTAAGATGTCTTCATTAGGTTTACTTGCGAAATAAGTTTTTTTTGGGCTACAATTCGTGTATGTATATGATTAGTCTAGGTTCTACTATGTTGTGTTGCATGTATAACCGTTTATATACTAGATTAGCAAATTTATCATGTTCAAGAGTTCAGTAGAGTCGACAGATATTGTTAGAGGAGAGCGATGTCGATCGGCTTCACACCGTCTTTCAGGTTAAGCTCAACGCATTTTACTTGACCTAACCATCTGAACTCTATGAGCTAGGCAAGTCAAGCTTTGGTTAGGCCAAAAGTGAAGAGTTCCCCTCACAAGTTCTGATACTGAAGGAGCTCAATGCATTCTACTTGACCTAACCAGCCGAAGTCTAAGAGCTAGGCCAAAGTCTAGTTTTTGTTAGGCCATATTTTCAGTAGGACTGCTTTCAACACATGTTATTAACTATGTACAATATTCACAATATTCAGAAAATGGTTAGCATGTCTTCTACTCATTTCTAAGCTATCAAAGTATGCATTTTCAACATATTTAATATATTGATAAACAAAACTACCTCAATCACGTTTGAGAACTCCCCTTATCCTAGGTGAACCCCCACAACAGTAATAAGAATAACCCCGATTAAACAATTAGTTAACAACCCTAAGAAAGCTAAACAGATTTGGCTTGGAAAGATTGATGAAATATCAAGAAGAAAGGAGAACTTGGTCCTAACTTTAAGATTTCAAACTCTCCACAATCTAATTGATCAAACTAGATTGAAACTCATAAGCATGCATTCTAATACAAGAATACAAAGGAAAGCATAAAGCTTGAGAGAAACACTCTATGAGAAAATTTCATTCAAATTCATGTTGTCTTTCAAATGTTATATGAAAGGACATAACATTTAATTTTATGCCCTTTCAACTACCCTAATAAATGAAAGTACATTTCATTAAATAGGTACATATTAAAGATGTGAATAAACGTAAAATGCTTTAAAATGTAAATGAATCTAGAAATGTATTAAAGATGTGAATGAATCTTAATTTCTAGATTCATTATGACCCTTGGGTGTCCAAGTGACTCTTGAAGTTCCAACTCTTTATTGAAGACTGAAAATCTAGCTTGTAAACAAGCATTTAATCCATCTTGAAGTCTTTTAGCTCTAGCTTTTGTAATTGAGCCTTGAGTCATAATGATTGCTTCTTTATTGGTTTGACTTTGAATGTTCTCCCATGAATTTCCAGCATGTGTTTCATTTTCCTCTTCATTTGAGTTAGTGTGAGCTTCACTGTTCAACCTGTAATTTGGGGTTTGACATGGGTCCTTCACACTTATACACTTCTTGAGTTAGTAAAGAAAGATTATACTATATATATATATATATATATATATATATATATATATATATATATATATATATATTCTTAAATCAGAACAGCTACCGCTTCGTGGGTGAGAAAGTTTCCCTCTCTTTTTCTTAAGAATTCGTATAAGAAAGAGAATACAAGAAGTTGACTAGTAAACCTCAAATTCTTTGAGCCTTTGAATGTGATAAGAATGAAAGCCCCCACGGGGAGTTTGAATGCTCGAATGCAGAAGGGAAGGGTGGGATTCAGCCTTTGGTCCGATCTGCATATGTTAAGCACCAAATTCTTTTCTTTTTAATCAATGGTGATTAAATGTTACACCCCCTCCTAGACTACCTGCTAGCTTAGATCGAAATACGGCGTGAAGTCGATCGATAATGCTTTTCTCTACCGATATCTATCAACTCTACTGAATTCTTTAACGTGATAAACATGCTAATCTAGTATATAAACTATTATACATGCAACACAACACAGCGGAACCTAGACTAATCATATACATACATGAAGTGTAGCCCGAAAATAACTGATTTCGCAAGTAAACCTAGAGACACCTTAACCAAAACATAACCAATAAAGATTTACACAACTGCAGCTCCTAAAGCTTACAGAAACTGTAGAGTATCTATATCATACACAGATATATACATCATAACACAACAGACTCTATGCACAACTCTAACCACGTACTGGCAATCGATATCAGAGTTTTAGCAGACTAAGGCAGTCTATCAGGCTCTAGGAACTCGATCTCTACCTCGAAAATGGGTAAAACATTTTGAAAAGATAAACTATAAAGCCCAGTGAGTGACAATACTTTAAAATTGTAAATTAGAACCCGTAATGATCTCTAAAAACTTATAAATCTAACGAGCAAAGCATTAACTGTAAATATTTTCAGAAAACAGCTCTTTCAAACATTGAATACGTATATCTATAAAATCTAGTAAGACATTTCCTATTTATAAACTATTTAACTAACATGAGTTCATTACGTTGTGTAGGACACGCTCAGTACAACCAATGTTTACTAGTTCTACGATGTAGTAGGGTCCGCTCAGCACTCCCATCATCTTTTTTGCAATGGGGCTCCCCAGCACTCACGAAAGCATCGTTGTCACGGAGTACACTCAACGTCAACAATGGAACATAACCTGTATGCACACGATATCCTCTAGCCTCAAGCTCATGATCCAGTCATGTAGTAAATGGAAATATCATAAAGCATATGAAAACATTTAAACAAGTATGTTTATCTTAACCTTGCATAAACTCAAACTTACTCAACTTGTTTGTGGAAAAATCAAAAATCGTAGTCAAGCACGTTAAACATTTAGTTATAAGAAACTGTTTTTTTAAAAAACAAAATCATTTTCCAAAACTTGTTTTTGTCACTCACAGTCTTAGACTAGTTCCCCGATGTGTAAACCGACCAATTTCCTCTTGTCTTATCAAACAACCAAAACCGAGTATTAGAAATCTAAATATTATGATCTACAAATGTTATGCTTGACATGCCTCACTAAAGGTGATGCTTAAGAACTCTAACTTTAAGAAATAAAACCATATTCCACACATTTCTCAAAATTTGCCAAATTCACAGCATGAAATTCAAATGATCACAACTCTTCCAATACTTAACCAAAATGAGAGTTCTTTATGTCAAACTCTTCATTTTGAGCTCCTCTATAACATACCTCAAGACAAGTAAATGTGATTCCCTATGTATAATCTCAGACATCCTTAAAAAATAAACCACTCCAACAATCACATACACCACGACCCTTTAACTTGTCCCTACAATTTAACTTATTTTCGGTCGTTATTGGTTCACAATTTCTTAGTGAAACTTGTATTAAATCGAATAGTCTTTCCAACCATACTAAATAGAGATCCTAACTCCACCAGCACACCCTAAAATACTAAAAAAACCAAAGATCTCCTGATTTCGCGTGAAAACAATCTGCCCTATCTTCTCTGTCAAAATTCACCCAATGAACATCAGAATTTATTCAAGCTTTCTTCACAAAATTTGTTTAAAAATGAATTAGCTTTCAGTAAATATAAATTTCACCTCTTAATTCTTTTTGCATAGATCCAAATAAATAAAAAAAAAACCAGAGATGTGCTTAATGAACTATAGAGAAGTTTGTCTTGCAAACTCCTTGTCTTCTTCAACATAAATTTTTTGAACTTCTTCTTCCTTTCTTAACCTTCTACCCTTTGAAACCCCTCTAAAATTTGGTGAAGAAATAGTGAAAAAAATGGTGAAGAGTAGAATGAAAGAAGCTTGGCGGTGGAGGGAAAGAGAAGAAGAAAAGGAAAAATTGAATTTCTCTTCTCTCTATTTCTTTTTTTCCTTTTTATAAAAACCATTAATTATATATAAAAAAAATTATATACTTAATTTCCAATTTCTTTTACTCCTTTCATATTTTCTTATAAAATCCAAAGAAAATATCAGGTTTACATTAAACCTCATTCTATTAATCAAGAGTGAAGAGTTTCGACTAAAATACTCTTTCTTACCGAGGGTGAGACCACTTGTGTAGCGAGGGGGAATAAGGCCCCATAGTGGTTTCTTGTGGAGGTGGGCAAGGAAATGATCATACTCTTTGATGTTCCCAAACCATCTTAGCGAATATGATGAAAGTTGGAAGCCTATGGAGCGGAGACTTACGACAAGGCGGAGTAAGGAGTTGATGGATGGGAACTGATGAAAGAGAAAGGGATGGTGGTTGGCTGTCTTTGCCTCTCCATTACGCGATTCAAATCTAAGTATAGCCCAAAAATGACTACTAAGAAATGAGAAGAAAATGGCTAATCCCAAGCAGCGGTTCCAAGCAAGATAACTTCAGATCTGACCTGTCCAATTATCCATATTCACTTTCAAACTATATTCTATATAGAAAGATATGTTAGAACTCAATGCTCATCCTTTCTTCCTGAATCCAAATAAGAATCGACAAGCAGCCTCTTTCGTTTATGAGGGGATTTCTACAATCGGGGGTGCACATCTTTCTTAAGATCTTTCCGTGGACCCTTTCCGTAGTTGAGGATGCTAGTAAACCCTCGATTGGATCGGTAAGTAAGTCTTTGTTCATTGACTAAGGCTTATAACAAGCCCACTTTGATTGAGATGTCTAAATTTCTTTCGACCATGGAATTAAATGCCTTAGGCCAATTCACTCATATCTCATTCCCAATCAATATAGAATATAATGAGGCATCCAACTCCAAGATGATGTTGCCTCCACTCCCTCGTACGCCCTCTTCGCCCACTTGTTCGACAAAACTCCAATCACTCTGGCGGAGATTGGGTTGCCTTCTTCTCTGACACGGGCGATGAGAGACACCTTTGCATGTGAACCAAAGAAAGAAATAATTATGACTTGATAAAGGCAATTATATTTGATTATTGAGAGAGAATTTTCCAATTTCAGAAAAGGAGAAGTAGCTCAAAAAGGTAATTCAGTCACTTCAATTAGATCAGTATCCCCCGGGGTTAGCTTGACTCTCTCCTAGGGCTGTACTGAAAGAATTTTGACTTTCCTTCTCCATTGTTGAAGAAAACCTCATCTCTTCTTCGATCGGGATAAGCAAGAGTTGATCCTTTTCTACTTATCTACTGTGATTTGACTGATTTTCTTCCCAAGGCATTCTTATTTTGTTTTAGTCTCAGATTTGACATATTAAGTAATTATTCGAAAGTGAAAAGAAAAGACAGATGTGATGAGATCTGAAGTCATAATTAAAAGGGAGAAACGACTCAAAAGAAGCATAGCGGGAGAGAGATTTGGCATGATCTCATTCCTTTAACCCAACTGGGTTGCCAGAAAGGAAGGTCGGAGATAGAGGCAGAGTCAGAGAGGGAATGATCAGTTGAAACCATAAAGCAGAGGGTAGCCAAACTAACCCAGCTAGGGAAGAAGTCGTAGTCAGTTTCATCAGTACGAGAAGGAGATCGGGATCAAGGGAAGAATGAGGAGTTACAGCTCATTACAAAGGTAATTCAAGATCAATATCCGGGTACTAGGCCCAGAATCAGGGAGAGAGAAATACAGTTGAAGACTAAAAGGAGAAGAAGGCCACCAGATTCACCCCACCCCAAAGGTTCTAGGTCGGCATAGGTCGGCGCGATATTGAGATCTTGGCTCTGATTCTTCTTTAAGTAGTAGACGTAGATGCTTTCTTACTTAAGTTGAAGGAGAAGTAGTTCGCTCTTTCGTTAGCTAAAGGTCTCTTCATCCTGGGATTATGCCTAAACCCGTCCCTCTTCCTATGATCGAGCGGATGAAAGATCGAATGACTCTTTCTCTTTATGAGATTATGAAATTCTTAGTTTTAAACTCTGGATCAAAAGGACATGAACGAAGATGAAGACAAAGATTCGAAACTCAGACTCTGACTCTATGCCCCTTCTGATGACTCTTTGATTTTCATTTCAAAATACGGGATGAATGAAACGAGGGAGAGCAGATGAAACTGAGATTTTTCTCTTTCTTCTCTTATTTATGAAAGTTTGAGTTTCAAACTCAGGATTCATGAAAGAGATCATGAGATCCCAAAGGTTTCCTTTCTCATTCACTCAGACTCTTCCTCTTCCTCAGATCCGAAACTGGTTTCATTTACTACTTCAAATATGAAAAAAAAAATGATTGGTCCAGAGGTCTCGAAATTAAACTAGAGAGGACGCTCAAAGAACTTGAGAGGTTCAGAGGACTAGTCTTTTAGTAGTTTGAAATTTGCTTTCCTTTCTCATTCTCTCCTTCACTCCCTCTCTTTCTTAGTATGTGGTCTCGCATATTCTAAGCTTATTCTTTCCTTTGCACTCATTAGGAGTCGCTTCACTTCTTTCTCTGTATCCCCCCTCTGCTTCTTTGAGTTTCAATCTTTTATACATCTACATTGTTCAAATCAAGCCTATCCTCCGAACCATATTAGTGGAATTCACTTCGTTACACTCCTAATCCTAAGGGAAAAGGAAGGAGTTTCGCTTTCAAGTCGTAACCTTTGTATCCTTTTGTTTTGAGTCGAGTTATTTCAGAAAATAAAGGGCTATAATGAAGGAGTTTCGCTCTCAAATTCTTCGATAATTCTTTGATCCTTATCATTTAGAGTCGAGTTATTTCTAAATATAAAGACTCATTCTAAGAATAATCAGGGATAATTCTTGAACTTTCAGTCGCTTCGATCATTCTTTGATTTTCTTTGGTTTTCATTCTTTGAATTGGACGTTCATGAGAAGATAAAATCAGTGATCCACTACGCCTTTCAACAACCACTTGATCCCTTATTAGGAGCGTTGCGACTGAATACACCATTTCCACCCTAAGAAAATGGAGATTTGGCCTCTCAAAGTGGGGATTGGAGGTTCCAATCATAAACCCACCCAGGCAAGAAGATCTGGGGATGATACTCACTATGCGATAGAAAGAAGGAAAGGAGGCATTGCATTCATCTTCTTCCCTGGGCGGGTTGGAGCTGAAGTTCTTTCATCACAAAGGTAATTCTTTCATAGTATCCCTTTCGCCCAGTTCTGGTTCATTAATCATCTGTCAAGGACCTCTTCAAAGAAGTAGACAATGGAAGAATAAAGAAATCGGATCACTCGCACCTATTTGAATTATCAAGGGAAATAATGAAACGCACTTGAGTCAGAAAGAAAAGGCAAGAATGCAAATCTGCAAGTTTCCATCTTAGCTAAGTCCTTAGTTGAGAAAGGTGCGTGGTTCAAAATTCATGGATATGGCTTTCATCCATGGGATAATGAGAGCTGAGACTAAAATAAGTCCTTTCTCTCAAAGACTTTGAGCCTTCTAATTCTAATAAAGATGTCTAGTTTATCCTAGTTAATCGCGTAAAAGGCCTAGCCAACTGCCTTGGTCTGTAGATCTGACGAAAGATACCTTCGAACGGATCTTTCATACTCAAGACCCTACTTCATGAGACCCACTCCCAACCTTCACTCATTTTCTTCTTAAACTCAAAGTACTGCTTATCATAGTATTGCTGACTTATTCGCCGATGGGTTCCGATCGTCCTCTATTCTATATTGGGATTCCAGCCTCTCGTCTACTAAATCAGAGACTTCTACTGAATTTCGACTTCAACTTTCACGAAGAACTTCCTATCTTACTAAAAGTCTTGATCTTTGACAAAGTGGAGGCTCCGAAGGAGTTAACTTATCAGGATCATTCCTATTTACCTTTGACCCTCTATTCAGAGTTCTCACTTGAGACTAGTCAATCTCGATGATCACTCTTATTCATTCAATTCCCTCTCAAATCTATGTGATCTTGTTGAAGTTGACCCTTTCCTCTTTTCCTACTCTCAGTTACTCAAGAGAGATGAGTAATCTGACCCCGATGCCTTCTGTGATAGCCTCTATATACAGTCTTGATATGATACTCAACCAGGAAAGCTTCCTTTTTTATTTTTTAGTCGATCCTTCATCCTCTTTCACTTACTTATTCACGAGAAGTTTCGTCGCCGTCAACAAATTCATTACTCAAGTGACTTGATCGTGGGAAGTTTCTTTGAATAAAAGATAGCTACTAATCTCTTTTCTCTCTCCTTCCTCACTCAATCTCCTTTCACAACAGACGGAGTCGATCCACTTTCCTATTGGCCTATTCTGATCTTTCGTCTTTAATACCTGTCACCCGCAAAAGAAAGAATTCCTCAATCAGAGTACATACTTAGGGCCTTCTCTAAATTCGAGACTAACGACTTTCCTTCTAAATCTACTAGTCAGATTCAAGCCTATCCTCTTCCTGCTCCGTAGGGAAAGAAAGGGAGATGAACCTATTTACCAGTATCTCTCTCTAGGTGCCTAGTGGTTCACTAATAAATACATGCTTTCTTTCTTCCATATATTCATAGCCTTTCAAACTGAAGAGAAAGGGCTCGGTCTAAATCATCAGCCACTAAGGAAAGGAGGCTCCTCTCCTTACAGTCGAGCCACTTTCGCTCCTCTCCTCAGGTACCAAGAATGGAATGGAGAAGACTTTCAGGTTGGGCGAGCTAACTAGTTGAATTGAGAACCATTCTTTTCATCTGGTTCAAAATGGACTGATTATCAGCCTATCGGCATCGGATAAAGTATTTGGTGAGGTTCGATGATTCGAGAGGTGGTCGAGCAACCGAAGAGAGATCCTTATCGCTCCTTTTTAATTATCCTCCATTTTGAAGATGAAAAGACCCAACTCCATTTTCTTTTCATTAATTGTTCACAAGTCAGAGTATCTACATCTTAATCCCAGGAAATCCATAACTACAGAGATAGGGAAAGAAAGCATAGGCGAAACTCAGCTACTTCCACAGCCTCCAGAAAAGCAAAAGATAGGTCGATGCGATAGTGGTCTCGCAACTAAGAATAGAATGAAATGAAAAGAATGAGAAATCCTTGATCAAGATTTGATGAATTGAATGGAAATCCTCTCTCTCATTCAAATACCCCACCGGGTTCGTGCGGATGCGATGATCGGTCACTCCTTCTTCATCTTTCAGCGGATCCCTTGATGAAACCCACTACGCGCTTTCATTCTCCTTTTCATTGGACCACAAGAGTGAATTAAGGAAAACAAAGAATATTTTTTGGCGATACATGGGAAGATCAGAAAGGAGACCTATTAGCCGACCTAGAGAATCGGCTGCTAGGGAATAAGAATCGAGCAAAAGCTTAGACCCCTTCACAGTACCAGCCCATCGGTGCGGGAGAAGTGACCTTTCGATATTCATCTTTGGATAGGTTTCATCAGGCATCGTGCAATCACAATACAAGGTTTTTGAAAGGTAATTCATAAACCTCTTTCGGTAATTCTCATTAATGATTTGGTGCCCCTTTCCAATCTGACCTAGCGAAATTTGCTCTTTGCACAATGAAAGCATGGACAGTGATATTTAAGGACGAATGAAAGAAAAAGGCACGAGTGCAAGGTTTTAAGAATGAATCAGCCGAGACCAGGATCGGCATCACTTGGAAATTTGCATAGTATGATTTTCTTGAGTTCGAGCTTAGTACGGGACAGCGATACCGAAAAGGATAGGTGGAAATCTTGAAAGAAGAAAAAATGCAAACGCATAAGGCAAATGCCAGAGAACATCTGCTTACGGGTCTGAGTTAAAAGGCAACCCCATCAATCCCTTTGCCCTTGAGTTTGTGAAGCAGAAGAAGTAGCTCTTCTTTCAAGAAGATTTGATGTAGTGCTTCCTTCCCTCTCTTTCTGGCATAATGGGTCTCGAAGAGGAATGAAATGACTCAACTATAGGAAGAGGAATGCCTCGAGGAATTGAGGAACCCCCACCAAAGTCCCCGCCATACCCCGGACCGGTTGGTAGGTTTGATTTTGATAAGAAATCAAGGATAAGGAAAAGCTTTTCTTCTTTTTCTTTCATCTAGATTTAGAAGGACAAGGTTTATTCATAAGCAGATCGAGAACCAAATCCTTTCTTAGGACTTGCGGTCTGTCTTCATAGTCGGAGATCATCAAGGTGGTCGACCCGGTCGATGTAGATGATCTAGATATATTTGACCTAGAAAGATATGTGAGAATATGAGGTCTTCATATCTTGTTTGGAAGACCCAGTTCGCGCTATCACTTTCAAAGAATACTCGGGGAAAGGGTCAAGACCTATGCCTCATCTCATTCCGAGAATAGTTCGAGATCAGCTTAGCTCATACCTCCTAAGGGACCACTTTTTTCTTTAACCTTTATGGGCAACTTCCTACCTCTACTAAATTGAGTTCTAATATTTCTCAAAAAATAAAGAATAATCTTCCCAAGCTAGTCCAATACCCGCCTAGGCTCCGATACTCCTCTTGCTTCACAACTTCCCAATCGAGCCTGGTCTCCCCGCTTTACACCTTTCCGATCGATTCATGAAAGAGAGTTCTCCTTGACTCCATTTCCACTAATATAGGGAATACAATGCAAAAGAGAAATCCTCATCGAACCTATGATGCTTCCCACTTCTACTTGGTGTTGGAATCCACTTCTCATTCCCCGAAGAGGTCAATTTAGTCCTCTCTTTGATAATTGAGTGAGAATTCTTCCCCGCTTAGAGTATGCAAGACTAAGCTAACTTCAACGACTATCTGGAGGCCTGGTGGGTGGTTTGAGAGTCGATCGATGGATGGATTCGAATTCGCTCTTCTTTCTTGAACTCATTACCGGTGGTCTAGAAGTTTCTTTCAAATAGAACACCTTCTTTGACTTTCTTATCTCTTCCACTCAAGCCTTGATATTAGCTAGCCTTGGCAAAATCCTCTCAGAAGACATCTTCCGTTGGAAGAACCACCTCCATGACAAGGGCTTAGGCTACTTCTCTTTCTCTCTCCCGAAAAGTCAGAACTCAATGAAAAGAATGAGAATCAAACTCCTCCTCCTCAATTTCATCGATCCGATCAAGAGCTTACTTATCGTCAAAATGGTCGCACAGAGACGGAGTCGACCGATTTTGATCTTTTCTTCTCTGATGAAAATCATCCCGATTAGTAATGTGATATAAGAGTCGAGCTGGTACAGTTTCTAATAGGTTCATTATGAAAGGCACCTTTCTTACAAGTTTCTAAAGCTATTATATTCAATGAAATAAGTAATTCAAGATCTAATCCTTTATCAAGCCCTTCCTTATCTAATAAAGAGTCAGAGGCCCATAAAAGGATATTCACATCTAAGTAGTAGTTGGCTCTTTGCACTTGCACAGAGGTTCGTAGTAGTTTAATTATTATGAATTCAGCCAAAATAGTCGACTCAATTGAGCAGAAGTTGGCATAGAGAATTCAGACCTCAATCTTGCTTGGCACTCCTTGAGACTTTTCTTTCTCTCTTTCCTTCTCCAAGAGAGCAAATAATCAGATATTTAAAACACAATCAAGACAAAGAGAGAATTTTGAGATAACTCAGAAGAGAATGAAAGAGTCCTTCCAATAAAAAGGCAAACTTTTAGTCGCTTCACACTAATTAAGCTACTTCTCCCCAATTTTTTTCTCTTTCTTCTTCTTTCTCTCTTTATGAGTGAATTCCTTTATCTTTCTCTAGAACTCTTTAATGCACTCTTCCCCTGCATATAAGTAGTAATTCAGAAGAAAAGATTCACTCAAGCATAGTAATCAAATACTTTTTCTAAAAGAGAATGCTTTTCTTGAACTACTAGATAGCCTATCTTTCTTCCTCCCCTTCTTCTCAAGTTCTTTGTTCTTTCGGCTATTTTTTGATCTCATTGAGAATAAAGTCAAAGACTTTGCAGGATCAAAGGAACGAACTCATATTTCATTGAGTCTCCTTCTACGTCATTCAATCTTCTTTTCACCTTGTTCATTGGGGTGGATAGGAAAGTTGTCACTCCTTTGGACGGGAAGGAAGAAGCTCAAGGGAGAATTTCAAAAATCAAGAATGTCTTTCTGAGTCAGAAACCCTGACTTAAAAGCTCTTCATCTGGAGCGGAAGCGGCTCGACTGTAAGGAGAGGATTCCGTAGCTAGGAGCAAATAATATTGTGTTTCGCTTAAAAAGTCTTCTTCCACTTAAAGCTCCATCGGAGGGAGTGGTTATCAAGAAGAAAACTCCTACCCTTGTGAATTGAGGTCCTTCTAAACCTACAATAGTAAACTAGTTTGAAGTTCAAGGCTCAAAGAATTTGAAATGCCGCAGAGCTTCTTTGCTGAAGTTTCCTTCTCTACAACCTACAGAAAGACGCGAAGTAAATTGACTTAACAAGAGTCCGTAAGGACTAAGAAATCTAGGAATTCATGTGTTAAGCAAATTCTCAGGGATCCTCAAATTATTTGAGCCTTTCTCACTTTGCAATTTCTCGGTTGTTGCATTTTGTTAGTTTAAAGACGAAGGTGAATATGGATTTCTTTCATCGCACTCCTTTTAAGAAGATAATGAGTTTCACTTCGCCCTTCTCTCCTTACAGTCGAGTTATTTCATAAACTTTGGACCGATAAAAGATCTTTTTTATTGATTTTTCATGCAATATGAAATTCAATATTCTTTGAACCCCTAGCAAATTGTGAATTTTAGCTAAAGATCAAGCCTAGTGATTCCCACTTCACGAATAAAGTCTTTAAATTTGCCCTGACATTTCTCAATTTCTTTTTTAGTCACTGATGAAAATCGAATTCATTTTGGTTTTATCGTGAATGAGAGACTTTGTTCTTCAATACTCTTTTCACCCTTTATGAACTTCATTGCGTTCCTAATAAGGGATAAGTCCTTATCCAATGACCTGAGATAATTCTTTGATCCTTACAGTCGAGTTATTTCATAACCTTCAAACAGACTCTTATTTTAGAAATCTATATGAATCTGAATCAATGAACAAGGGTTGGGAGGACTTATCTCCTTTTTAAGGAGTGCAACTTTTTATTCTACCATTTGTTCGGACTCCTATTACTGACTTTCTTTATTGAGGGATTTGTCCCTCTTCTGAATTGCTTCAAATATTAAGACCGAATGACCCATAAAAAGTTCATATGGTAGATCTCTCCTTTCAGTCGACCCTTTGCTTTTTTTTTTTTAGCCTAGGCTTTCTCTTTTTGACTTGGTTGATAGGCTTTCTTTAGGAGAGGCAACTATTTCTATTTCCAAGGAAAATAGATAGGATTTTCAGAAAGGCTTAGTCTGAATTACATGAATACGACCCATATCGTAACTAGGGTAAAAGGGTACCGATCGACTGCCCGTCAGAGGCCTTATTCATTGACTTTTCGTCCAGGGATCTCTTTTTCTTGCTTTTGTAGTAGCTCTTGCATAAGTCACTATGGAATAAAGATCAGTCGTAGTTTGATCAAATCTCTCCTTGACCATCTCTTTATTTTATGGTCTCAAGATGTCCCTTAAAGACTGATTTTTTGCGATTCCATTAAACCTACCATTTTGATGCCTACGGAAAGAAGTAGTTAAAAGAAAGGAAGAAATGTTTGGATCCGCTTTCATGAGTTTTCTCTATAGAAAAGAGCCTCATCGCTTTCATATGAATAAGAATCTCGATCGGAGAAAGGAATGGTAGAGAGGGGAATCCAGGAGACTTGGCGTCTAAGAATGCTACAGAGAATTCCACGATTCCCTTTCGTAGTTATTCTGGGGAATGAGATGGTCAGGAGAGCTTCTATTTTTTCTTCTTGCATTGTCAAATCTTATGAAAAGAAATGAAACTGGGTATTTCTCCATACTGAATGAGACTCAGTCATTCTAAGGCATAAGCTTCCCCCGATCTGTACCGCAAAGTATCTCACACTTTTTGAAGTCAAACTGCTCTATTAGGATCAAAGAGGTCTGAAGGACCCGTCCGAAGGACCCATCCGAAGGACTTGTGAATTCCATTAAAAGTCTGGACTTGCTTAACGAAAGGGATCGTTCCACCTCGAGCGGCTTCTTTTTCGCTCTAGCCTCGCGCCTCTTAAGTCGAGTAGCTTCCTCGCCCCTCTTTCTTCTTGCCCTCGATCTTTGTCTTATCTTTCGCCCCTAGCCTGACTACAAAGCTACTTCTAACCACTAGGCCCAAGACTCAGAGAATAGTACTGATCTCACTCCTTTTGGGATAGCGATCCTGATCGTTCTACCATGAACTCAGTCGATAAAGCCTGTCTTTTCTATCTATGTTGATTTTCCATTTCCCCTCTTCAGAAGAGAGATTCTTAAACTCGTTCTACCCGCAACTGAACCTACACTTCTTCTTTCTCATGCGAAGTGGAAGTCTGTCTCCTTTTTTCGTTGAACATAGTGATGATCACTCTGATTCTATAAGAAACTCCCTCTAAAATAAGTCTTATTCTACCTGCGTACTTCATCCTATATTTGAGGCTTCCAATCTGGTCAATCCAGAAGAGCTCAATCTAGATCTACCCCATCGGGGCATCCATCCTCTTTAGTCAGTATTTATTCAAGACTGATACCTCTCTTCTGACTTTCGAGACTGCGATATGGTCCCGCCGCTGGCATGAGGTCAACTTAGAATGAAAGAAGTCAGAATTTCCTTAAGATCTAGAACTCTGTCGACGAGCCAAAAGGGATAGCTCCGTAGGACTCTCTCCTTATCAGCTGGCCCTATCCAATTCCCTGACTACTGAGCTTTCAGTTAGACAACCGCACCCAAACAAAAGGGGTTAGCTCCTTCTTCCCCGCCTCAATGAACAAGTCAATAAATAAAGGGCTCATTTATCATTTTCTTTCAGGAGAGATCATGAGATTCTGAAACCTCTCCCAGTATTATTCATCCCCTCTCGCTATTGGGATAGCTATAGCTCCGTCAATCCAATATTAGTCGTATGAAGACTATTGGAATTTATGTCTTAAAAAACTCGTACTTTGTTATTTGATTCAATAAAGTTTATTATTGAATTCTATAATCTTAAAACCAATAAGTATTAAGGTCCCGAGGCTATTTTACTGAGTTTATCAATATACTTGAACTTTATGTAGAGACATAAACATGGATTAAGTTCGAGTTAATAGCTCAAATAGTCTAATGTATGAATAAGGTTGGGCGCCTTATTCTGGAAAAATACTATGGATGCGGCCTGCTCCGTAGTTAGTACAAACGATGTAATCCTGAATCGTTCATATAGAGACATGGGAGTGGGGGCATCCTATGTAAATGGTTTGCATAAGACTAGAACCACGAAATAGTCACTTTTAGTTATAACACCGTACTCTATAAACTGACTATTTCAATTATGATAACCTAGGTAACTTGATCTTAATCCTGAGTTAACTATGAACTTCTGTTCATTCGGTAGTATCCTTAGATCTGCATAGGTGAGGGCAGCTCATCATCGTTGGCCCAATAAGCCTCTCATTTCACATTTATAGGTTGGACCTTAAACCAATTGTTCAATAGTGGATTAGTGGGTCCTAAGGAGCAAGATGTAATCTCGGAGGTAAAACGGTATTTTGACCCAGCCAAGATTACGAACAACCTGTGAAGGATCAACTTACTCATCATGGTTATATCAGGTGGACAGAAATATATCTATAGCTCCATTAGGTTCCCCTACTAGCTCATATGGATTCAACTAAGAACAATATGTTGGAATAATTCGAATTGTTCGAATTAGGAAAAGAGAGAGAAACCGACAAGTATATAAGATATAAGTCGGTAGATATACACTTTAAGCTTTGTGTTTAAATATGATTTAACTAAATATGAATGTAGATTCATATTTAAAAGCTTGAAAATTTTTGAAACGGTCAAAGTTGTAAAAAGTCAACATGTTGACTTTTGACTTTGAAAAACAAAACTTTGACCTGTATTTATGTTCAAATATTATTTGAATTTTAGAAAAATGAATGTGGATTCATACTCGAGAGGTTAGAATTAGTCAAGACGGGTAAAATAGCAAAAAGTCAAAAAGTTGACTTTTGACTAAGAAAAGTCAAAGTTTGACTTTGACTTAATTGGTCAAATGACCAAATTGCCCCTTTGACTAATTTCTTAATTAACTAAAAGTTATTGGGTAACTTGGCAGTTTATTGTGAATTAGATGCCACTAATTCCATTAAATAGTTAATGGATTAATTAGATGTTGAGATTATTTGAAATAATTTGGATGTAAATTTTATATATAAACTTCTCATTACAGAATGAGGAGAGGTTGATATTTTCTCAAAAAATTACCTAAACGATACACCTACCTCTACCCTTTCTCTCTAAACGATTTCCTTCATAGAAACGAGTCCCACAACTCAGTTCTTAGTCTTGAGATTAGTAGGGCAACTTAGTGGTTGTCCTTGCTCGTGATCTGAAGGTAGAGAAGAAGTTTTAGAATGAAGTAGAAGTTGAGAACTTCAAAAGTAATTTCATCGGTTACTTTTTTCACTCTTCGTTTAAGTCTTTTGTTTAGAAGTTGCATGTTAATTTCTAAATCGTTTAGATGCATATAGAGTAGAATATGATCCTTTCTTCCGCTATTGCATGCTCTTGGTGTTTTTTTTCCATCAAAGACTGCCTCAATAAACAAGGTTGAATAAGACGGATGACTATTCGAAATAAGTGATGTTGCCTATCCCCAAGTAGGTCTTACTACTTTCATTGAATGGCCTGACTCATTTGGTCTCTCCTTTGTTTCGAAACCTCTAGGCGAACAGTGGTAAAAAGCAACTTAGTGAAAGGTCTTCCTCTTGAGCTCGTGCCTGAAGGTCTTCTTGGTAAGGATTGCTTGATCTTCCTTTGCTTCTTTTATTTTTGTGTGCCATGAAGTGAAGGAAAAATTCAAGACAAAAAGAGGTTAATATGAAAATAAACTAGGAACATGGGAGGCTCAAAGAAAAGGTGAATATGGATATAAACAAGTCTAGAGGATCAAAGCTCATTGAATAAAGAGAGAGGATTGTAGGAGGCTTAAAGAATGATCGAGGCGACTTCATTGTGCACTTCTTTTATCCTAATGAAGGGTTAAAAGCTCATTGTATAAAGAGGAGTTCTATACAAGGGGAATTAACAAGTCCTTCGGACGAGTCATAGACTGATCGAGACGTGTGAAGCAAATGCTTACAATACCTCATGCAAGGCCCAAAGAATTTGAGAAGAAAGCCTAGTTTTTCTTTTTGGGGAGTGAAAAGGCGTAATATGCCACCTTTCCTAGAAAGTCTCAAACTCATCAATCTAGTCCAAAACCACTAATGGAGATTTCAGTGAGAGAGAGGAGACTCTCAAGAGGAGGGGCCTTATCCAACAGAAAGAATGGTTATAATCAACCAAGAAACACTCAAGAAGTTCTTAGGATATAATAAGCATGGGAACAATCAAGAACCACCTCAAGATTTTCAGCAATGGCATGAAAACAAGCAACAAAACAAAAAGCAGGAATTACCTCAGAGTATCCTAGAATTTCCACCGAGAATTAAAGAACTTACAAGATTACCTCAGATGATTGGAAACAAAGAAGAAGACTTTTATATAGATTTAGATTCTTCTAAGAAAGAGGAATTAATTCCTAAATCCTCATCCCAACATTCCTCCAAGATTTCAACCCCTAACTTTGTTTCACACCCATTCAATTGGTTTTGGTTAGGCCAAAATTGAAGAGTTCCCTACACAAGTTCTGATACTGAGGGAGCTCAACGCATTCTCCTTGACCTAACCGACTAACTCTAAGGACAAGGCAAGTCATGTTTTGGTTTGGTCAAAAGTGAGAGTTCCCCACACAAGTTCTGATACTGAAGAGTCTTAACGGATTCTACTTGACCTAACCGACTGGACTTTAAGGGTTAAGCAAGTTTGGTTTTGGTTAGACCAAAAGTGAAGAGTTCCCACACAAGTTTTTGTTACTGAGGGAGCTCAACGCATTCTACTTGACCTAACCGGCTGAACTCTATGGGCTAGGTAAGTCTGGTTTTGGTTAGACCAAAAGTGAAGAGTTCCGCACACAAGTTTTAATACTGAGGGAGCTCAACGCATTCTACTTGACCTAATCGGTTGAACTTTAAGGGCTAGGCAAGTATGGTTTAGCTAGGCCAAACTTGAAGAGTTCCCCTACACAAGTTCTGATACAAAGGGAGCTCAACAAACTCTACTTGACCTAACCGGCTGAACTCTAATAGCTAGGCAAGTTTGGTTTTAGTTAGGCCATGTTTTCAGCAGCACATGTTTTCAGCACATATTATTAAGTATTTACAGTAATCACAATATTCAAAAAATGGATAGCATGTCTTCTACTCATTTCTAAGCTATTAAAGTATGCATTTTCAACATATGTAAGATATTCAAATAACAAACACAATCACAAACTCAAGCACCATGCTCAAGGATTAGGCAAACATGCTTTTCTAAGCTAGAAAGGAAAGTAGCCATGGCATTTATTCTAAGAATAGAGAATTTGAAAAATTTTAAAATTTGGGCATTTTGGTAAAATGAAAATTTTCCAAAGAACATGGAACATTCAATACTACAACCCAACCCCCCACTTAAAATTTTGCTTTGTCCTGAAAGCATTCTAAGCAAGATTCTAAGGATGAAAAAAAGAGAAGGGGAATAGAAAACCTCCCTTTGCTTGCAAAGATTCCAAGTTTGGTTATACTTCATTTTCCTTTATTCCTATAGAAAGAAAACAAGAATTTCTATCAAATTTTCTTAAAGAGGTCAAACTAATTCAACCCGAATAAATGACCAAGGGTTTCTTTCCTCTTTGTGTGATTTTTGAAGACCTCCCAAGCTTTGGTTGACTATTGAAGGAGAAAGTTGGTGCTAGGAGTGAATGATCGTCATTAAGAGGAAAGCAAGAAATGTTAGATGGAAAAGTTTTATTCCTTGCATATTTTTGCCTTAAAAATATGTAGTTGATAACATGCCTAGAGTTTGAAACCTTGATTCAAAAATCAAAGTCAAAGAAATCATTTTGTTCTAATCTTGCATTTTCATCTTCTAAGTTAGGCTCATTATCAACTTTTTCTAAGTAGTTAATCATGCACACTATAGGCAGAAGAATGACCAAACGTTTCTACAATGTAGTCATTAACACAATCATCAAGTAGGTTCTTGAAAGAATCAATATTATTATCGAAACTTTCTAAAACTAAATTGTTTACATTCAAAGTTTCAACACCAGAAAGTTTGTCAAAAAACATATTTTTCAACCCACTAACATGGGTGAAAACATTATGAGAAATATTTTCATGATAAAAATATTCCAAAGAAGCCTTTTTAATGTTATCGCCTATCAAGCAATCGTTTTCAAAAAAGGAGTCATTTTCAACCATCGTGCCAACATCCTCTAAAGAGGAATTATTTTCAACATATAATTCAACACGCATGCTTTGTTCCAAAGAATTTTCATTTTTAGCAAACAAAGAAGAATCTAGAACATGTTCAACCTCTTTTTTAATATTCAAAGAATTATTTAGAGAAGAAGACATGCATCAAAAAGCAACTTTGATGAATTTATCAAGGTACATGAGAATATCAAGTGAGTTCTCATCTTCTCCTAAAGCTAGCTCATAGTCAAGTTCAAACAAGGATTTATCTAAAACACCGTTTTCTTCAAAAGAAACATTTCCTTCATTAGCGTATGCATGGTCATAATCACAAAAAGAATTCTTACAAGAAGCGTATTCA
Organism: Cucumis melo; assembly: GCF_025177605.1. Taxonomy (NCBI): domain Eukaryota; kingdom Viridiplantae; phylum Streptophyta; class Magnoliopsida; order Cucurbitales; family Cucurbitaceae; genus Cucumis; species Cucumis melo. Next base: position 9,294,465 of record NC_066862.1, read on the forward strand.
TCATACCAAAGATTTTTAAATGACTCAAATTCAACAACAAGGTTCTCAAAATGGTTTCCAAACAAGCTATCACATTCCATGGGAATACATTTGAAAGAATCAAGGTAGTTGAGAGAAAAGTTTTCCATAGGATATTTCATAGACTCACTAGTGTGAAATGGTATCCTATCTCCACCAAATTCTACAGATAAGGTATCCTTATCGACATCAGTTATGGCCTTGGTGATTTTTAAGAATGACTTACCTCACAAGATATTAGGTGTTCTAGGTGTACATGTCTTATGGGTATCTAGGATGTAGAAATCAACGAGAAAAATAAGCACTCTTGCCTTAATAAGGACATCCTTAACTATGCCTAAGGGGCTAACATATAAGACCTATCCACTAATTGGATGCTTACATTGGTCTTTTGCAAATTATTTAGCCCTAGTTCTCTAAAAACATGCATAGGCATAACATTTATCGAGGTCGCTAGGTCTAACATGGCATAGTTAATTTTTCTATTCCCTATCACACTAGGAAAGACGAACATATTTGGATCCAAGCACTTCTCTAACATATCTTTCTTGATTAATTCATAATAATTTTGACTTACAATGATGTTTCTTTTATCGAAATGTCTTCTCCTCTTTGTATAAAACTCCTTCAGGTACTTTGGAAATGTTCTTCATCTTTCACTTTGTCCATTCTTGGTGGATTTAACCTGGATGGAAAAGGAGCATTAGCAACATTGTTTAAAGGTTTTGAAGAAGAAATACATTTTGAAGAAGAAGAAGTTGAATGTGAATCTACCTTATTCTTTTTAACAAGAAAGGAGTTGCTAGACTTATGTAAAGTAGTGTTTGAACTAGGAGTGTCTACAACTTTACCATTACAAAGAGTAAGAACACTTACATTTGCAACATCGGGTTGTGAAGGAAACTTACCTTAGACTCAAGTTTACTCACCGTTGAAGCAAGTTGAGACATTTGGCTAGTTAAACTAGAAATTCCAGCCCTTGTTTCTTGTTGAAAAGCTAAGGTATCTTTTTGAAAATCTTGCATTGTTTGTTGAAAAATAAAATTGTTGTTTCCCATTTTGGTTAAAATGTCCTCTAAGTTCATGCTAGTCGAGGAAAAAGGATTTGATGGGTATGTTTGTCTAGGTTCTTGAGATCCCTACTTAAGGTTTGGGTGGTCCTTCCATGAAGGATTGTAAGAGTTGGAACTCGGTGGTTCATATCTCCTAAACCCACTAGCTAGGTTGACATCTTTTACTTGTGGACATTGATCACTAAAGTTTTTCGATTTTTCCACATACCCCACAAATCATCAATTGATGGGTATCTCCTCTAACCATACTTGTAAGGTAGCTCATTTGATTTTTAAGCTCACTTATTTGGATCCTCCCCACTACATCCCCTAAAGATAGGCAAATGACTAAGAATATTGGCAAATGACTAAGAATATTGGATTTTAACTCAAAAGGATGGGTGGTAATTGGAACTACAATGCTAGATGAATTTTGGTTAACGTCGGGCTCAAAGAGTTCTCTTAAAGTTTTCTCTCTAGCGTCCTCCCCCATTCTAGGTTGTTCTAAGTTTTGCTCAAAATGGGATTCTAAGAGTGGATCTTCTCGAGGATTGTTTGGCCCTAAATTACTTTCTTCTAACTTTCTTTCTCTCCTCTCTCTTCTTAATCTTCTTTCTATTAATCTCATGTCTTCAACTGTTTTTATGTTATTTAGAGAAGAAGACATGCATCAAAAAGCAAGAAGAGTAAACATGCATACACTATATAAGCAAGTGACGAAAAGAGAGCATGCAATCTTTTTGTATTTTCCATCCTATATGGTACTACTTAAGAAAAGATGAATTCAAGAAGCAAGAATACGCAAACTTTTATTATATTTTTTTCTTTTTTTACTTTCATGTATGCTATTATTATTCTAAATTTCATTCATTTTTCTTTAATTTTTGGTCCCAAATTCTATTTATGAGATTTCCTTATTTTATATTTCAATGGAAAAAACCCAAAAAAAAAAACTCCTAAAATTTCTGAAGTACTTTCAAACCTCACCTAGAAAATCTTCAAAACTTTTATTCCATAAGTCTTATCTTTGTCCTTATTCGGGCATTGTCCTTACTCCAAGAACAAAATTCAAACATGTCACTTCTAAAAGTTCTATTTGTTTTGGTCTCGATATATTCGATTCGAAGATAGTCTAGTAAAAAAGGGATAAATGTGAAATGATACCTTAACTCAGTCAAACAATGTCTTTATCTTGCTCAAAAAATATGCATGACTAGGGTAAGTATTTTCATGTTTCTCTCATAACAAGAATGCCAAAGAAACACAACTAACTTTTATAGTTATTGTTGTGATTAATACAGTTAATTAATTGTCAAATAAAAAATATATTTGACTATTAACACTTTTTTTTTTTACTAATTGTAGTATGTTTTAAAGAGAAATTTTTGTTTTGGAACTTTACTCTGATTCTATATGAATAAGAAATACACTTTTCTCTGAATTATTAACTACACGGTATCAGAGCCATTAGGGTTCTGGAATATCATAATGGGTGGTTTCCTTTTCCATTAGGGCTTAAGTTTAGGTCATCGTTGAGTAGCTATTTGTTGACATCGCCCGGCTCATTATAATGTTAAAACTGCTAAAAATATTTACAAAAATAGAAGTCTATTTGATAGTTTCGAGATCCCACTTTCATGGAAATATTAATATCTATGAAAATTTAAAAAAAAAAGTGATGGAAGTTTTTATAATTAATTAATGAAACTTCTATTGTGACTTAATTAGACTATATATGATTGTCATTTTTAATCACAGTTTCTATAAAGTACAACAACATTTAGATGTCCATTGTAAATGGATGTGTAAATGTTGATACAAGAACATAATTTAAAACAAATGGAAAAATAATTATACTACAAAATAATATAAAGTTTATAAATATTTGAAGATGCAATAGTGCGAAATTTTCGTGAAAAAAGCTTGAATAATGTTAAAAATAAATATAGTTTTTTTTTTGTGGTTTTCTGCTAAATAAATTACTTTAGAAATTAAAGTTTTGGGTAAAAAATAAATCTAAAGTTTGAGAAAAACATAAAACATAAAAAAATCGAATCAATATTATTTTAAATATATATTAGAACTATAATTTTTCTTTAAATCTTGATATGAACTGATATAGTTAGTTAAAGAAATCGAATTTTTCTTGATATGTAGAAATTTCATTGAAATTGAAAGAAATAGAGTATCTCAAAATATTCTCGAAAATTTGAAATTTCATCGAAATTTGGGAAATAAAATGTTTCCCAACTAAAATTTTGAGCCTTTTGAAATCTCAAAATTTTGAGATTTTGATGGAAATTTTAAACCATAGTTTGGATTGGGTACTACAAGACTAGTTGGGATATGTTCATCTTATTCGCTTGAAGTTTTTTTTTTCTCGATGCAAGAAAGTGAAGATTCTTGAAGCAATGACAATATGCTATAAGATGGTGAGTACTCCACCTAATATCTCAAATGTGAAGGTTGATTTTGATTGTTTTGGAGGTCGTAAATTTGTTACATGATATGATTTCGTCAACCATACAAAAAATCTTTTTCTTTTGACGACCATTCGGAAGTTGTTATTCTCTTTCATGTCACTCAAAATAAGGTGACTCACACTTTGTTACATATAAAACTCGATCGATAATCTAAATAAATAATAGATGTTGTGTCTTCACCATCAATTTTGTTTCTTTTCAACTTTCCAAATTTTCAATGCCAACAAAGTTTGTATGCCCCTTGGCCTTTTCCTTGGCCTTCCGTACCAAGAAAATACATCCAAAACCCAAAACCGAATAAAGACTCTTTCCTTAGGATCTTATCTTAGATTCGTTGGGTTATTTCATTTTTATTGATGATTTCTAAAATAAACTTATAAAGCCGGTTGTTATTTTCAAATTTTATTTTTTCACTTACACTTTACTAATGATTTAAAAGACAAAGTTATGACTTGAAAACTAACAAAAAAAAATGTAACTTTTAAAAATTTGTTTTTCTCTTTTTCAATTTACCTAAAAATTCAACCATTTTGTTTAGAAACTATGCACATCAATTAGAAATGAGAAGTAAATAAACTTCATTTTCATTTTAAAAAAATGGTTAACAAATAGGACCTTCAAGATTATAAAAATAGTCATTGGTCTCTTAATTTTTGAGTTTAATTTGATTATGATGGTTGGTAGAGTTTGTTAAGTTTGTTGCTCCCATTTTTTTATTTATTTATTTCAATGGGTTTCGTTTATATATTCTCCAATTATCCTATGTATCTGATTGTCCTATGTATGTTCTGTTGGTTTGTTTGGATTTGGCGCCTCTTTTGATGGGTCGTTGGGAACGTAAAAAAAATAAATAAGTAATTTATGTCAAAACAATTATTCAAGTTTGAGGTTAAAATTGATGCAATTATTCAAGTTTTAGGGTTAAAAATTGGTATAACCGTAAAGATTACGGTAAAAAATGATTTTCTTCCTTTTCTATATCGCCATCTAATTTGATTTTCTTTTGACATTGAAAAAAAAAAAGAGGATTAAACCTATTTGGATGAAATTGGAAAAAAATGCTTTTCAAAGATGATTTTCATTTTCTAATGTTCTTGTCCACATTTTCTAAAAATTACTTTTTACACACAAGTGTTTGTATGATTTGCTAGATACTTAAAAAGAGTTTTATTGATGTGAGATATGATGTTGTACACAGGAGGAGTCACTGGAAACATTGTAGGGAGAGAATTAACCAACTCAACTTCATCGACATTTCAAATGGGTAGACCAAACATTATTGAAGATAGTTAGCCAAACACCACTTAAGTTTTTGAAATGTAATATTTTTAGTGGTGAGTTAAACAAAAGTTTAAAAGGGTATTGAAAAGTTGATTAATTTAAGATTTTAAATATATTATTTTGATGGGGATATGAATTAAAATGAAAAGTAATTAAAGATTGCACCCATATATCTTCATGGTAGATTGTGCACTTCGAAGATATGGTCAAAGTACATATATAGACTTTGAGTTCGGGATTTAAGACTTCAACAAAATTGAACTTCAACAATTTTTAGAGAACATGTCAAAACTCCAGAGGAAAAGGTGTTTCATTGGAGAGGGAACATAAAAAACTTACCAATCAAAAATGCAAAGTTTTGTGGAAGGAAAGGAAACACACCTTTTTCAGACATTGCTCTGTTCTTGCAAGTCATTGTTGTTGCTAGGTACAGCCTTGTCATTGCTTCCTTTCCCTTTTTTTTCTTCTTTGATTTCAAGCATGTAATATGCGAGCAAAAAATCTAGAGGCATGAAGGGTTGTGGCGGCAATTGACTGATAAATAAAGGAAGATATATGAAATTGTTTCCCAATTAATAAAAAAATGGGAGATTTATATAACATTGGGATTTTTGCTACAACGAATCAATAATTTGGGGTATTTGGTTCTTATTATAATTGATGTCGATTTATTAATTCATCCACGGTTTGTTAGTAAATGTGTTCCCAATAAATGGTTCCCACTCTACGTCATATTAAGTTTCTTATTAACTAAAATTATTGCACACTTAATAAAGATGATATTAACACAATCCTCCCCATTTCTACTGATCATTTTTACTATTTTAGAGTATCAATTACTGGGGGCATAGTGCCTATCTAGCCAATTGATGGACAGCTTCCTGTTGCATCTTTAACGGTCAAGTATGCAAATTTCCATCGAGTTGGTATCTCCAACTAGATTCCCTCTACCCATGCATCTACCATCTATACTTCTCTGGGTCACTTTGTTTATCTTATAAACACCGAAGTCGAGGTGAATGTTGGCAAATTTATCTTTAATCACTTATTGTGCCATGTTGATACGTTTGCGATCCATATTTCCATCTGCTTTCCAAGAATTCTTAGTGGTTTTATTTTGTCTCAACAACCGATGATCCTAACCCCGCTTGATACTGTTGGCACTGCTCCACTGTGATTCCACTAAGTATGCGATTGTTTCAAGGCTCCCACATTCCAGATGTTGCTGCCGAATTTGAAAACGCACCTGGAGGGACCAGGGCTGCTGCTAGTACAAATCCTACTGTCAGACAACCGCTTGTCCTTTATGTCCCATTAGCCAGTCGACTGTTGCAAGCTTTGATGGCTGAATCCCACTCCCTCACTCGTCAAATCAACGACCTGTCTAATAGGCGGACTATGTTGGATGCTGTTCTACGTGACTTTCAGCATGTGGCTTCAGGGTCTCCTAACTTCTTCGCTAGATTAGCAAGGATGACTTTATTTTTGCATTCAAGGGGGAGTTAGGATTGGTTTTTGTTCGGTAGGATTAACTTTCAGTAGCTTTTGACGTTCAATAGGTTTTGGTTGTTCTTCAGATTTTCAGTTTTTAGTTCAGTTTTTTTTTTCTTTGGATAGTTCAGCATGACAGTTTTACTTTCTTTGATCTGAGGTTGTTCTGCGAGGGTTCTGTTCTTTGTCATCGTTTTTAAGCTCAGCGATGATAAGTAGTTGTTTATTTGTTTTCCTCCCCTGCTTTAATGAAATGAAGTTTTGTTTTCTACATAATCTATGTTCATTGTGTTGCTTCAGCCTCTATTCAGAAATTATGTCACTTTGGTAATATGGCTATGTGAGAATTTGTGCTTCATTGCAGAAATAAATGTATGTGGTCTCAAGGGGGAGTTTGTTAACAGAATGATCCCACCTATTTTATTTCAGCATATTATTTAAAGAATTGGTTAAGGCATTGGTTAAGATCTTCCCTTAAAAGATGGTCCACAAGTGGTTAAGATCTTACCTTATATTTTGGTAACTTCCTAAGGAAGTTTACGTGTTGGTTTACGTGCTGGTGTAAATCAAGGATAAATACCGATTACGGTAAGTTCTTCTTTGTGGCTTTTTAGAAGAAAAATAAGAAAAATTGATAGAAGAAAATTTCTAGTCAATTGGAGTTGAAGTTAAGTACATCATTGATTAGTGCTGCAATTAAGAGGGAATTTCGTCCCACCCTCTAATTAGTTATGATTATTATGTTATACCATGATCAAGTTCTGTTGAAACAGTTCTAGAACAGTACGATAACAATAGTGTAGAAGTGTTGTTTCTCTAGTCATAACTATGTATTCAACATTTATTGTATTCGTGATTAATACAATCTTCTATCTCGAGCAAACAGCCCCCCCAGATGTAGATGTTCATTCATCAAACTGGGTTAACAAATGTTGATGTGTCGTTTGTTTCCTTTCAAGTTACTATAGTTTAGTACTCTTTACACAACTATGGGCACAACTATTATATATCACTAAAACCGTTCATATTTCAGATTTATTCCGATTAACTCATTAATTACCTAAAAAAACATTGTTGGTATTCTTCAAATCCAACTCATCAAATGTCCTTCCAACAACTATTTCAATGCTTGCTCCATCCTTTAAATCACATAAACAATCAAGACAGTAGCCATCTCGTATTTAAATGTCTCAAAATCAAAATCATACAACTATATTGGAAATTAGAAAATTTATAGTCCAAAACAAGTTCACAAGGAACTCACATTATTTGGTATTAACTGTGATATGAAGTAGGGAGACAGAGTACCATCATAAAGGCCTCTAGCAAACTCCTATGGATGGGAATTCACAGAACCTTATGAGCTGACTATTTAAAAACAAATTTGACCGAGGACATAAAATATATGTATGTATAGAACAATAGTGTTACCTCTATGTTGCTCGAACTCGAATCTGACTCTAACAAGAACTTTGAGCCTATTCTGTTGTCAAAAGCAGCAACCTGATAGATGCATATCAAATATAAAGTGCATTTGGAGATACAGATTTGGCTAAAAGCATAATTCTCCCTAGTCCTAACAGATTTGGTTAAATTACCTTATAGAGTAATTTTGCATGATTCGACCCACAAACGGAGCACAAACGGCGACTATGAACAAAATGAGTGGGTCATGAATGAACTGAGCATACCAAATGAAGATGGATATTCTATCACAAATATCAAACAACCACAAACAAAAAGAAGATAAACGAGTCAAAGAATAGACAAATTAGGTTGACAGCAAGACGATTGAGCATACCAAATGAAGACGGATTGTCATACCTTGACGTTCTTTTGATCTCTTTGTTCAACTTCATCTTCTTCATCCCCATCCTTTTTGTGGACCTATTTAGAGATGCATTTAGTAGCCAAAATGAAAAGAATAAATTAAAGACAAAATTGCCACAGCTAGAATTCTATAGTGGCATTTCACATTGTCCACTACATGAAGAACAAAAAAGAATTGCATGTCAAATGAAAAAAGGAGTCCCTTTCAGTACAACAATCTCATTGATGGACATGAACATACTATATCAACAATAGAATTGAACAATACAACTTGAAAATGCTGAAAACTCTCTATAAATTAAAGGGTGTTGGTCTCCAAATGAATACCTTGACTTTCTTTTGATCTCCTTCATCATCTCCATCTTTTTTATCCCCATCCCTTTTGTGGACCTATGCAAACCATTTTCTTTAAAGCTTCCTGATCACTATACTGAAAAGAAAAACAAACAAAACAAACCAAATGATGTGAATGAAACCACGATAGCATTTTATCAAACACATGGAAACCCATTAGAAAAAAACCATCCTTTTCACCAGATTGAACATAAATCAGACTTTCCTATGCAAAATTACTAGAAAAAGTCAACGTTTTCCCCATTTTAAAGAAAAACAAACAAAACCAACAAGATTAAATGAATAGACTCTTAGAAGCATTCCATCAAACACGTGGTGACCTAGTAAAAAAAAAACCATCACTTTCATTTGACTGAACATAAATTGAACTTTCCCTTTACGCTAAAATACTAACATCGATTTCATTTGACAGAACCATCGCTTCCAAGCAGCAAATCATAAGATGCCTCAATAAATCATATTTTGTATGACAATAGGAAATAAGAAAAATAACCAAATGAGATAATTAAAAACTCTCACCAAAACATTCCAGAAAGCCTACAAAATTGGGTTTACTTGATGCTTTTATAATTGATATACTTTACAAAAACTGTCGAGTAACATAAAAAAGCGTCAAAAATAAGAAAGGAAAAAAACCATAATTTTTGTTTTTTGTTTTAAATACTTGACACGTTAAAAATGTCAAAATTATTTTCAATTACTTGACATTTAAAAAATGTCAAGTAATATATATTTTTCAATATTTCAATTAAATTTTTCCCTCTTTTAATTTTACTTTCCCAAATTTCCTCTATTCCCCAAAATTTTGTAAAAAGAATTAAACCCTAATTTTTTTCCCCTCTCATATTTCTCTTCCAGATCGCAATCGCCATGCCCCTCTCCGTGTGCTCGTTGCAAGCCCCCACGTCTCCTTCCGTCCGCTCGATCGCAAACCACCGCAACAGGTTCGTCTGCCACCGCTAAGACATCCTTGCCAATACTATATTAACTGAAAGGTTTTCCACACACATCAAACAACCAAAGACAAAATAACCTACTAAGATATTCATATCATAGTACTGAGTCATACATTCATACACTCAAGTCTCACTCTTTAACGATGGCTTCAATGGAAAAATGAAAATCATGTGAGTGTCGGAAAGAGGGAAAATGGGAAAATGACCAATTACTTTTGTTCTTCAATTTCTCAATTCATCCTCACAAATGGAGCAAGGCTTTTTGGGCTTTATCATAAATAGCTATTTAAGGAAATTAAGAATTGAGCTCATAAATCTCGATATTATAGCTGTAAAATGTCAAATAAGAGCAAGAAAAATAATGATTGAAACAAAAGTAAGTGATGAAAATAGTGAAAATTGATTTACTTCACGAATTGCTCCAATCGATACACAACGCCCAAAGATGCTCGAATGAGTCAATAAATAAGATTAGTCAGAAAGAAGAGGAGATAATATGTTGGCTGAGTCAAAAAATGAAGCGAGTGAAGAACAAGATAAAAGAAAGACACTTTATGGTTGTGAGCAATAAAGTGAAGGAGAAGAGCATTGCACTGTTAAAACTTTTTTTTCCTTTTTATTAATAGAACCCATGCTATCATATCTGTGTGATCTTACTTGGAATACACTACCCAAGATATGCCCTTTAAAATGGAATTTAGCCACCGAAAGAAAGAGAAGAAAGAGAAGTTTGCCTACGATCCCAAGCCAAGCGGCTATTACTCTTCCCCTGGGCTTTTTTTTTATGGTAGGCTTTCCTTTTTTCTTTTTTTATTCCTTTCACTTTTAAGTAGGTATTGAAGTTTAAACTCCTAACAAAGCTATATACTCCTCCGGAGGGCTTCCTCCCCTCCTCTCTTCGATCGAGTCTGGAATTTTTTTATCCCAGTCACTTCTCAATATTCTTTGTCAATATTCTTTGAAGCTTGTTCCAATAACATTGATCATGAATAGTCATTTCTCTCTTCTCCCCTCTTTGTTCATTGATTCAATCTCGTCCTCAGGACGTGAAGAAGAAGATCAATTGTTATCAATGAACAAAGGGGGTCAAAGGTTTGAATTGCTCTATTGCTCAAAAGAGAAAATGAATGAGAGGGGTGTTGCAATCTCCTGAGTAGGCGGAAAGGGGTAAAAGGTTTTCTAGGCCAAATTGACCTTTAGTAGCAACTAACAAAGGACTGGATTGACCGCCTCAATGAACAAAGGGTTAACTACTAACATAGGGTATGAAATATGTGAGATCGGAGAAAGAGGTTATCCAATATGCCCTTAGACCAGGCTTTTTTAGGACGGGTAAAGGACACGAGAGAGGTTTTCATATTATCTGTCGCTAGAGAATCAATCAGTAATGAAGAGGGTTGTCGAATTCTGACTTTGTTGAGACTCTTCTTTGAAGGAATTCTCTCTTGGAAGCATAACATCAATAGAAATCAGTCTCGATTTTAGGTAGGGATAGAAAGAATGAGTTTGAGCTGTTCTTTCATGAGATCCTTCGTAACTAGGCCTGGAAAAGGTGAAAATCGTAGGATTATTCGTTATTTCGCTTGATCGAGTTTCTATTCCCTATTTTTTCATTAGGAAAATATTTAAGAAAATCGACAAACGCAGACTTAGTAGGTTAAGTCATCAAAAAAAGAAAAAAATGGGATAGGAATGAGTAACTTCAAGATACTTATTCTTTCTCTAAGTAAGGACCTCTAAGTAAAAAGCCTAGGGAGAGAGTCCGGAGTCCTATTAGTGGAATTCATTAGTTCTTCGGACGCTACGTGGGTCTAGCTTAGTTAGTTAGGGAGTTAGTTCTAGTTTCATAGGTTGAATGAGTAACTTCATGAGAGTAGAAAGAAGAATCCACTTGAATGGGAATCTCTATCTCTTGAGTAAGCATGAGATGTTGAAGCCTCTTTCCTCTTCACTCATTTTAGAGGCAAATGTTGTAGTCCTATTCTTCACTAAAAGAACTCAAATCGATGAAAGAACTTCAGGTCCCCATCCATCGACCGAATCTCCATCACATCAATCGAAAATGAAGGCATAAGTCGACATCAATATAGGTAGCAGCGATCCTATAGCATAGGATGTCGAACCAACCGGTACAAAGGAAGAAGAAGAAAACAAAGGGAAGAGTTTTGAGGCTCGCTTATAAGGAAGAGGACTAACGAAAGTTCTTTATTAACCCTGGTGGGGATAGCAGATAAGGTTGCTCCATTCTTTCGTTAGTAGGTCATAAACATGCAAAGGTGCGGATCGCTTAAGCTTTCAGTCCAAAAAGGGAAGAGACAAAGTTCCAACACGAGAGACATTGAAAGGATGGGGGAGGAAGAAGAATTAGATTGAGTGGATTATCAGTTTTTAGAGAGATTTGACCACACTCAAATCATGTCGATATTCATACGCACCTCTTGTTCTTATTGTGCACACTTTTGCTCTAAGTCTTTCTCACTTCTTAGGTCTTGTGCCTATCAAGGAAGATTGAAGTCAGCTGATCCTACTTGCATCCAAAAATGAACTTCATTCAATGAATTACTATATTTGAGAAATGGAAGGATGAGTAAGGAAATGAGATCGACCGTGTGGAATCATCCCTTTCATAATCTCAATCAAATCAAAATGTAGCCCTATAGAGCGGAAAGTCATCGGGCAAGTGAAGTTAGTTTTTAGTAGTATAGATTCAATTTGAAGTCTCTGCTCTCAATGTAGTATTGGCAAGGTTAAGCACTAGGTAAAAGGCAACTAGGGCTCAAGTTGACTCCTGCTCTGCGGTAGAAGAGATCTTGCAAGCTTTTCTTCTTAAAAGAATTTAATAAACGATGGACGAGTAGGATAGCTCGAACCAGTATAGATCGAAGGACTAATCTGTTAACCCACTATGCAAAGTAAGAAAAATAACCCTACTTTCGTTATAGCTTGAGGCGGCCGACGTCTCTATCAGACGCTTTAGGCTAGTTCGTTTCTCTAATCCGAGGCAAGATCTTACACAAGGATGAATTCAATTTTTTTCCATTTCACTCTTTCCCCTTTTGATTTTGACAAGAAATGGAATAAGAAAGTCTATCCTCATTCAGCAAAAAGACTCTTGCGAAAGAGATCGAATCAATCTCCTTTTCCTCTAATTTGCATCCAAGAAGAGGTAAGGTAGAAGGATCAAGTTAACTCAAAAAATCAGAGAAATCTTTGAATCGTACAAATCCTTTCAAAATACAAAAAAAGAAGTCTGCCTAGGGTTTCTGGAATGAAACCGATGTAGCGGTATTTGAGCCCACTCTGCGGTTACAATAGGAAGGAATGTGCCTGAAACTCTAACATTTTTTGAAAGAAGATAAGTTAGAATCTTTTATTAACCGAGTCAACTTCTCAAATTCTTTGGCCCTCAGTCTCTTTCTTTGCTGAGAACTGCCTTCCTCCCATGAGGCCCAACTTGGGAACATGAAGTTGGAATTCCTAGTAATCGCGGATCAACATACCCCGGTGAATTTGTACCCCGACCCTGTACATACCACTCATCACACCCTGGCCAATTATCCAAGTGTTCTCTTCACTTTTTGGGCTATATTTCAAGTGTGTGATTCAATATTTCAATGGATCTGTGCCAAAAGTCTCAGTCCCAGTTTCGTATGTAGGTTAGGACTGGTTTCTTAGCGAAAATGCACAATTTGCAAGGTTTTGACATAGGGAAGATGGAAAAAAAAAAGATCTCTTTTCAGTTATTTTTCATCTTTTATCATTAAATATCAATCTTATAAAAAGTAAAAAAAATGAAACAAAAATGCCAAGAAATTGCAAAGGTAGGACAAGTGGAGGTCAAGCTTCTCTTAAAGCAATCGGGTAAATGTGTGTATACTAGCTTGAGTAGCTCAATAACTAAGGAATCAAAACCTTTCTTTGGGTTGCTAAGTCTAAGTACAACCTATAGAAAAGGCTCAGGCTTTCGCGCCTTATTGTTCAGAAAGGTGGAAGCTAGCTACTTGCTTGTGAAAGGTGCTTGCCCGTGGCTATTCGTGGATCAAGAGTGTAGCGGCCTCCAGCTTAGACGATCTTATCTTAGGCTTTCTTTTTTAATCAAAGTGGAAGAAAGAGCTATTTCATACTCATTTTTGCTTTGAATTTTCTTTTTTCAGTGGATAAGTTCTTGTCCACGTTGGGAAGTCGGTAAATCGGTCTTCCTCATAAATGGCATACAAATACCTCTATTCTCGCTCATACCCTATTATAGAGCCTTGTCATTGCTTCCTTTCCCTTTTTTTCTTCTTTGATTTAAAGCATGTAATATGCGAGCAACAAATCTAGAGGCATGAAGGGTTGTGGCGGCGGGTGCAAGTTGTAGATTTCCACTTTCAACGACTATGAGCTTTTCAACGGCTACAAGCTCTAGGAAATGTTTGGGCTTTTTGTTGTTTTTTTCATGGGAGATTGGTATGCCAATTAACTGATAAATAAAGAAAGATATATGAAATTGTTTTCCAGTTAATAAAAAAAACGGGAGATTTATATAACATTGGGATTTTTGCTACAAAGAATCAATGGTTTTGGATATTTGGTTCTTATTATAATTGGTGTTTGATTTATTGATTCAACCACGATTTGTTAGTAAATGTGTTCAAAATAAATGGTACGTCATATTAAGTTTCTTATTAACTAAAATTATTGCACACTTAATAAAGATGATATTAACACAATCCTCCCCATTTCTACTGATCATTTTTACTATTTTAGAATATCAATTATCGATTTTCAATCTCAATTCCCTATTTCAGTAACAAAAATACTTTGTTAACAGTGTTTTATATCTATTTGATGCTCTGTGTAGAATATAATACATAAATTTACCAAATAGTAATTACCAATGGTGTCAAGGGACAATAAGTATATAACCCTTTCAATGTGTAAAGTATATAACCCTTTCAATATATAAAATATACACAATGTTACTACATTATTGTCGTCTCGATTTACTCTTTCTTGGTAATTTATTTTTGACTTAAAATTTATAATCCACAAATTCATAATTATAGTTAATGACTTTGTTATCTAATATAAGCTTGAATATTTTAGTTTTATTATTGTTTCTATTTAGATATATATTCTAAATACTTGGTGCACATGGGCATGCCTGAAATGGAGTTATAAATTTCATATGCTTTATCATACATACACATGTATATATAATTGATATTTAGAAATAAATTTCGCATATTCTGCCATATATACATATGTATGTATTTGAAATAAATTCAAGAATTTTAAATTTATTTTGTAATTAAGGAATACAAAAAAAGAGAAAATGAGTCAAAATGAACTTAACTAAACTAATATAAAATATAAAATATCGATCTCAAGATTAGAGGTCGATCCTCACACTATATATTGAAAATAAGAATAACAAGAAGAGAAAAATGTCTTGAATGATGTAAATATGGATTAGAATCAAAAACCTTCCCTTTATTGCAACATTTCTTACTCAAATTAGCATGGCAAAAACAAGCACCAAAATATGCATTAGTTTGCATTTTGACATTTGCTGGTGCGACTTGGAATACTCATTTGAGCAAGAAACATTGCAAAGAATGATATAACAAAATTAACATCTATCTCTCAAACTATAATTCATTCCATTGCTTGTATTTTGGTTTCTTTCACATAGATATAAGTTAGAAATCATAGAGAAAATTACAAAAACACACATCAATCATAAGCTGTAGAGAATATTCAACGGTGACAAAAGTGATTCTGCATGCATATATGCCAAGAAAAGCTAATAATATATTTTCTTTTTTCGCTTGAGATCCAATTATTTCGGCACAGGATTCCTTTTGAAGTAGAACAAATGGCAGTTGAATGTTGGGTAAGAAAGAACAAATGTGGTATTGTAGAATGACAGCTGAATAATGGTTTAAAACCTAACAAACTTTCTCTTATGTATCTTTTTATTCATTCCATTTCGGTTGTTGACATGTTCCGCCAAATTTTTGGTTCATTGTTTAATGGTAAGACATCATTGACGTCATATTTAGCTACGTTTACATTAACATCAATAGTATACTTGACTATATACATATATTGTAGTACACTAGAATTACGAAACTAAGAATCAAAAGATTTATTTGATATTTTTAAAAATTAAGAAACTCATTCGAAAAACAATCATGTATATATGAGTCTTGAAAGAGTTAATAAGAGCTTTAGTGTTCGTCGTACAATATTCATCCGACACTTAAAAAGAATATTTTATTGTTTAAAGAGAAGAATAATAAGTAGACTTCCTTCCTTAGAGAGGGATTTCATTCCATTACATTATGTATGGTTTAATCAACATTTTTATAAATTTAACTGTTTGATACAATATGAACAATGAATTGAATTGATATTTATATTTGTATGCTTACTAAATAGAAAGTATTCTTTACCCAACTTTATATGAAACTAATGAAAGTTGAAGGGTCAACTTCCAAAAAAATGAGAATAAAAAATTGCGCATCCGGGGAATCGAACCCCGGTCAGTACCGTGGGAGGGTACTATGATACCACTACACTAGATGCGCTTCATTGATAATTTCTGTGTAAAAATAATAAAAACAATAAGAATTGAAGGCATATGTTCTAATAGGTTAAGGTTTACGGACCAACTCTAAACATAAAACCAACCCTAGGATTGGAGTCTGCACAATTCCCAAGCTTTCGTGTAAAAAGTACGGGAAATATTTTATGAAAGAAAGAGAAACTATCGTAAATAGTAAAACTTTTGAAAATATAACAACGTGTCATATTTTATTAATGACAAATATAAATAGACAATTCATTGATAAGACACTGACAGATATAAATAGATAATGCATTAATAAGACACTCATTGAATATAAAATTTTATCATATTTTATAAATATTTCGGTTTATTTTGTTATCTATAGTATATATAAAAACTTCAATGTGGAGAAACTTTTTTCTTTCCATTATACCCTTGTGTTTAGAATATTCTATAAATGACTCTTTGGTTTTATGGTAAATTCATTTTTAATTTTATTTTTTTTGTAATATATATAATTATAAAACACACACCTACTTCCACCACTTTTGAATTAATTATACTTAAGGTTAGTGGAATTAAAATATGTATGATGTGAAGAATTGGAATGCAGATGGTTTTTTATTTACATTATAGAAATTAGTTATAAATTAAATATCTTATTAATTCTAATTAACAATACAAATTTAAAGACTTCAAAGTTGAAAAGTTTTTGTAACATTTTTTTCTACTATATAAAAGGCTTCCATGTTTTTTTCTACCAACATTGTTATTGAGAAATTCGGATTCATCCAATGGATTGTGTAATGGCACAAGATTGATATCTCGATCTTTTAGCAAAAATATTATACATGTTGAAATAGCAATGAGTGATCATGCATGAAAACAAGTTTTTCTTCCACGAATATCGTTAAGCCCACCAAATGACAATAGATATTCATTCAAGTTCAAGAGAAAACAATTCCACATTCATCTGTGTTTTGCAATGACAATTAACAAATCATAAGAACAAACAATTTCTAATATTGGTGTATATCTTCCTAAAAAATGTATTTTCTCATAGACAACTTTATATGTTGCATTATCTAGAGGAATTTCAATGAAGATAACAAAAGTTTGGATCAAGTCCATAGGTGACAATAAGTTACCTTCAAATTGTAAAAATCCATTATTTATAAAGAAATCCTTTTTTTATGTATGCAAGTTTTACATTTATATTATTATATTTTAATTTAATTATTGTAACTTCTTCCCATGTACATCTAATTTATCAGATTTTAAATTTCGTACCTTTAGATTTAGTACAACCTAAACACATACATGCAATATTTACTATAATCTAAAGCTACGTATTCTACGTGTCATGCACGTGTCTTTTATTAGTATTTAAAAATGTATCTTAAAGAAAGGATAAATGATATAAATAATGCACTTAGAAAAAGGGGTTTTTTCAAAAATATAAAAAGCGGTAAAATATTTACACTTTATAAAACAATTCCAAAAATGGAAAAAACTTAAATGCCCACTATGTAAAATACCAAAAATGTCCCGTCAATAACGCGCTCGTAATATATTTGTGATTTATACGCGATCATTTAGATATGGTTCAATATATACGCGATCGTTTAGAAATGACTATAATATATACACAATCGTTTAAATATGGCTACAAGGCAATCGTTTAGATATAGTTATAATTTTATACGCGATCGTTTAGATATGGCTACAATTTATCTTTTCAATTTCATCATTTAATTTTGTTACACGATCGTTTAGATTTGGGTGATCGTTTAGATTTGGGGACCCAAATCTAAATGATTTTTTTTTTTTAATTTGGTACACGATCATTTAGATTTATTTACACGATCATTTACTTTTTTCACACGATCATTTACATTTGTCTACTATAATCCAAATGATTTTTTCAAGATTTTTTATACACGATCTTTTATTTTTTTTACACGATCGTTTACTTTTTCAAAACGATCGTTTACATTTGGCTACTCCAATCTCAATGATTTTTTTTCAAGATTCTTTATACACAATCTTTTATTTTTTTACACGATCGTTTACATTTGGCTACTCCAATCTAAATGATTTTTTTTAAAGATTCTCGATCTTTTAGAT
The DNA here is from genome assembly GCF_025177605.1 of Cucumis melo. Lineage (NCBI taxonomy): Eukaryota > Viridiplantae > Streptophyta > Magnoliopsida > Cucurbitales > Cucurbitaceae > Cucumis > Cucumis melo. The sequence continues at coordinate 9,312,613 of NC_066862.1, forward strand.
TTTGTTATTTTGTTATATACAGTCTTATACATAGTTGTTTAGATTTGGTTACCAAATGTAAACACGTAAAAAAAAAGACGATGAAAAGAAATCGCAACAAAGTAGAAAGACGATGGAAAGAAATCGAAGCGAAAAAAAATGAAGAGGAAAAGAAGAAAAACGATGAAAAGATTAAACGGCAGAAATAAAGAATTGAAAAATAAGAAAGATGATGGAAAGAAATCACAGAAAAGAAAAAGAGAAAAGAAGAAAGACGAAATCGCAGGGGAAGACGAGGAAGACGAGGAAGACGAAATAACAAAAGGAAGACGAATCGCGAGGAAGAATAGAAAGATGGAAGGACAAACCTGAAATATTTAAAACATGGCTAACCTTATGGGCTTTGTTACACGGGCTTTACAGTTTTGTTACATTTACCTAAGTTTCCCTTAGAAAAAGTATTTTACAAAAATATTTTTTTTTCAAACTAATTACAAAAATAATAATGTTTTTCATCTCTCTTTCTTGGTTGTTGTGTTTTTATCTCTCCTTTTACATTCCTTTCTTTTTCTCTCCCTTTCTCCTTGGCGAGTCAGGACTCGCCCACTTCTCTTTTCATTTTTTTTCCATTTTTCATATAATGTTTTATTTCTTTCTTTTATTTGAATTTTATTTTTCTTTTCTAAAATTTAAATTCTTATTTTTTAAAATTTATTTTTTTCTCTCACGATAAACCTATTTTTAATACACAAAAAGGAGTCTTTTCAAAAACACAAAAAAAAACGACAAAATATTTACATTTTATAGAACAATTCCCAAAACGAAAAAAGCTCAGAGACCCATCGTGTAAAATATCAAAAATGTCTCGTCAACCACGCCGTCAATAACGCACGCATAATATATTTGCGATTTATACGCGATCGTTTAGATATGGTTCAATATATACGCGATCGTTTAGATATGACTATAATTTATACGCGATCGTTTAGATATAGCTACAAGGCGATCGTTTAGATATGGTTCAATATATACGCGATCGTTTAGATATAGCTACAATTTATACGCGATCATTTACATATGGCTACAATTTATCTTTTCAATTCCATTGTTTAATTTTGTTACATGATCGTTTAGATTTGGGGACCCAAATCTAAATGATTTTTTTTTTTTAATTTGGTACATTATTTTTTTAATTCTTTTGCTACACAATCGTTTAGATTTCTTTATACGATCGTTTACTTTTTTTACATGATCTTCTAATTTTTTTTACACGATCGTTTACATTTGACTATTCTAATTCAAATGAATTTTTTTCAAGATTTTTCATACACTCGATCGTTTACTTTTTTTAAACAATCATTTACATTTAGCTACTTCAATCTAAATGATTTTTTTTTCAAGATTTTTTATACCCAATCTTTTATTTTTTTTACACAATAGTTTACTTTTTTTTTTACACGATCGTTTACATTTGGCTACTCCAATCTAAATGATTTTTTTTCAAGATTCTTTATACACGATCTTTTAGATTTTGCTATTTTTTTTGTACACAGTCTTATACAAAGTCGTTTAGATTTGGTTACCCAAATGCAAACGCGTAAAAAAAAGAAAAAGAAAGACGATGGAAAGAAATCGCAGCGAAAAAAGAATAGGAAAAGTAGAAAGATGATAGAAAGAAATTGAAACGAAAAAGAAAAAAAGGAAAAGAAGAAAAATGATGGAAAGATTAAACAACGTAAATAAATAATTGAAAAATAAGAAAGATGATGGAAAGAAATCGAAGAAAAGAAAAAGAAAAAAGAAGAAAGAAGAAAGAAGAAAGACGAATTCGCAGGGGAAGAACGGAGGAGACGAAATAGAGAAGGAAGACGAATCGCGACAAAGAAAGAAAGATGGAAGGGCAAATCTGAAATATTTAAAAAATGGTTAACTTTATGGGCTTTGTTACACGGGCCGTAAATAGTTTGTTGTTTTGTTACATTTATAATAGTTTAAAAAAACGTACTTTTACTTTGATGAAAAAATTTTAATTTTTCAAATTATGTTTATGTTAATTTTTCAAGTTATGAAGATTTATCGCTATAATTCATTTGTGTATTAATTAAATGTCGTAAATTTTTAGTAATCAATTAAGATTGGAAAACAATTAAATATAAAATATAATGTCTAATACAATAATTAAACAATTTTTATTCAATAAAAAAAATCAAAGTGTTCCACAACTAGGATGTTGCTAACTTTTAGCGAGTTGTCGTCGCTGACTCTATACCCTTCGTTGGCATCATCATTATCATCATTATCACTATTTGGAACAATTTCTAATAGTGGTTTTACAACTCCTACATATCAATGACCTAAGCATGTCCTAGATATATGCAACGATAACAAGGAGGACAGGGAGAACTATATGTATGATGTACCTATTGTACCTGTACCAGTTCAAAAAAGGCGTGCTCGAGTGCAAGAGCCCAATGAATTGGAAGAAGTGGCTCCTATGACACAAACACAAAACGTATAAACTCAAATACATACTCAGAATTAAATATATATACATTACTTTCACTTTCAACTTTCTTCTTTTGTTATTTATATTCTACCAGTGGTTTAAAAAAACAAACCAAACTTTGAGAACTAAAAAAAGTAGCTTTCAAATTATGTTTTTTTTTTAATTTGGTTTTGAATTTAATCATTGTATTTAAGAAATATGCAAATCATTGTAAGATATGAAACAAAATAGACTTAATTTTAAAAACAAAAACAAAAAACAAAATAGTTACCAAACGGGATATTGGATATTAATAAATTGTCACTATGAACATATGACGAGAGGATCTTAATTAAAGATGCCTCACAAAAGTAACAAATGGTATTGAAACATTCAAATAGACAATACCATAAGAAAGACACAAAGTATATAATAAAGAATATTAACAGCTAGAATATATGCAAATTTATCTTACATCTAATCTAATCCATCAATCTAAAACCCTAATCAATGCTCTACAAGGAGAAAAGAGAAATTGGTCATTCTATACACAACCACTTTAGAGTAATATTTAGTTATACAACCAATGTTTTAGTTCTTTTTTCTTCATAATGAATATTTGTACTACGAAGTACCTGCAGCAGTACCCGAGCAACCAAATGAGCAACAACAACAAGATAATCAGGAAGGCTAGAGCAACAAAAGATACAAAATCGACGACAACAACGAGCTAGAAATTGTTGACGTTCCGGTTGTGGAACACTTTGATTATTTTTTTTCATTGAATGAAAATTGTTTAATTATTGTATCAGACATTATACTTTATATTTAATTATTTTCCAATCTTAATTGATTACTAAAAATTTGCACCTTTAATTAATACAAAACAAATGAATTATACTGGTAAATCTTAATAAATTGAAAAATTAACATAAACATAATTTGAAAAATTAAAAAACTTTCGTCAAGGTAAAAGTATGTTTTTTTCTTTTTTTTGTTAAAAATAGATTTATCGTGAAAGAAAAAAATAAATTAATACTAAATTTAAAAAATAAAAATTTAAATTTTAGAAAAAAAATGAAATTCAAATAAAAGAAAGAAATAAAACATTATATGAAAAATGAGAGAAAAAAAAAGTGGGCGAGTCTTGAAGGAGAGAGGGAGAGAAAAAAGAGGGAGTGAGAGAAGAAGAAATAAAAACACAACAAGAAAAAGAGATGAAAAATAGCATTATTTTTGTAATTAGTTTGAAATTAACAATATTTTTGTAAATATTTTTTAACTTCATTATTTATATCATTACGACCAACTTTGACGAGACTATGTACCAACTCCAATAAGTCCGCATGAGTAGCTCCAACTATCTTCTTCTTTCTCTTTATTCAATTTTCATTGTAGAGTGAGACCGAGCTCTAGAGAGCCAGATCGTGAGAGAAAGGGAGAGAAAAATTATCTTAGAGAGGAAAGAGAGAATTAGAGAGCGAGATATCCAATTATGCGTGTACAAAGCTCCTTTTTAAGACAAGTCTCATTTTTTTCCCCTCAAATTTGGTCATCCATCCGGCAAACCCAAATTACATGAAACAGTGAAAGAACACCATGAGAATTAGAAAACAGCACATAGCGCTTCAATAGGAGTAAGAGGGAGTTCACTTTTTATTTGTATATATATTACTTACCAAAACTGAAAACAATCAAGTTGTTTATTATACAATACAAATAGTGAAAGTACCGAAGCTATATATGGAAATCATCGACATCCCAATTCAGCTCTTCCTTCAGGACTAATAGTTGGATTTACACAAAGTTTCTGAAGATCAATGTAGCCTATGATTGTGTCCTCAAAAACTGCATCTTGCAATTGAGCGTCATCAAATGTTGACCCCGAAAGCACAGTGTTCTTGAACAAAGCTCCTTGGAGATTGGCTTTCCCAAAATTTACCCTGTCTAGAACTGCATTTGAGAAATCAACACCTGCAATATGCAACGTTGTCATGATATTTTAATCCATATTGTGAGTTTTTTTTCAAAAGTCTTTGGAGTCCCTTTAAAACAGAAAACATATACCATAAGGACCCATATGGTAACCATTTCATTCTTTGTTTTTTAAGATTAAGTTTATTTTCTCTTATTTTCTTACAATGTATATATCTTTTTTAAAGTGGCATGATTGCTCATAGGCTCAATTTCCAAAAACTAAAAACCAAAAACCAAACGGCAAGCCAGCCAATAATTTTAGAAAACCCATGGCATTCACAACTGACCAGCTTAGGATCAATTATGGCATTCACACATGGCTTAATAGGTCAATAGACATGACACTTCTTAATAGTCTACTTGAATGCATTTTTGGCTTCCTATTAATTTACTTGAAGCACGAGAAGAGAGCAGAGTATGAAACATCTTTTTATGTTTCATTTCAATTAAAAATTAAAGTGAGATCATCCACGTTCCTAAATAGTTTTGGAGCCTGGGATTTATTCTAGAAACTAGCATATGTTTAACATGTGAATTTTGTCTATGAACCATTATCAACTATTGAAAGCAGAGTCTACAAACTAATGAGATGTTTAGGAGTGATTTTAAAAAATGTTAAGATCACTTTTGTCATTTTAAAAAACACTTAAAAATGTTTTTCAATCATTTAAAATGAATTTTAATAGTACAAATAATGTTTCCAAAAGTATAAAATTAGATGTTGAACTGATTTTAAGTAAAAATGTGTTTCAAAGTGATTTCAAACTTAATAAAATCACTCTCAAATACAAACTAATGAGATGTTTAGGAGTGATTTTCAAAAATGTTAAGATCACTTTTATCATTTTAAAAAACACCCAAAAATGTTTTTCAATCATTTAAAATGAATTTTAATAGTACGAATAATGTTTCCAAAAGTATAAAATTAGATGTTGAACTGATTTTGAGTAAGTAAAAATGTGTCTCAAAGTGATTTCAAACTTAATAAAATCACTCTCAAACATGGACTTGAAAGATTTGTTAACAACCCACCTCCAAGGAGGTGGGGTATGATAGAGAGAGTTTTACCCTTGAAGCTGGCTCCAACAGCATAAGCTTTTGACATTACCACTTCAGAGAGGTCTGCACCATCGAACTTTGCATCTGACATCAATGCAGCAGCAAGAGATTTCCCTTTTAACTGGTTTTTTTCATTTGTGTAGTCACAGAAACGAAGATCAATTGGCTTATCATAGACACCATTTGCTTGACCTATAGTATTGCCAACAAAAGCACGCTCACATCGGTTGGGTTCTGTAGACAGTGGAGGCAGCCTCTGCAAGTCCCAGACATTATGAGATCAACAGGTTTCTTTCCCAAAGTAAAACGTCGAACAATTTGACGCTTGTGACAAAAAGTGAATAACATTAGTCAATCATGACTGTGAAAGGAAAAATATAACATGAATAGAAGAAAATCGAGTAACATGAACTGTATGTCAACTGGTGAAGTAGATAACTGAATTTTAGTTAGAATCAGGAAAACTGACAAGTTATCCTATCAGAAAGAGCCTTATAATCACATGGTATCGTAGAACATCCAGAAAGGGATGTGAGCTCAGAATGATGGTGAGGGAGCCGGAAAAGTAGGGCTTCCAAACCAACACACTCAACCCCCTAAAAAAATAACTAGGTCTTGCATCTGAAGCCTAAATTTCAATGCAACATTGTAGATTTGGGTTTGGAATAGCGCTTGCGAATATTCAGCTCATACCCAAATATCATGATAAATGTGAATAGCTTGTCATTATTCTAAAAGTTGTGTCAACCGTTAAATCACTACAAACTTCAAGTCAACAGAAAATAGTGCAAAAATTAAAATTAATCAATATATTACAGTAAATTGTCATGGACTTGAGTTGATGGATTACTGCAGTAAATTTTATTATATCCATATATTCCAAATAGATGAAAATTTATCTATGGTACAAACTCTTACAATACCATACTTAAAGTATAAACTATAAATGAACAGAAATGCTATTAACCTGATTAGCTGCAATGACAGGAGAGGTATTTGTCAAAGCCCAAACAGCAAGAAGTCCACAAGCTACGGTACTAATATGCTTGCAGGGTGACAAATTCTCTCTTGGTTTTGCCCCATCCCTGGTAGCTGTAAGTGCACCGACAATGGCATGGCAGATAAAACTCCATTAAAATATAACTCAGAATACTTAAATGCAAGTTCAGTTAGGGGTGTTTGGCCAATTGAGTGGAATTAATAAATCTAGAGGTAATGTGTTGGAGTTAGTAAGTTTGTGTTGTAAAATGGAGCTAGGGGTGTTTGGCCATTTGAGTGGAGTTAGGGTGTTTGCCCAATTGAGTGGAATTAGTCAGTTGGGGTTGTTAGATGGAGGCAATAGAGTTCTAAGATGGAGTTCGTTGATAATTGTGAAAAGTAGATTAAGACGAAAAACAAAATTACTCAATAAATGTAAAAAGTAAAAATATAGGGGTAGAAAAGTTTACTCGATAAATGTGCAAACTTCAATTGTGTTTGTTATTGAAATTGAGTTGTTTATAACAGTTTAGAAGTCGGTGGGCCAAACAGCCTCTTAATGTCCAATTTACATGATATTTGTTTCCCTCTACGTGGTGTAGACTTCTACGGGAGTGTTTAGCCCATCGACTTCATAAGTCGGTGTTATATAACTCAACTTCATCAACTTCAACAACATTCACTATTGTAATTTACACATTTATCAATAAACTTCATCTTCTTCTTTGTCTCTCTCCCTCTTTCTAATGCTTACTATCTCCAAACTAAACAACATTGCATTTCTAACATAAGACTTACTAATTTCAACATATTAATTCCACACTTTAGAACTCAACTCAGCGCACCAAATACCATCTAATTGTATTAGACTAAGTACATTTCAGGATATGCAAACACATGAATTCTTTCGTTACAAATTTGAACTCATTCAAAGAATTAACCTATTTGGCGAACCAGCATCTTGATCCTAAGCTGAACAAGATGTAATAGGCAATCAAAGGACAGGAACATAACGCAATTTACCCACAAAAGGGCACTGAATGTAGCAATTATTGGAGTAAATCAATGCATAAAACTAGAGATAGAGGAGATAGAGAAAAGACTAACCAGAGCAGGTGATACGGGGGAGCGAATGGGGAAAAGGGTATACAATTTGTGGGCGTTTTGTAGAGAAGAAGCTGCGAGAGAAACCATTTTGAGAGGGGGGAATTGATAAAGTGGCCATTTGGAAAAATTGAATTCCCTCCCCCTCCCTCACTCTGGCTTGACTTATCCGTTCGAAGATGTTGGGGCATCTGATCTTGATCACGTGGCAGTACACGTAGATTATGCCTTGGGATATCTGTTTGCATCCGGAAGAAAAATATTTCATAATGCATATTTACTAAATCCTACTCAAAATTGATATAATAGTAATAAAATTTCATTGATAGATGGATTAATGGTAATGAGTTTATATGATGAACTTCATTGTTATTGTATACTTAAATTTATGAGTTTTATTAAAATTTATTGTTATAGTGGTCGTTATCTTTTCATCGAAAGGTCAAACGGTATCGGTATTGGTTACTGTAACCGTAAATATGTCAAAATTAAAAAATTTCAGCTGTAGCTGTAACTGTAACTATGTCGGTAACGGTGACGATAGGACTTTATTCTTATGCATAATCAGATTGAACATCTTCAACTCATTAGATATTTAATTACATTATTTTTAGGCATAATTAGATTGAACATCTTCAACTCATCAGCTATTTCATTACATTATTCTTAGGCATAATTAGATTGAACATCTTCAACTCATCAATTATTTCATTACAGATTTAGAGTGGATCTCGTTTTGTACAATTACATAACACAAGTAATCAACCCTAAAAAGTATTCAAATGTGGCTCACTTTTTTTTATTCTCATTAATTTATAACAATTCCACTAGGGGTAAACATGACCTAAATTTTAAAGCATCATTAGTCTAGATAAATGATGTTTTCTTCTTATACCTAATCGCCTAGATCTCTCCTAAAAAAAGTTAACCAAAAATTTATAGGGTTTCTGGCAAATATAACATCTTAGTCCAAAATTTGTAAACATAGTAAACATGGCAAAATTTTACTACATCTCAAAGTAAAATACCAAAATGCCCCTGGAACAAGTCCACCACCTACAGATAGACTTGCACTACTTGCTTTTCTTTTCCATTAATTTCACTCTATAAAGTCAATTACGCATCATTCATTCCACTAATATTGGTTATATTTTGGATATGGGAAATAGTATAGTATGGATAGCTTGGGTTTATAATCCTTCTGGGTTATTTTGGGGAAGATTGATTTATGGAAGGGTTATTGTTATGATAATTCTAACATTATAACACAAATCCTTTTTTTTTATACGATCGTTTACTTTTTTATACGATCGTTTACTTTTTTACACGATTAGTTACATTTGGCTACTTCAATCTAAACGATTTCTTTTCAAGATTCTTTATATCCGATTTTTTTTTTTTTACACTATTGTTTACTTTTTTACACGATAGTTTATGGTTACCCCAATATAAATGATTTTTTCCAAGATTCTTTATACACGATTTTTTATTTTTTTACACGATTGTTTACTTTTTTACACGATAGTTTATATTTGGCTAATCCAATCTAAATGATTTTTTTTTCAAGATTCTTTATACACGATCTTTTAGATTTTGCTATTTTTTGTACACGATGTAAAAAAAAAAAGACGATGGAAAGAAATCCCAGCGAAAAAAAGAAGAGAAAAAGTAAAAAGACGATGGAAAAGCGAGAAAAAAAAAAGGAAAAGAAGAAAAACGATGGAATGATTAAACAACGTAAATAAGGAATTAAACAATAAGAAAAATGATGGAAAGAAATTGTAGGAAAAAAAAAAGGAAAGAAGAAAGACAAAATCCTAAGAGGAAGACAATAAAAGAAATAGGAGTAGAAAGACAGAATCGCTAGGAAGAAAAGATGGAAGGGCAAACCTGAAATATTTAAAAAATGGTTAACTTTATGGCTTTGTTATATGGAATGTAAATAATTTGGTATTTTGTTATATTTACAAAAGTTTCCCAAAATCAAAACTACAAGAATTTAAAAATAGTGGAAATTTACACATAACCAGAGTGACAATAATGACAACATTTTGTGAGATTTTTCTCCTCGCTATCTGATAATATTTTATTTGTTTTCAACCTCAATCTCTACCTCCAATTGACATGGTTCCCAACTAGACGAAAGTGAACCAATACAACTTGAAATAAAAGGTACCTGACAAAAAATAACTACAAAGAAAAATGCAAATCTTTTCTAATGTTACGGTCATAATATTGATAGACTAATATCTTATAATTATGTATAAACTTAAATATAAGACAAAGCCTATAAGTGATAGACTAAAATATGGGTCTATCAATGATATGCTAATATTATTGATATACTAAAATATGAGTCTACATGTGATAGCTAGACAAATATCACTAATAAACTTAGTCTATTAGTAATACTCTTATCAATGGAGTGATGTGAATGTATTAGTGATAGACTTGAGATAGGAGTCGAAGTGATCGAGTCTATTAGTGATAGACTAATATTATTGATATGCTAAAATTTGAGTCTATCATTGATAGACCAATATTGGTCTATTGACGATAGACTCCTATCAATGGAGTTATATGAGTGTAATAGTGATAGGACTCAAGATATGAATTGAAGTGATCGAGTCTATCACTAATAGACTAACATTGAATAGTCCATCAACCGAGGAAAAAATTGAAAGCCATGAAATGAAACCTAAAAACTTAATGAATATCAACTAAAGAAGCCTCAAAAGCAAAATCACAGTAGCAAAAAAGACCATCAAATTAATGGATTATAAATGATTTGAACTCAAAATATATTGCAACAAAATCATAAATGAAATCAACTTATACCATATTTGTGAAGAAATTGAGAAAAGTGGAACAAAACCCACATAACATATAAAACACTGATGGTGAAGAACCCATAAGCACAATCGACATGGAATAAACATAAAACAAATGATGCTATTGACTAAAAAGTGCTATAGTTACAATTTGTTATATATTTTGATATATTCTTATTTAAGATTCCTTAAAATGGTGAGAGTTACAATTACTCTAATCTATATGCCATCGAGACTATAAATTCAGTAGATAATAAAGCTAAGTTTGCTGTAATTTAATTCTAATTCGAATCCTCACTAAATCATAATTAATAAGGTAAGAATACTTATATGTTTTCTTCGTTTAGTAATAAACACTGTAATTTACGTGTTTGGAATGATCTTTACTCATTGAGATAACAAAACAATAAAACCACACGTTTTTAAATACACACGTGAGGCTCAAAATAAAGAAGTTTCCAACCTTTGATACTACGCGAAAGTATAAAAACTTAGATTTATTGTGTGTCAGTCATGTATTAACCTAGAATCCACTATATTTATGAATGCAAATTTATGTTGCAGAATAAATGAAATATCAGAATAGATAATTTAAAGTCAAGTACCATTAAGGGTATGAGAAAAGTGCCCTTTGTCTTGCATCTTATATCTTATTAGAATCATTCTTTTTTTAAAAAAAAATACGGTAAGATTTGGGTAGGAATGGATCTCACTTATCTTTATCTCTTCATAATCTGAAAAGATACTATATAAAAACTAAAATACAAACCAACAAAGCAAAATTACAAACGGACAAAATACAATTATACAAAAATAAAAAAAAGCTGAAATGATATGTCCGTCGATGTCTTCAAGCCTCTTTTGTTAATTTCTTCTTTAAAGAAGGTGACGTCACCCGACTTTATCTGAATGGCCGAGATTGGTCTCACCGTGCGACGACTATAGATTCTCCAAGATAGAATCATCCAGGGACCTACTCTCGACTTCCCCGCCATCAACTGCCCAAGCATCCTAGTCTCGTTGAATCTGCTCGTCGCGGTAAGAATTCCTAACCGAAAACAATTCTCGTTAACTGCGCTGGTCTGCGGTTGGTCACGCCGATTCAGTCACCTGTCATCTCCATCATCTCCCCTTCAATGGAGATCGCCCAAATCGACGATTACACTTGCAGACTGGAAATAGAAAATTTATAAAAAGCTTACAAGGACTTAATTTATTTATGTACTTTTTTTAATTAATTCTACAAAAGTAAAAATTTATTTTTCATCTCAGTTGGGAATCCAAATAGGGATCGGAAATATCAAAGTTGTAATATGGATCATTATCAAAATCTATATCATTGACAGATGAATCTAATATATTTGTGATATCTTCATATTCATCTTGTTTGTCGTCAGAAGTATTGTTAATGACTGTTTCCATGACCGTCTGGAGGTCTGCTTTAGACTTTGCTCCGACAATGGAGGTCATGATTGAGTTCTTTGCAAGAAGGATAGATCTTCTTCTCAAGAGAGAGATGAGCGTTGGTTTTGAACCATTTTGCTATTTGTTCTTCGTTCATATGGGAATAGTCAAACTTATCCCACCATTTGACATGCAAAATCTTTCCTAAGATTTTGAACTTTGCTTTGGACGAAAGTTGGTAATTCCAGCAAAAAATTCAAGGCACTTGAAAATAAAGAGAGAACCTATACATCGACGAAAGTGCAGACAAATAGATGCTTGTTGAGAAGTAGTGGTAGGCTCGTTGGACCTCAACGGGGAAGATCTACGGGTTAGGCCGAAAAAGCTCCACCATTTTTTAAACCAATTTGGAAAATTAGTTATGTAAGATTTCTTACAAAACGTAATAAACTAAGAGTGGTTGTGGGACTTATGCCAAAGTACTTTGTACCAAACTTCCATGTAGTCTCGATACGTGTACAATTGAGGATTATACGCCTTCAAAATTTTCTGGGAACAAATATCCCTTGAGGCCAATGGGATGGTGTTAGAACCCTAAAATTTTTTACCTTAAAATAGACAATTTTCTCTAGATTATTCTGATTTGGAATATGAGTGATTTCAGCAGAGACGATGTCGACCAAAATGAACTCGTAAAATTGTCTTATTTTATTGATATCTTCTGAAAAGAAATTCAACCCATGAGGGTATACATGGGTACAAATTTCTAGAACGAAATGTCCTTCGAATTCTGGCTCGATGACTATATCTTCCAGAATTGTTTTTGTTTGATATCCCATGACTGATGGTCATGGCACAAACACCGTTGGTTTAACCGTCTAGGCGTAAGATTGAGGCTTAGAGACTAGCCTATTTGATGTTGCGACTCTCGTTGGACGCAACAAGGTTGTTGAAGGATCTGATGTTGATCCAATTGTTAGATTCCTTTGTAAGGAACCTTGACGATGTCGAGATACAGTTTGAAAGCTTAGATCCATGACATAATTGTCTGCACACATTGGAGTTAATGCAGATGCTTGAGATATAGGGTGTTTTCCCTTGGAAGAGCTTGCTCTAGAGGAGTTAGCTGGTTGAGGAGAAGTTTATTAGGCTAATTGAGGGGAAGAGGAGGCGAAGGCCTTCTAGCGGTCAAGGACGGTCAGAGGTTGGGAGCATTTTCAGGAGCACTTGGTGAAGGAATGGAATTCCCAAAGCGGAAGCGTATGAACGTCGTGCAAGTGAAATTCAATTTGTAAAACCAATAAATTCAAAGAAAAACAATAAAAAAAACTTAAGCATGCTTCTCATAGAGGAAAATGTGAAAATAAATTAACCTTTGTAGAACCTTAAAGAATTCTTCTTCCAAGCTTTCAAGACACCACAAAATCTTCCTTGTTATTCTCCAAGTAAAGAATCACAAAGAGTTGTGGGCTTCTGTAATTTTGGTGAGGGAAGAAATTTTGAGAGAATTCTGTTTCCTTTGGAATACAGAGAGATCGATAAGATAGTGCTTCAAAACAAAAAAAAAATCTTTTTAAAACAAATCTTAACAATGATATGGAGGGGGAAGTTATGAAATAACTTTCTCCCTCTTTCCCAAGTAGAATAACTCCATCATTCTATTTATTTTAAAAAATATATTAATTAAATTAAATAAAATCAATATAAATTTAATTAATATATATTATATCTCATATAATATAAACTTTATATTATATCATATATAATATAACCAATGGTTTAGATCTCTCATATAATCTATAGTTCTAATATGAATTGAATCCATATTAATTTTAACCTATAGTTTATTTATGAATCTTATTCATATTATTATTATTATTTGAATCATATTCAAATATTAACTTCTCTCATAAAAACTTTACATTATAATGTATCAAATACATTATATTAATTGTATCATATACAATTTATTCCCTTTAATCAATTTGAACAATTCAAATTAAACCAAAATAAAATTGATTCTCATTTATCCTTATTGAGCTAACAATGGGACCTTATGGACCTATAGATTGAAACTCCAATGAAATGAGATTAATTAATTAAACTCTTTAATTAAATTAATCTATATTCATTAACTATTAGTCATTCCGCTAAAGACTAATAGTTGCACTCTTCTTACTGTAGATATATTTTTGTGTCCACTAGATATAATCAATCTACAGTGCAATGACCCGTCACAAATTGCTCGTAAGTACAGCTAGGCCAAAAATTACCATTTGCCCTTGTAATTACATCTAACTCCTTAAGTACCACTGATTCCTCTAATGAACAATAATTATAGCCCTACTATAACTGAACTCCTCTCAGGCCAACAGAGGGTGTGGCGCCACATTGTTCAAGCCCTGAAATCAACCCTTAAGAGAACAATTTCTCTACTTACTCTATCTATAGAGAAGGAGTGAATTCCTTCTTGTGTAGCAGTGATGAATCAGTTGTCAAAAGAACATGCTACACTAGTCAAAGTCACAGACGTCCAGCATGAAATCAAGGTCCTTAAAAAGAAAATCAACGAAAATAGGCAATAGATATCTTATCTTGAAAATGAAGTTGTTGCAATTCAAGAACAGATAATTTCAAAAGAAAGCATTGAAACTTCAAGTAATGAGATCAACGTTATCAATAAAATCTTTAATCAGAAGTGGCTAACTAAGGTTACATTAAAGATTAAAGATTTTAAGTTTGAAGAAACAGCCCTAATCGATTCAGGTGCTGATCAAAATGTGATTTAAGAAGGAATTATTTCATCTAAATACTTTGAGATAACCAGAGAAAGCCTCAAAGGAGCTAGTAATAATTCTTTCACTACTACAAATATGGGTTTTAACGACGCAAGTTTTACGTCATAAAGACTTTCAACGACACAATTTTCGCGTCATTAAAGCCACTGTCAAGAAAGGCTATTTAACGACACTTTGAAAAACGTGTCATTAAATATGCTTAGATGACACCAAAATTGTGTCATTAATACCTTTACCTTGACACAATAAATATGTCATCGTTATCTATAACTCGACACCAATATATTGTCATCAATACCCTTATATTGACACAAATCATGTGTCACCGTTATCTATACCTTGACACTAATATATTGTCATTAATACTCTTAGATTGACGTTTTAAATATGTCACCGTTATCTATTACTCGACACGAATTTATTGTCATTAATAACCTTATATTGACGCTTTAAATATGTCACCGTTATCTATACCTTGACATAAATATATTGTCATTAATACCCTTACATTGACACTTTAAATGTGTCACCGTAATCTGTCACTCGACACAAATATATTGTCATTAATATTATTACATTAACAATTTAAATGTGTCACTGTTATCTATCACTCGACACCAATATATTGTCATTAATACTCTTATAATGATGCTTTAAATGTGTCACATTTCAATATAACTTGACACTAATATATTGTCGTTGTAAATATTTCATTACACAAAATTGTTGTCAAGAAATGTGCTTTAACGACACTGTTTCTGTTTAATAAAGGCTTATATGTCGACAAATGTTTGGTGTCGTTATTCTTCATTTTCGCAACACATATTTTTCTGTCATATATTTCTTCTTTCAAAAAAATTAAATACTAAATTTCAGCAATACCCACATATGTTTGGAAAGATATTTATATTGATAATAAAAAATATAACTTACATTATTGGTAATGATTTTACAATAATCCACAAGATAAATTTACTATAATATTACATGTATGTGTGACCTAATCTAATCAAACTGACGCATAAATGAGAACTTGATCGATACTATGGTCCATCTATTCTTCAACTACCTGCAAATTTGAAGAAAATGAACCTTAGCCAACATTCATTACGGAAAATGCATAAGCATAAACATACGCATAAACATTAAGTATATGCCAAACAAAAATCACCTTCTTAATAAGCAAACCAATAAACTTTTCAAAATAAGCGTCCAAAGTTCATACAACCAAGGTTTTTAATAAAAGACACATAAGGAATGCAAAAGTTTAAAAAAAAACACTAACTACATAAGCACAGGCATAAGCATAGTATATAAATATTGCAAATGTAAGTTCGATTCAATCTTTACAGACCAAGCAATGTTTTAGTTTGCATCAAATTGAAACTTAGCATAAACTTACCCTTAGCCCCACTCCTTCAAAGTAAATACAAAACAACATGATTCCTATAACATATGTCTAAGCGGATTGGAAAAATAGCTTTTCAATGACTAACATAACTGCAAAATAGTTAACACAACAAAGTATGAAGTTCCTAAATACGTGTCTACATGATTCCTAAAACAGATGTCTAAGCGAATCGCACAAAATAGATTTTCAATGGCTACCACTGCAAGATAGTCAAAGCAACATTCCTAAATACCCGTTAACATGATTCCTAAAATAAAATAGTTAAGTTATGTTACAAAACATAAAGCACGCTTATCTCTTTCTTTTACTAAATCTCCACCCCTATATCTTGATTACCCTCCATAGAGGTTTCTTCTTTTTTGCAAGTTCGGAAGCCCTAATAATGAATAGCAAACTATGTAAGTTATACAATTATTGTTTCATATGCAATATATTAACTCATTATTTGATTCCTAACAGAGTTCATGATAAATTAAGTTAACATCATTTTCAAAGTTATTCCAAGAATAAAAGTTGCAACCAATGTTATGAGAAAACAACAAACAATGTAACAAATAACAAACACTTTAAAATTTTACATAGTCCAAAAATCCAAATAATATATAAAATCCAGTTGCAGAATAAGTAAGTTTCGAAACTTTTTTACCATGAAGATTGGGAAGTGTTTCTATCAAAGATCTCTTGTAGTTCCTCTTCTATCAAATTCAACCCAAAAAATCGAGTAGACAATATATTGATCTAAATAATCCTTGTTTTTTTCCTGGGAACCATAAAACAAGAAATCATCATCATTAACATTCAACACATAAGCAAATCTTTAATGGCTTAAATTGAGAAGTCCTAATTTAGTATCATATCCTCTTATAGTTTTTAATTTAGTCTATCACTATTCGTAAATGTTAAAATTAGATGATAATGAAACTTACATAGCATGATACTTCATAGATTGGCAAAAGTTCGAAAAAGCAAAAAAAGTCATCTAAGTGAGAAAAAATGAAATTTTTTACTAATTGAAAAATGTAATATACTAGTTGCAAGCCAAGAACCATAAAATCCATAAATGAACATTATTCATTTCCGTCTCAAATTTTTATATCCATATGGCAAAAAATAAATAAAATTTTCATACATTTTGCAATTATAGAAATTGAAAAATAAATAAATAAATAAATAATAGCAAAACAATGTGAAATATGACAAATATAGGTTAGGAAATAATACAGGTTGGCAAATAATACAACAAATAATATAGTTGACAAATAATACAGGTTGAGAAACAATATAATATACAGATTGAGAATAAATATATTGGAAATAATATAAAATAATATATTGGAAATAATATAAAATAATATCTTGGAAATAATATAAAATAATATGTTGGAAATAATATATCGGAAATAATATAAAATAATATATCGGATATAATATAAAATAATATATCGGATATAATATAAAATAATATATCGAATATAATATAAAATAATATATCTAATATAATATACAAGTTGAGAAATAAGACATGTTTGAGTCTAATCAATTAATAAACAGTAAACCAAAAATTTAACAATAGCCAAATTAAATCAATTGGCTTAAACATAAGAAATTTAAAGAATATAGAATAAAATGGCCTAAATTTAACAAATTTGAATCAATTGGCCTAAATCTACTAAATTTGAAGCAATCATAAATTCAATTGACCTAAATTATAGGGAGGAGAGTGAGAGAGAAAATTGGGTTAGTTGAGGGAAAATAGGGAGGAGAGTGAAGAAGGTGGGAGTGGGAGAGAAAATTGGGTGAGTCGAGGAAAAATAGGGAAGAGACTAATATTCATTTTTTTTTTTTGTTTTTAAAAAGAAAAAGTTAATTAAATTCAAATTCAAATCCAACTTTCAAAATGAAATAAAAATGAAGTAAAATAAAGTAAATAAATAAAATAAAATAATAAATAAAGGACAAAATGTTGTAACTACAACTTCTTAGAAGATTACCCCTCTATTGGATCAAAAAATGTTTCTTGTAGACAAAGATAATCAATTGAATTTTGCACTTTAATTTTCTAAAAAAAATGAATCTTGCATACTAATTAAACAATCAAGAGCAAATTAAAAGATTGTTTCATAGAGATCACATGGAATTGAATTCGTTCATGAACAAAAATTAAAGAATCAACATGCTAAATTAGAAGAAAAATGGAAGAAACTCTCAAATAAATTGAATACCCATGATCCTCGATTACCTCTTAGAAGATTACCCCTCTATTGGAATAAAAGATTAATGGAATATTTTTTAGAGAAAAAATGACAGAATGAGATGGGAGAGTTCTGAAAAAATGATATTTAAAGAGAATTTGGGTGAAAATTGGAGTTGGATTTGTGAATGGATCAAATATAACTGAAAATTGATTAAGATTTACAGAAAAATGAGTTATATATAGAAAAGAAATGAAAATAACCGCTTCATGGGTTTTGAACTCATAACTTTAGGGCCAGACGCGCGCTCAATTTGACGGAAAGAAGAGAATTTTTGGAAAGTTGATATATATATTTACAAGATTGCCATTGAAAATATGTGAGAAAAAATATTTGCAGGCTATGAGATTCGAACACAGAACATCAAAGGCGCCCGCCTGAGGAGAAGACGACATGTGGCATGCATAGATTGGCTTAAGAGTGGAGAAGTTGAGCGCGTGAAGTCTTTCGAAAATGGAGAATAAAGGAATATGCTCGGCTGGGATTCGAACTCACGACCTTGAATGTCAATGTTTTGTTGATAATTAACGACGCTCTAAATGTGTCAAGAAAAATAAAATTGTGTCAACAAATAATTTTCAACTACACAATTGTACCTCACCCCATCTTTTTTATTTTCAACGACACAATACCTTGATTAGTAGTGTCACAATTGTACCTCACCCCATCTTTTTTATTTTCAGCGACACAATACCTTGATTAGTAGTGTCATTAAAACTCATTTTTCTAGTAGCTGGGGGAGAAGAGAAATCGAAGCAGTCAAGATTCTTCGACGGTAGTCTCTTAGATTGGTGGGTTCGACGACAGTCCCATAGATAATGTTTGCTTGTTCGACGTTGTGAGATTAGTGGGTTTGACGACAGTCTCTTAGATTTGGAGATGGGTTACATTGGTTTCCGTTTTTTAGTAGGGAGAGAAATAAAAGATTGAGCAAATGGTAAAACTCTTGTTGAATGTCGCGCGAAGAGGGAATTGAAAATTTTTGAATTTTTTATTTTTTTATTTCAAAATTTATTTAATGACACAAAGAATTTGTCGTTAATTAACGACACTTTAAATGTGTCAAGAAAAATTAAATTATGGCAATAGAATTGTGTCAAGGAATAATGTGTCACTTCTATTTTCAACGACACATTTTACTTCTACCCTACCCCTTTTTTATTTTTAACGACACAATGTTTTGATTTATAGTGTCGTTAAAACTCAAATTTTTACTAGTGTTTGAAAATCAACTACAAGCTATCCAAGGTACATGTTTGTAAAGATGAAGTGTGCCTAGTGAATTCATTTTTCCCCATTAAAGGCCTTATCGAGGAAGTAATTTTGGGTACTCCATTTCTTACCCAAATTTATCCATTTAAAGTTTCTGATAAAGGTTTAACTTCTCAGAAATTTGGAAAGGAGATTATATTTGAATTCTGTAAACCAGTCATTCAAATGTATCTTTCTTCAATCGAAAATGCAATTGTACAAAATCTTGATCTCATCTCAAAGAAAGAGAAGCAAATTGAATTTCTTCACGATGATATAAAAGGACAAAAAATCAATGAAGAAATCAATAAACCTTTTATCCAATTTACCTAATGTCTTTTGGGCTAAAAAAGACATATTGTGGACCTTCCCTACGTAGATAATTTTGATGAGACCAAAATTCTTAGAAAGGCTAGGTCCATTCAAATGAGCAAAGACCTAGTTGATACTTGCTTCATGGAGATATCTAATCTCTAAAAGAAAGGATTAATAAGCCCATCAAAAAGCTCATGGTCTTGTGCGACCTTTTACGTTAACAATTAGGTACAGAAAGAACAAGGTGTTCCTTGCCTGGTTATTAACTACAAACCACTAAATAAAGTACTCAAACAGATTAGGTACCCAATTCCTAATCGCCAAGACTTGCTTAAGCGTATTGCTGATGCAAAGATCTTCTCAAAATTTGACATGAAATCTAGATTTTGGCAAATTCAAATTAACGTAAAAGATAGATATAAAACCGCTTTCAATGTTCCTTTTGGTCGATACGAATGGAATGTTATGCCATTCGGTCTTAAGAATGCTCCATCAAAGTTTCAAATGATCACGAATGACATTTTCAATAAGCATTAGGACTTCAGAATAGTTTACATTGATGATGTTTTGATATTTTCTAAAACTATTGATCAACATTTTAAACATTTAAATATGTTCATCAATATCATTAGAACAAATGGCCTTGTGGTATCTCTACCTAAGGTTAAGTTGTTTCAAACAAAGGTAAGGTTATTCTTGGATTTGATATTGATCATTAGGCTTTTTCAAACAAAGGTAAGGAATCATTAAACCTATCCAAAGATCATTAGACTTTGTAGATAAGTTTCCTGATGAAATCCAAGATTAGACCCAACTACAGAGATTTCTTGGGTGTGTCAATTATATTGGAGACTTTATTAAAGACCTCCGGATAATTTGTCTGCTACTTTATGACAAACTAAAGAAGAATCCAAACCGTGGACGACTGAGCATTCTCGAGTAGTCCTATCGCTTATGAATGAAAAAGCCAAAATGATCATCGAAACTGATGCATCTGAGAGAGGTTGCGGCGGCATTCTCAAATAGGAAATTAACGAAAAAGAATCATTAGTCTGTTTCCATTCTGGTGTATGGAATAGTGCCTAAAAAAACTATTCCACCATAAAAAAGAAAATTCTAGCAATATTACTCTCCGTTCAAAAATTCCAGGGAGATCTTATCAACGAAGATTTTCTTGTCATAATAAATTCAAAAGCAAGTAAATTCATCTTTGAGAAAGATGTAAAAAATCTTGTTTCAAAACAATCTTTGAAAAGTGGCAAGCAATATTATCTTGCTTTGATTTCATAATTGAGCCTGTAAAAGGCACCAACAACTGCCTTGTTAATTATCTCTCAAGAGAGCACCTCTCAAAGCATAAGCTCTCAAAAATCCCAAGTGCTCCTCAAAATTCTCTCAACCTTCAGCCGTCCTCGGCCGTCGAGGAGGCCTCCGCCTCCTCTTCCCCCCAATCAACCTAATACGGCTTCTTCTCAACCAGTTAGCTCCTCTAGAGCAAGCTCTTTCAAGGGAAAACACCCTATATCTCAAGCATCTGCACTAACTCCAATGTGTGCAGACAATTACGCCATGGATCTAAGCTTTCAAATGGTATCTCAGTGTCGTCAAGGTTCCTCATAAAGGAATCTAACAATTGGATCAACACCAGATCCCTCAACAGCCTTGTTGCATCCAACAAGTGCCACAACATCAAATAGGCCAGTCTCTAAGCCTCAATCTTATGCCAAGATGGTTAAACCAGCGATGTTTATGTCAAGACCACTAATTACATAATATCAAACAAAAACAATTTTAGAAGATGTAGTCATCAAGCCAGAATTCGACGAATCTTCTGTTCCAGAAATTTGTTCCTAGGTATACTGCTGTGAGTTAAATTTCTTTCCGAAAGATATCAAGAAAACAAGACAATTTTACGAGTTCATTTTGGTCGACACCGTCTCTGCCAAAATCACTCATATTCTAGATTGGAATAATCTAGAGAAAATTGCCTATTCCAAGCTAAAAAATTTTAGAGTTCTAACACCATCCCATTGGCCTCAAGGGATATTTGTTCCCAGAAAATTTTGCAAAGCGTATAATCCTCAATCATACACGTAACGAGAATACATGGAAGCTTGGTACAAAGTGCTTTGGCATAAGTCCCACAACCGCTCCTGGTCTATTACGTTTTGTAAGAAATCTTATAAAACTAATTTTCCAAATTTGTTTAAAAAATGGTGGAGCTATTTCGGCCTAACCCCGGAGATCTTCCCCGTTGAGGTCCAATGAGCCTACCACCACTTCTCAACAAGCATCTATTCGTCTGTACTTTCGCCGAAGTATAAGTTCTCTCTTTATTTTCAAGTGCCCTAGATTTTTTGCTGGAGTCACTAGCTTTCATCCAGAGCAAAGTTCAAAATCTTAGAAAAGATTTTGCGTGTCAAATGGTGGGATAAGTATGACTATCCCATATGAATGAAGAACAAATAGTGAAATGGTTCAAAACCAACACTCAATCATGACCTCTATTGCCGAAGCAAAGTCTAAAGTAGACCTCCAGGTAATCATGGAAACAGTTGTCAACAATACTTCTGACGACAAACAAGATGAACTTGAAGATATTGCAAATCTCTCAAATTCATCTGTCAATGATATAGATTTCGATAATGATCCATATTACAACTTTGATATTTCCGACCCTTATTTGGATTACCAACCGAGATGAAAAATAGTTTTTTACTTTTGTAAAATTAATAAAAAATAAGTACATAAATAAATTTAGTCTTTGTAAACTTTTAGTAAAATTTTCTATTTCCAGTCTGCAAGTGTAATCGTCGATTTGGGTGATCTTCGATTGAAGGGGGGTGATGGAGATGACAGGTGACTGAAGCGGTGTGGCCAACCGTAGGTCAGTGCTGTTAGCAAGGATTGTTTCCGATTAGGATTTCTTACCGCAACCAGCAGATTCAATGAGACTAGGATGCTTGGGCAGTTGAGGGCGGGGAAGTCAAGAGTAAGTTCCTGGATGTATTCTATCTTGGAGAATCTACCGTCGTCGCATGTTGAGACCAATCCCGACCATTCAGACAAAGTCGGGTGACGTCACCTTCTTCAAAGAAGAAATTACTAAAAGAGGCTTGAAGACATTGGTAGACATATCATTTCAGCTTTTTTTTTATTTTTGTATAATTGTATTTTTTTTTTCGTTTGTAATTTTTCTTTATTGGTTTGTATTTTAGCTTTTGTATAGTATCTTTTCAGATTACGAAGAGATAAGGATAAGTGAGGGTCTTGTCCCACCCAAATCTTATCATTATCTTTTGTTTTTTAAAAAGAAAGACTTTAAAGAGATAAGATGACGGATAGGGGTCCTGTCCTATCAGTCGCTCTTTTGTCTTTCTACTTTTGTAAATTATGTTGACACGTGTTGTAACCTGTATGGAAAAATGATATCTCGATGAGAGATACATCTTTCTATTATAAGGGCATGTCCCTCAACCCGTAATGGTATCAAAGCCTTCGCTCATCTTTCTCTATTTTCTTTCTCTCTATGGAGTGAGCTCCACCTTTGAATCTAGGAAGGATAATGAAGATGACATGTAATTAATGAGTTGTGATGTTTTGGTTCATTTTAATATATTTGAAAATAACTATTTTTTGAAAGAAAAATCATCGTCAAAACATTGTATCATTCGAAAACCTAGATGAAATTTTTATTCAAATTTGATAGAAGTATATTATAATAACTAATTTTTGAACCTCAATTTATTTATCTAGTATAATTATTTAACGTTATGTTGTTATTATTACTGCTATCAAATATTACATAAATATGTTTTGATGTATGTTTGGTAGAGAGTCTGCATTTTTTTTTTATGTTTTTAGATTTTCAGTCGATATACTTTTGATAGACAATTATAATCTTATGATTGTGATTCAAACACCGTCAATTTTGGAAACAACAATTTTTTATGTTTTAATTATGCTTTTTAAAAAATTCTGGATAAATGGATCTGAAAACACAGAAGAATATGAAATTATTGACAACCAACGGTAAGCAATTCTAATGCACTATCACCTTGCTCGGGTCAATGGTGGCTAGGATGGATTGTTGTTTTGCATGAATGTTCATCCATGGAACTGTTGGGAGTTTTTAGCTTTACGAGTTCCCTAGGTGGCTGTCATCTCCATTGAAAGAGGACTAGGGTTCCTCTGTTTTTGGTTGGTGCTTCAATTACCATCTCTTTTCAAATAAACCTCGTTTGTAATTTAGCCGAATTCGACGTTGATGTGTCTTTCTTATGGATTCTCACAACGCCGGGCCTGCCTTTGAAATCCATGTCGTCTCTTCCATCGACTCTCCCGAGTTCACTCTGTTAACTCACACACTGACTCACTCTCATCTTATTGCCCTCGACGCCGAGTGGAAGCCCCTTCAAACTCCTGATCAACGTTCTTCATTTCCCAGGGTTTCGCTTCTTCAGATCGCTTGCCAATTCCACTCGGACCACCGGAATGATTCCGTAGCTTTTCTGCTCGACCTGCTATCAGTTCCGTTATCCTCAATTTGGCATTTGTTAAGGGATGTGTTTGTTTCACCCTATGTTTTGAAATTGGGTTTTCGATTTAAGCAAGATTTAGTTTACCTGTCCACTACTTTCAGCTCCTATGGCGGCGGCGTCTCTGGCCTTGATCGTGTAAGCGTTTAAATTTGAATTAAAATTTTGTTTTCTTTCGTGTTGTATCTCGTATTTGAATTTTGGAGTTTCTAGTACAGTATTCTAAGTTTTCTCCTTAATTGTGTTTTTATAGATTGAACCCTTTATGGATATTGCGAGCATTTACTATCATCTTCAGCATAAGCAAAAGGGAAGAAAGTTGCATAAGCAATCTAAGAGTCTTGCAGCTATCTGCAGTGAAGTATTGGGATTCTCTCTTTCGAAGGTTTGGCCATTTCACTTCTACATTTAACTAATTTGACGTTCTTCAACATATTTCAGATTGTTGGAGGATATAATATTAAATTTTTCTTCATTCATTAGCTTAAATTTTTGGGTAATCAATGATTTAAGATGGTATCAGAGAAAATGGTCTCGAAGGTCTTGTGTACCTTATCCTTATGCTTTGGAGCCAATTAATTATTTAAAATAGATTACCCTTTTTTATTTCATTTATATATATATGATGTAGCCAAGGAGATAAGTTTTCGATAATAAAATCAAAATCTTTATTATGAATCACAATTACTCTTTTTACGGAGAATTGAAAAGTGAACTAATTCTAATACTAAATTCTTAATTAATCAAAGAAACTAATCCTAATTCTAATAAACTAAGGGTACTAATCATAATTCTAATCAATCAAGAAAACTAATTCTAATCCTAATTAATTAAGGATTTACCAAGATGTCCTAACTTACTGTAATCCTACCAATATCTTTTACACTTTCTATATGTAGTCTTGTTTGACAATTCAGTGGTTGTCATATAATCAAATCACTCAATTACAGCCGTTTTTGTGGTCTTTTTGAGCTTTCTCTTGAATCTTTCCAACAAGCAAAGGCTCTTCCTCAACTCCATATGGCGAAGTACTTTTGTACTAATTGTTAATCTTGATTTATATCTCTTTTAGGAACTTCAATGTAGTGATTGGTCAGTTCGTCCTCTCACAGAAGAGCAGATAGCATATGCAGCCATGGATGCCCACTGCTTGCTCGAAATATTTAATGTCTTCTACTCCAAGGTTCTTAAAGAAGGTCTGTTGTGTCTGAACCTTGGGATTTCTAGAAGTAAACCTAATATTAGATTTCTATTGATCCATAATACTTCTATCTATAAGAAAACCTAAAAGAAGATGATTTCTTGAGTTTCCACGTTGATACTCCCAATGAGCTCAATGGACCTTTAACTCTGGAAGAGAAGTAATATAGGAAGACTGTAAGTCTGCGCCCTTCAAGTCTATTGGGATTTGATGGGCTTCTGGTTATCAGTGTTTGCTCTTTTTTCTATATTTTAAAACTAAAAAGAAAAAGAAATAAGAAAAGAAACGTTTTTCCTTTTTGCTTCAAATTATATTAATAACTATCAGTTCTCTAGAACATTTTCTTGTGCTTGCAAACTCCACTACCATTGGTGGCCATTTGTTTTCCTTTTGTCAAACTCTGAATTCATTGCCAGTACTGATGTCTACAAATTTGATTGTCAAAGGTCGTGAATCATCCTTGCATGTTCTCAAGCCAATAGCCCATTTACTTCGCATATAAGGTGCCAGATAGAAGTTTCACATTACTTACCTTATTATAGGAAAAAAGAAACATTATTTACTATATTAAATGAATCATTCTATTTAGAAACCTCTGTAGTCTTTTTTAGTACGAATTGGGAGTGGAGGGATTTGAACCCGGGACTTATTGTCCTCAAATACATACAGGTGCTAATTGAGCTAAGCTCTTGTTGATGAAACCTCTGTAGTTGTTACAATACTATCGTGGTCAATTATTGTTCTGAAAGTCTATGCTGGCTTGTGCCATATAAAAACCCATATTCACGATGAGGTAAGGCTATGATGTACGTATCTACTATTTCCAGATTCCCAGTAAAAAAATGTTAAACCAAGATTTCATCTACTGCTCTTACAAGTAGCCTTATTACATTAAATCATTAGACTAGATTTACTGATGAAAGAAGTTGAAGGGAAGATCAACCTTGGAAGTTACAGCTGAGTATGCACCATTTGAACCAGTTAAATTCTGTTCAACTTTCCTTTTAGAGAAAACCAGTATATGTGAACTGCTTAGAGTTTTCTACTTTTTATTTTACTGCTTCCTAGATTATACACGTTTTTACTCCCCTAACCCCTCCCAAGGATCTTTAACTATCCTGTTGATTATGAAATTTATGAATTAATTCTAATTTCCAGGAGATCTTTTAAGGAATGTTTCTGCAGTTCCTTCCACTGAAATGAATACTGGGTTGAAAGTGATTCTGGAAAAGCAAGACATGCATAAGAAGATATTAAGGACCAAAGTTTCTGAAGCCTCGAACATTATAAGAGCTACTGCATCTGGTTTTCCACAGAGTATGGCTAATATAAGGGGGAATTGTTCTGTATCATCAAGTATAAATTGTATGCCTATGGATGAAGATCTTCAGAAAGTTGTCAAGAGCTACGGTGAAAGAATTGTTTTGAAAGAGTCCGACAAAAAGCCTAAGATCTCCAAAAGAAAAGGCAAGAGATCATCGACTATGAAAGTAGGTTGCAGTGAAAAGCAAATCGTGAGTGATGAAGATTGGCTCGGTCCCCCACCATGGGATTTGTCCTTGGGGGGTGATGGATGCCCTAAATTCCTATGTGATGTCATGGTAAATATTTAGTTTTCCCCTTTTCTCCTTGAAGCTTGCAGGTTTTATTTTCATAAACGTATTGGAAGGTTGCAAGACAAGAAGGACTAAAAAATAGAGCTCTCATATTTCAGGGACCAGTCAAATTTTTTTCCGAACCTTCGAATAAAGCACTTCTAGCAAAAAGTGTTTGTGGTTAATGAGCTTTAATGAGTGTCTGGTAGGCCAAAGTTTATGGGAAAAGAATAAGTCTAATAGATAATGTTTACTCCAGGTTGAAGGTCTTGCAAAACATCTACGCTGTGTTGGGGTTGATGCTGCAGTTCCATTTTCCAAAAATCCGTACTCTAGGTTCTAAATTATTAACAATTTTAATGGCTTACATTTTGCAGACTTAATTTGTTAGTTACCCGTGGGGATATTCTCCATGCAGTCAATTGTAATTCTTTATCATATGTAGGGAATTAATTGATAAAGCGCACAAGGAGAAGAGAGTACTCTTGACCAGGGATGCTAAACTGCTGAGACATGGGTATTTGCTGCGTAATCAAATATACAGAGTTAAAAATCTTCTAAAGAACGAACAGTTACTCGAGGTATAGATGCCAATTACTTATAATTATATTAGCTATGAAAGTCAAAAGCATTTATTCAATGATGGACCACCCTAGGTGGAGATCTTGGAAAATTTTTTGAGAAAGAACTAAGTGCCTTGAACGTTCCTTAAATTCCTGGATTACCTTCTTTCAAAAATAGTTCAAATTACCATATCACCATGCCTTTTTATATCGAGTATGGGTTCCCTAAATTTCAAATTGGTGGAGATTTATAGGCTGAAAGATTTTTGGAGATGAGAATGGAAAAGGAAATTTTAATGAGATCGATGAAGTAATAAAAATTTCATTAGAACCTAGGTACTTGGAAATATCTATGTCTTATGAGTTGAAAGCCTACGATGCTTGTTGCAAAATATTGATTTCTATTCTATCCCTTTCTGGTTTGCTATTAGATATATTTTATTCTTATATAACTCTGAAGTGTTAATTTAGCTTTGCACTGGAAAACCAAATCAATTCTCCAGTTAGGTTGTTTTGCAGATATTGGAGGCCCATCCTAATTCCTTTATCATTTGAATCTGTTGTAGGTTATTGAAACTTTCAATTTGAAAATTAGTGAGGATCAGCTGATGTCTAGATGTACCAAATGCAATGGAAGGTTTATTCAGAAGTCCCTTACAACGGAGGAGGCTGTGCAGGCAGCGAAGGGTTTCCAAAAAATTCCTAACTGTTTGTTTGACCAGAATTTAGAGTTCTGGCAGTGCATGGACTGTCACCAACTATACTGGGAGGTAATCTTCTACAGTGTTGTCGTTCTGTAATGAGAGAAACTTTTGAGTGGGGAGGTCTTCATGCACATGCACTAAGAGACTGTAATATATTATTTTTGAGGTTCAACAATTTTAGCTATGCAATACCAGCCGACAAAATATTGAACTTTCCATAAAGGGACCGATGAGACAAAGAAAAGAACACTAAGTGCAATGCATGGGACTGCACTAAAATACCCAAACAAAACAATGAAGTATAAGACTGACTTGGCTTTGTTTTTTGACTTATTTAATGCCCCCAACTATTAATGTCTCACCGAATAAAGAGCTCACTTAGGCATTCTTTAGTTGCACCCTACACATCTGTTACATTAAGAAGTGATGGTCAGAATTAAAATTGCATTTTGAGGTTATTAGGATTCTTATAATCTAGCGTTGCCTGTGAGTGCTAGACTGCTAGTATATCTAATGATGTCCTCCGTATTCTTACAGGGGATACAATATCGCAATGCAGTCCAGAAGTTTATTGATGTTTGCAAGTTGAATGACTAGTTTAAAGTGAATGATCATCATGAATAAAGAATCTAAGGAATTCTCTTTTAAGCAATGCATGCCCTTCAGCTTCACCGTTCTGTATATGATCAATTATTACACCTATTGGCTATGGAGACATTGATAATTCCACCAAGTCAACTCCTGGTGGGAAATATCATGAGGATCAAGTGACAGGTTTTATGGTAAATCGTTGGTCCACGAGTTTAGCATTCTAGTTTCAATTTTTGATGCCCCACCCCGTTCAAATTATTTTTGTTATTTATGTAATTCATTTTCTTAATGTTATTGATTAGCTTTCAACTTTCTTCACTGGAATCTCTCTTCTTTTTATTAGTTCTTGATAGTGAAGGCTGGATTGTATATGCATTGCATATTACAGAAGGCAGACTAGAAACTTTACTTCTTGACTAAGCCTAAATACAACAGCCTACATATTTCTTACAACCACTTCCTTTGGAAAAGAACACAGCACTTCATTTCCCATAAAAGCCAAAAATTACTATTTCCTCTTCATTTTTTGCCATGAAGGATGTAAAATGAGATGATTGCCTGTAATACATAGGAAGTTGAATCATGAAAGCACATAGGTTTAACTTCATTGGTCTGCTTTTTCTACATTAATCAGAGTCTACAAGTTAGAAAGGCTAGATTATGATTTAAAAGATAGGGGGGTAATCTTTCATTTTCAATAGCTGATTTTCAGCACTTGATCAAGTGGGAAACTTAAAGCTGAAGCTTAAATCCTTGTCAATGGTTGATTCTTGGAAGGGTCCCACCTGCTAATTCTGCTTAGTGGGTGGGTCCACCTTTGCTTGATTTTGGACTACAGAGTCTCTGTCTTGCAAAGATTGCAATGTTTATAAGGGGAATGCCTTCTGGGTTGAGCCACAGGAGGGCTTAATAGTTGTGCCATATTTGTCACTAAGCTTTCTTGTGTGACTATCTTTTTACTCTGTTGATCTTGCAACTAAAATTTTAGCCATGAAAAAGACCATTGACCTTTGTCACGGGCAATGACATGATCAACATTGCTCATCTTCTCGCCCCTAGCAAACACCTATGAACCAAACCACTCAAATTTTTTTTATAGTTCTGTTTTTTTCAAACTCTTATTAGATACCGACACTATTGCTTTATGATAATATAATGTTACCTTACGTGTGTAGATGTTCCTCCATAAAATTCATATTGACAAATACATTAACTAGGTTATGATACAAGTTGTCAAATGATCACAGTTTTAATTTTGTCAGTGTCTTGGCAAAAAAGTTTGTTATTTTGAAACTTGGGGAATCATAATTTTGTTATAAAAATATTATGTAGTCTGGTTTTAATTATTTGAACTTTTTTTTTCTACAATATATGTGGTTGGGGTAGTGAACCTCTAATCTCAATGTTGATAGCACATACTTGATGTGATTTGAGCCATGCCCATTTTGGCAATTATTTAAACCACTTGTTAGACGCTAGTTGGACCATTACCTTTCTATAACTATTACTTTAATTCCATGTTACTCTGTTTGAATGTTATGAAAACAACTATATGCAAATAATGCATACAAACAAGAATCATAACTAATAAAGGCATGATTATATACTTACAGGTACGATACAATACTTAGGTACAAAATAATTAAATATAATATAAGATAGTTTATAGGTGAGACACCTTTGTAAGATTTTAGTTTATTGTACAATCTCAAATGTATGTACAAGAAGAAAATCCTTTTTAAGGTTTTCTACTGTAGTATGATCATGATGAAATCAACACCCAGACAAAAAAAGAAAAAAAAACTTTCCCTTGAGAAGGAGAGTTCCAAAACACATTGTCTAAGCATATTATGACAAAGAAAGGTCACTTGAGACAATAATAAAAGCTCTCTACTTTCTCCCTCCTACTGTTGGCCGACACATAATAAAGAGCAGCACAAAGGCCTCTGCTGGATCTTGCTTTTGGACCATCTGCAGGAATTAAAGCAAGAAATCAAGTGGTCTTTGCTCATCTCCTTCGCAACTCTCTTTAATGGATTCTGCTCACTGGCCTCAGGTATGACTCAGTGAACCCTTCTCTCTTTCTCTAGTCTTTCTCTAAATGACCATTTCTTATAATCTGTGTTTGTGTTATTGTGATGAATATTGGGAAATGCAGGTTGAAGTTAAGAACATGGACTTAGAAGAAGAGGAGGGTATAAAGGCAGTTGTGGAAAGAAAAGCAAAAGCTAGGAAAGATCAAATATTGAACTGTCCAAGATGCAATTCCAACAACACAAAGTTCTGTTACTACAACAATTACAGTCTCTCACAGCCAAGATACTTCTGTAAGTCTTGTAGAAGATATTGGACAGCTGGTGGGTCTTTAAGGAACATTCCAGTTGGTGGGGCATCTAGGAAGAACAAGAGACCTTCAGCTAATTTTTCATTACCTCCTTCAAAGAACAATCAAAAGAATTATAATAATGGTGGTGGTGGTGATGACGATCAGGGCATTTCCCAATTAAATATCAATATTACTTCTTGTTCTTCAACTGCCACCACTACTAATACTGCTGCTACTTGTTGTTGGCTGTCATCTGATAATGATCATATGAATAATCAAATAATGCTGAGAAGTAATGGCATAATGTCTCAAAGGGAGCTCATTCCTTTTATTCCTATGCCTGCACCAGCTCCTCCACAGCCTACCGCTGTTTCTGTTGCTGCTTTGGAGGATTTCAAACAACTTTCAACTATCATTTCTACCGATCAAAATGGAGCTAAATTGGGGGATGCTCCTGCTTTTTGGAATGGCATTTTTGGTGGAGGTTCATGGTGAAACTTCTCCACACTAATAAGCTACAGGTGAATTTATAATATATGTTTGTAAATTTGGGGTGTTTTTATATTCTCATTGCATTTTTATTACACAAACACACATATATACCATCTGTTTAATTACTTTTCATTTCTTGGCTTAAGAATTGAAAGGGTAAAAGTATATAACTTGGTGAGTTTTAGAATCTAAAAAAAAAAGGGGGTCATTTTGAAGATGTTAATGATCATAATGTGTGTGTTTTAATTAGTTTTCTCCCCCTTTTTTAGTACAGAAATGAAAACCAAAACAAACAAAAGATAAATTAAGGGGTTTGAATATCGCTACCATCTACGGAGAGCCGAGGTTACACATAATGGGTGATATTACCTTCCTAAGAGTCCTTAATTGTCTCTTTTTAATTATGTGTTGCATTTGTGTTTAGGGATCAAACGTATTTGTGATCTGTGTATATACATTGTTTTTACTAACTAGCTTCAAGAGATTGTTGTACGAAAATGGTCAAGGATTGAAAAGAGAGAAAAAAAAAGAAACAAAGAAATTAGAAAACAAAAGTCTTATCCTTGTAATTAATAATAATCTACTTTCGATGTCCACCTATGGTATAATATTATGTGTGTCAAACGTTTTATTTGGAGTCATTTGTTGAAAATGTGTATAACTATTGTACTTAATGAATCTTTGCAATTAATTTTTAATTTCCATTTTTAGGATCAACATTACAACATTTCTCTACCTCTATATTTGTATGTATATATAAAAGGATAAAAGGTGTTACTTAGGTATTTATGAAATTATGGACATGTGACAGGCTTCTGTCTCAACCATCCAAAATTTTAAGAGGATTTCTTTGTCATATAGTAAAAATTGTTCAAAAATTTGTCTCAAGTGTAGTCCAATTGTAAATTATGATACTTTGAAATTTATTTCTACACCTTGTTTAGACTTGTTAATTGGAAAATAAGGGTAAATTTTGAAGGGAAAAAAATGAGGAGAAAAAGGTTGTTTAGAAACAAATGAGTGGAAATGATTGGTTTTTTTTTTCTTTTTCGACTGTTGCTCTTTTTTCTTTTCTTTTTTTCTTTTTTTTTTTGAATTCCTATTCATTTGTTTTTTTTTTATTTTTATCTTTTTTCTTTTTCTTTAAATTATATTTTTATTTCTGTAGTGAGTTTCTCAAATATATTTTTTGGTTTTCTCAAAAATAGAAAATTTTGACCGATTATTTAAATTCCATGGAACAAAACCACTAAAAGATAAAAAAATTTACATTCGTTTTTTTATAAAGGTAGATATTTTATCAAATATTTTAATTTTAAAAATTTTCTTATATCTTTAATATAAAATGTATTTGTCATGTTTTGTATTCTTCATGTTTTAGATTTTAAAAATATAATATTTTAGAACCTAGGAATTAGACTCAAAATTTAAATAAAAAATACATTTTTCAAAAAAAAAAAATATTTGAGAAACACAATACTAAATATAAATTAAAAGTAAAAGGAGAAAAAAAAAGAAGAAGAAGAAAATATAATATTTGAAAAACTCAATACTAAATATAAATTAAAAGAAAAAGGAAAAAAAGAAGAAGAAGAAGAAGTGATTTTGATATCACAAAGGTGATTTTAACAATTTTAAGTTCTAAAACAAGTTTCACACATGGTGCCGGAGAGTACCTATGACTGATGACTGTCTTGATCATTGGTATCAACAACTTGAGGAGATATCTTAATACTAAGAAGATCAAATTAATAGTTTTAGTTTATTTTTGGAAGATAAACAAATCCATTTCAACACTAAACTTATTAAGTTATAATAATTTTTACTCAGCACATTTTAACTTCATCAAACTTGAGAAGTGTTGTGAATGTGGACCCCATTCATAAGTTTTTGCTTGAAGAATTTGTTCAAGAAATGTTTGTTTCGCATGAGAGGAATGAAACATATGTGATAAGATTTTAAAGATACAGTGACATTTGCGTTAAATTTTTGTCGAATTTTGTAAGTTCGGACAAAATCAGTGGGTTAACTATTAATTATGGAACAAAATTATAAGAAATGAATTCATTAAAACCTCAAATCCCCCTACTCAAGGTATTTTTATTAAAGTAAAACTATATTCGTTAAATTCTAACTCGAATCAAACTACACTCAATACCTTTTACATTTGGTGCAATTTTTAGTTTGTGTGCATCTTTTGAAGCGACGAATTCTGTTAAAAGACAAAACAAAGTACCGTACATCTTCTTAAATAATTTGATGTGTATTATCTTTTATCTAATATTTTTTAAGAAGTACTTTTATCTTTTTAATTGACTCATAATATAACACATTGGTTAATTTTTCATTAATATAACGAAACACTAAAACAATTATGGTTTGTGAAACAAAATCAAAAAGTCCACGAAGTCGATATAAATTTTTCACAAATTCCATATTTTTTTCTTGATATTGTGGATGATTCGTCACTTATTCTTCTTTGCGTTTTATTATCTTTTCTTCCAGAATTCTTTAGGTCTTTATTCTTCTATTTTATTTTTTTCCAAGATTTTCTTTCTTCATCTTCTCTTTCTTACTTACAGCTTCTCTTCTAGAATATCAAGATTGTTTACTTATCATTTTAATATGATCTAAACAATCATTTAGTTTTGAAGCATTTTCTATACGATTACCTATCATGATTGTTTAGAAGAAGAATTACACGAATCATTTTTTTCACCGTTAAAAAGAACTATACGATCGTGTATCATTTCCTAGATAATAGTGTATAATTTCCTACACTATCGTCTATCATGATCGTTTAGAAGAAGAATAACATAAAACATTTTTTTCATCGTTAAAAGGAACTACACGATCATGCATCATTTCCTACACGATCGTGCATCATTTCCTAAATGATCGTGTATCATTTTCTACATAATCTCGTATCATGATTGTTTTAGAGAAAAATTACATGTACGCATGTGGCTGATTATTCTCATGTTGACTGGGACATTTTATGATAATGTGCCTAAATAATTTCTCTCTCCTCTATGGGCATGTGGTCTTTTTTTGTTTTCAAAATTGTTTATAAATATTTTTTTGTTATAATTTTGAAAAAACATCTTCATATTTAGTGATTAGATTAAAATAAAAACACTATTTTTTTTTATTAAAAATGGTTTCTTGTTTTTTATCACTCTTGAATTTCTTAATTGATTAGTTTTAGTTATACGTCAAGCTTAGACTTGATAATGTGCCTAAATAATTTCGTGATATCATTACTTTCATAAGATGGTTTTTTATCCTTTAGAAAACAGAAAAAAAAAAAAAAAAAAAAAAGACAAACGCTGCCACAAGATTTGATTTCATTAATGTGATAGCATAACTTTTATGTAAAAAGGTAGCAATAACAAAAGACAAGAAGGTTTATAGAGCAACACACATGCATATATGCTTTGATTAGGGTTGAGAATGGAAAAGCCCTAAGGCTATTTTCATGTCATAATTTGGTTGGTGGAATGTATTTTCAATGTGATTTTTCTTCCTTCCCTCTCAACTTATCAATGAAATTCCAAGATTAATTTACAAAATTTGAAAAAGATTCCCTATGACAAATTGGGAAGGTTCTTGTTTAACTAGGTTTGTAGCTTGTTGGTGCATTGGATGAGAATCAAAAAGTACGATCTTGAGAAGAATTATCTAATGTAGTTGATGTCAATTTAAATGAAAGAATTAGAATTGTATTATCTTTCGATCGAGATCCAATAAATAAAGAGAATTAGTTTCTTAGTTTGTATACTTCATGAGGAAGATAAATGATGAAGTTTTATCACCTACCAAAGATTTTTATTTAAAAAACAAAAAATTTCTCAAACTTCAAAAATGTTTTGTTCAATCTTATATATAGCCTCCCAAAACCATAGTGTGAGTCACGTCATAAAGCTTAGTAAATGACAAAAATACTCTTATAATTTAATATGTTTTTAGAAAGAAAATACAATAAAAAATAGGAAAATTCCATCAAATTACTTAATAAATATAATTAAGTGGTTTTGTTTTCAAAAATAATAATACAAAACAAATAAACTATTTACACTATATAGAAAAAGTTCATTAAAAGACGGAAAATTATTATCTCAATTTTTCTAGATTTTTTTTATAAAGTGTAAATATTTGTGTCAATATTTTGCTATTTTGATAATTTGTTTATAATAATTAATACTGTGAGCTCTCTAGGTTAAAAGATAATGATTAAAAAAAAGTTTGATAGGAAAATATGTTTTAGGTTTAAGATGAAAAAGGAAATTTTCTTTTATCCTCAAATAAATTCATAAGTCAACTTACCTCTTTGTCTCATACGAACAATGAAATCATTTAAAGGATGCCTTTGACATCACAAAGACCAACTTTCAAGTAGTGAAAAACCTTTACGCCAGTCACTTGTTTCTATAACCAACATCTTTTAAGATCAAAAGAATTAACAAAGAAAGGACAAGAGTTCTTTATCTATTTTTGTTTTGGAATATGTTTATCATACTTTTATTTAGCTTTCTTTGGCCCTTTTTGTATCCGATGGTATTTGGTTCTCTTTGTTTTCTTTCTTATACAAGTTCTTTTGTGGTTCTAGAGAGTACTGAAGTTTGGTATTTTGTTGGGGTGAGATTTTTAAGTAGCTCTGTGGTTTGGATTGGAAGGGTGGCTACCATCCTTCTATGGGATATGTGAAACTTATTAAAATCTAGTGAAATCTTGTGGTTTTTTCTTGGATAGGAAAACTCTATTAGATAGTATCTTCTTGAACGTTGAAAAATTTGGATCAAAGTTTGTTGGTGTGTCTATCCCGCATTAGATGGAGAGCCTTTAGGTCATGTTTGTTGGGAGCTTGAGGGATCCATGGGGATTGTGCGTGACTCGTCGTCTTCTATTCTGGTCGAAGAATGTGAGAAAGTGGTGGTGAATGAGCTTAGTTATCTTACCAAGGAAATTGTTTCATTGGTTTCGCCGCTACTACCCTTGTTATGTCTTGCGTCAAATGAGGTTGCCCGTCATCTAACTCAAGTGAAACTGTCTTGTGATAGTTTTAAGGACTTGTTTTGTTGTTCCCTAATCGTCTTCCTTCCTTGAAAAAATAGAATGTGGTTCTTTTGTGTTTACCCGTTTGGTTTTCTTTGATATCTACGATAAGATTTGTAACTTTGACTTTATATTGTATTGTTCGAATCTATCTTTAGAAAAAATATGTTTTTATGTAGAATCTACCTTCCATACGTACCTTTATGACATTCTTTATAAAAGTCAACTAAATTGTTCTAGTTATGTTTGCCAAACTTTTATTAATAAAATATTGATTTAGATAGATATTTATGAAAAGGTTATAAAAAAAAAGATCAAACAATAAATTTAAATAAGTAACAAAATATATTTTTTTATTTTCAAATAAGTAAACATGTTCATCATTTAAAATTTTTATTAATAATATTATTTTGATAAATAATGATAAAAATAAGGAAGAATTTTTTTTTAACAAAAATAGGTGTCTAAATCATCAACTAGATCCACGGTTTCCATCCACATGGCGCATGAGAATAAGGAAATAGTTGGACCTAGACCATCCTGACCTAAATTATAAAAATTTTGTTACCAATTATGTTTAAGTCATCAAAACAGTAACTCTCTATCATAAACGTGAGGATTGCACTATCAATATCAATGAAAACATGAAAATGAAAATTGATGACTATAAAAAATTGTAATTTTTTAATATAATTAACTTTATGACAAACTTTAATCGAAAGAGTAAGAGTTGTCCAATAGATCGAATCCAAAGTTAAAATAGTATTTAACGTGGAAAAAATAGAATTAGCTTTTTTTTTTTATTTTTTAATCTCAACATCGATCCCGATTGAAATGAGATTAAAACAATGGCGTAATGGAAAAGAAAAACTATTTCTAACCATTATTCAACAAGATTTATTATTCATAACTTACACACCCAAATTGTTCAATTTGATATACAAAATTATAAGAGAGAGGAGGCGGCAGTGTTGGATTATGTTGTGATGTGTGTTGTGTTGTTATGAACTTTGCAAGAAATCGTGAGAGAAAAGAAAAATATATATTATAGATATCATAGATCGTCCCCTTCAACTTGTAATCAAAATTCACCCAGCCGAGCTCACCTACATTCAACATTGTAGCCAGTCGCTGTTTCATCCTAAAATTCATCGCCTTTTTTGTAGGAGCATGTCGGACGCTTACTGGAGATATACCGACTCACAGCAGCAGCCTCCGTCGTCGGTTCCGCCCGTCGTCGGCAAGCGCCCTCGCGTCGATTACGGTATAGCCCTCTTTTTTTTTTTTTTCTTTTTCTTTTCTTTTCTTTTCTTTTTTCCTCTTTTTCCCGCTATGTTTCCTACATTTGGAATTAGGGTTTTCTTAAGGTGACTGAATTTGAGGGTTTTTTTGAATCCCCAGT
Organism: Cucumis melo; assembly: GCF_025177605.1. Lineage (NCBI taxonomy): Eukaryota > Viridiplantae > Streptophyta > Magnoliopsida > Cucurbitales > Cucurbitaceae > Cucumis > Cucumis melo. Next base: position 9,350,924 of record NC_066862.1, read on the forward strand.
TGCTAAATTGTACAATCTTTGGTTTTTACCAACTTTTAGGGCTAGATGGGATTGTTAGAAAACCGTAGTCTGTTGAAATGGGTTTTCTTTTTATGTCATGTCTTCATCCTTTTACTATCGATTTGTTTGGAAATTCCCAGAATGGTTTTTTGTGTATTGTTATACACCATCCCTCTTCGTCATTTAGTGTGATTTGTGTATGATTCTTTAATCCTTCGGCTTATTTTCTTGCTCCGTATATCGAAATTTTACTGATTAACTGATCACGTTTTGTGGAACATAGGATCTCTTAAAAGTCAAATAGCCGAACTTATTGGTTTTCAGGAGTCTTAGGATCTCAATGGCCAGTGGGCGTCCCTAATGCGACTTTGAAGTTATCCGTTTTTATATAATTGAGTTCTTACTTGTGGCTTTTTGGTTTTAAGGCTTCGGAAATATGCCACAAAAGGAATGCGTATTTATCAACAATTTCAATTTTGTGTGGTTTCTATACGGAGTGTAACACTTTTTAAGTATCTTTCCAGAAATGAACCAATTCATAAAATCTTGAAGTTAAAATGGTGGACTTTTGATCTTCATAAGTATCTTTCTACACGGTGTGTAACACGTGATTTTTGTGGCTTTGAATTAGTAGTTTTACCTTTTTAAGTCATGATTTCCCGTTGATTGAAGCGAGGTAATTCTTTGTGGACCTCCTTTGTAGTCACTTGTTTCATTTTCTTTTCTTTATTTGGCACATAATTCATGTTTAATGGCTTGTAGATACCACTGGTCTTCACGAGCTGCCCAACTACTATCCACGTCAAGATGATAGGCCAGTTCTCCAAGGAATTAAAAGTGTTGATTCCATCAATGAGTCCTATGAACGTTACCTACGCACCTCGGTACTTGTTTCATTTTGAAGGTTCAATTCTGTTTTCTATATGTTTTCTCATTCAAGTTCATTCTAATCAACCAGGCAACCCTTTTTTTTTTCAGCAAATTTCATCTTATGGTGGACAGTCTGCTAGACCTGTTGGTGGGGGCGTTCCTGGTCATCTGATGAATGACCCACCTATCTTGGGCATTGGGGGTGTGGTTTCAGGGGCAAATGTTAATGACAGAAGTACGAGCTTTGGAGGTGGGAGGCCTAACATACCCCTTCCACCTGATGCTTCTAATACACTATTTGTGGAAGGCTTGCCTTCCAGCTGTACCAGGCGTGAAGTAGCTCGTATCCTTTTTAATTTTTCCCCTTTCCCATCCTTGTATTGTTAAAGGAATTCTTGTATTGTATTATGTTGTCTCCTTCACATCCACCTATAGACATATTTCGCCCTTTTGTTGGCTACAAAGAAGTAAGACTTGTTAACAAGGAATCCAGAAGTGTAAGTTGACTTGTTCAAGTTCATCAACTCTGTTTACATTCAATATGGGACACCGTTAACTAAAATGTGGATTTTCTTTACCTAATTTGGGCAGGCTGGAAGAGATCCAGTGGTGCTTGGTTTTGTAGATTTTGTGAGTCCTGCCCATGCAGCCACGGCCATGGATGCCTTACAAGGTGTGCTTGCATCTGCTTTAATTATTAATTTCTTTGCCTTTGTTTTCTGGCTGTTAAACATTTGCGCTTCTTTTTGTCTCCTGACAGAGGTCGCTATTGGAGAATTTGTGCCTTCAATTTATATATTTATTTTGGCTTGTCTTGAAGGAAAAGTTGTCTATTTGTCTTCCTTTTGCGTAATTCGTGATGTCCTTCTTTTGGTGTCTAATGTCTTTACCCAAACATGGGTACATCTCTCTTTATATGTCTTTATTAGTTGTTTGAGATAGTTAAGTTAAAATTAAAAAGCAAAATGCAGGGTAGCTGAACAGCAGTGTGGAATCAGTTTGTTTTTAGTTAGTACCACTCAACCTCCTTCATTACTCATGCAGCCACACGCCGAATATGGAAATAAAGGTGCGACTGCATGAGCACATATGATTCAGCAATGTAATTGATAGATTTTTTTGTTAGGAAGCCAAGGAAGCTAGGCTGTTTTGTTGGGCTTGTTAAAGGGTATAGGCATTATTATTAGCATTTGACTATTGAGCTCCCTCTAGTTTCCTGCCTCCTTGAATATGAGATTAAGTTGAAAGCCCCAGTTTTAAAAGAGAGTGATGTACAAGGAAACAATTCATAGGTTATGTATCATTTTATCGACGTCAACAACAGTATTGATGGCATGTGGGAAATTGATCTTAAGTGGCTGCCACATTTCATATTGGGTGCATGGTTAAAACACATCTTTCAATCTCATGCATTTGACAGTTTATGTAACATATGTGACGGCCACATTAAATCATCCCTTCATTGTTGGGGATGTACTTCTTATATGTATTTGTTTGGCTCTCTCCTCTCCAAGGTGGGAATGTGTTTGCATCTGTATCATAACTCATAGGGCTCTTAGATTCCAAGTTGTGTGGTTTGAAGAATTTGAGTGTCGATCCTATCCTGCATTCGGCCAGTAGGAAATCTGGTTAGTTTTGTACTTGGTGTCATAGATTATTCGGTCCAGTACCCCATGTTTACTTTCAGTTCAGCAGATGTGAAGCTTATCACATTTAAGGCAGATTGGTTTTGAAGTTTAACTATTGTCTTGATTCACACGGCGTTGTGGGTTCTGGTAATGATAAATTTTGTTTAATAGTTTAATTGGGTTTATTATCTCTATGGTCTTTTGACCAAACATTCTAGATCCTTAATCTTAGCGTCAAAATGTTTACTTGGATTTGGATTCGTAGGCGTCAATTGTTAGAAAGACTAAATCATGATTGCTGAACTCAACCATGAGATCATACGTCCAAGCGTGTAATAAGGTCCTTTGTGATGTGCCCTTTTGAATTAAGTAGTAGAGTTGATTATGATAAATCATAAAGGTGAATATTAGACTATTTATGATTCAAATCATTTTACACGTCTTGCATCCGATATCTGTTCTTTTCCTACCTCGTCGTTCTACACGTAGCTACTACATATATTAGTCAGAGCTCGATTTTGCAGGTTATAAATTCGATGAATTTGACCGTGACTCGGTCAATTTAAGGTTGCAATTTGCTCGCTTTCCTGGTGCAAGGTCAGGTGGCGGGCATCGTGGAAAGCGTTGAATTATGCGATTTCACAGGTGATAAAATGCCTTCTTCGACACACTCGACCAATTATTTTCTTTGCCCCATGGTAAACTCCAACGAAAAGTTCATTTGAACGCTGAATCACGCTAAATCGTGGACGAATCTTATGTAGGATTTGCGCATACGGTGAAGTAATGAATTTGAGGCAATGTGACAGTCGGATATCAAAAACTGGAGCGTATTAGTTAGGGCCGACCAAATTCGTAAACACTAATTTGTGATGAAATATGGTGATTTGGAGCGTTCTTTTATGTTTACAACCTCACTGTTTTTATACGTCTTGCTATGAACGTGTTGTTGAGCTGTGCTGTGGGATAAAATTTTCATTTGCTCATTATTTTCGGCTAGCGAGAATTTTGATCCGACAATATCCAGACGTGAGTTTAGTGATGAAAGAAAGTCGTATTATAAGATTAATACTCATTGTTGTGTTTACTTCAATTTTAAATTTATAACTATGTTCCAAAGCTGTGCATGTTTTATTTGAGAAGAGTTTTGTTATCTGCGATGTGATCAGCTGGAGAAAAACCGAATTCTTCCTATATCTACATGGTATGAAAACTTATTAGAAACCTCTTGTTCCTGGGTCTACCAAATCCTGTAAATTGGAGAATTCGTATTTGAGATGTTTCATGGTTCCTTGCAGCTTGGATCATTATTATTCGTTGTTTTTTGACCTCCGAATGCTTCAGGATTGATGACACTTTTCTGTCTCATATTTGAAGTGTTCTTTTCTCTTCGTTCATACGAGATTCGATATATGCAGTTCCTATATTGTGGAGTTGGATGAAGAATGCTAACAGATAACGAATATTATCTGACTTTTCTCCTTTGGGTTTCTTTATATGATTATGAGTCTTCTAGCAAGCATCAAATTTGCATATTGTTTTGATTCTTGTGCTCCTTTGTACTTGTGAATGATTCAAATGATTAAGGGTTTCAACAACCAAACTGCTCTTTTTTCTTCAGTCTATTACCTTAGTTGGTGGGTTAGGCCTTTTCTTTTCTCTCTTGGCTATGGAATAAGGTATGTGGGAAGTTGAATAGCAACATGATCCTGGTGGTGCAGAAATGGACGACTTAGTCGAGAGCAAAATGGTGTACTCTGAGATTTAGAAGAAACCATCATTTTGAGTCTGAGGCATCTGCAATTTCTTGAGGGCAAGGGATGGAATCTTTATGGATGAAGTGCACCATAGGCTTTTATGATGTAAGATGGGAACTACAACATTTTCCAGTTCTGTTCATGATTCCACATCTTTTTATGACTGAGTTTGGAGAGAGTGGAGGTATTTTAGGTGCGGCGTATTTCCTTTGGCTATGTAATCGTGTGGTTTTTGGAAAATGCAGACCTGATTTCCTCCGTAAATTCTCCAATTCAAATGGCAGAAAAGCTTCCATGTTTATACCTTTTCTTGCTGGAGGGGCGACTGCCCATTGAACTACCATGAAAAAAGGGGTGGGGAAAAGAATTTGAAATAGAAAGGTTATGAAATAGCGAGACCTGTCCAGTGGAATTCATAGATTTGTTGCTTGGCTTTGCCCCTTTTCTCCAGGTTCATGCCCCTCTTCCTACGGCTCCTACTACGACACATGGTCCTCTATTGATTTAGGTGTGCTATTGTATAGCATACCCCCAATTGTAGTAGCATATGGCTAGAGATGTCCACGAGGTTTGGAATGGTTCTCTATCTTCATCCTTATCTCCATTCTTCTTTTTTTTTTTTTTTTTATGCGTCCTCAATTTTCATTTACTTTCATGGTATCATGGTTTTTTCTCTTGAACAGTTATATTAAATAACTAATATTTAAAATTTTTAATTGAACAGTTAAATTTCCTACGGCCTATCCTATAGATAATTTGAATGTAGAGAGATTGTTAGAGAGATTGTTCCATTCAATCTTTGTCAGTATAAAGAGAATGGTTAACTGCCCATTGGTTTCTATGTATTTATCTAAATTTAAACACTCAATTCAAACATATCCTTTTAATTTAAACTTGGTCTCTAACAAAATTTGTAATTTATGTCTAACATTACTATAACATAACAGTAACTGTTATAGCTTTTTAGAAGGCTCAAAAGTTTTTGGGCTTTCTTCGTTAATTAGAAGTTGGAAGGAAATAGGTTCTAACATGCTCACAAATAAGGTTAATCCACTTTCCACGAAACGTCAACCTATCCATCGTGCAATAAATACTATTTCATTCTACTGCATGATGCTTTGCTCGTATCCAATATTAAAGAAGCATGACTCTATTCGTCTGTTTTACACTTAATATAGTGAAGACATTGACATGCGGTAATAATGTTGTTTTCAACTAGCCTACAATGCCAATATTCAAAATCAACAAGTTATTCCTATAATTAATTTCAAATTATATATTAAAAATAAAAAAGATACAACTAAATTTATTGAAATTAATCCAAACTAATATAAAGACATTCAAATTTAAGATAAAAGATATAGGGTAAACTGTATTGCCATTTAGTCTTGAAGGTTTTTAAAAAAGTATTGTAATTTTGAAGTTTGAAAATAAGTTTTCAATAGTCCTAAATTACATCCAATCGTTTTGACTAACATGAAAATGATACTGGCGTACTAAGTTGGTGAGTTTTGAGTATAGATAGCAATTATACTAATTTTACATTATACTCCTAGATTGGTTGCTTATTCTTTTCCTTTTTCCCTTTCTCTCCTCTATGTTTAAACTTCATTCAGATAGTTTTTGTACTTTGTATCTGTCTATCCATATTGAAATATCACGATCTAAGTGCGAGTAAATAATCAAATTGTTTTCTCTCATTACAATTATTTGAGTTGAGTGGTTAGATGATGAAGTGGTATGTTCTTTCGTATATAAGTGTAATTCAAAACATGCGTACTAAATATCACAATCCATACTAAATATCACAATTTAGTAGTAAAGATGCGTTCTAACAAACAACCACGTCTTTTACTTCATTACAATTATTCAGTTAACACAAATGAGGTGATGTATCTTTTTTTGTGTATGAGCGTGATTTAGTTATAAAAATGAAACCATCACAATCTAACATAGACATATTCTTGAACTAGATGCTTATACTATCGCCCTTTAAGTTTTCATAATTCCTATTAAATTTCTCTTCAAATACCTGTAACTATTTAAGTCAGATTATATAAAATACTATTTCATTAATTATAATCCTTTTAATCTTTTGTATATACTAAGAGAATGATTGGGGCAAAATGTTGGTATTATAGTTATAGGTCACTATAATAGTTTGTATTTGTAAAGATTATTTTAGTTTGGATTATAATAATATTTATTTAAGGTATAAACTATTTTAGTTAAAAATAAAATATTAAATATTATAACAAATAATAAAAAATGCAGCAAATATTAAAATAGTACGATATATTTTTTTTTTTTTTGAAGACTTTTAAAGAAGTATTGGTCGTTATTATAAAACTTTAAATTTGGCATGCATACACGTGTCAAAATCTAAAAGAAAAATAGAAGAAAACAAAAAGGCGAGTATTTTACTTTTCTATACTCTCGAGAAACGCCAATTGAAAATGGCCTTTTTGATGTTCTTCTTTATTACAATTATCTTCATTGTCCAAAAGTAAACAAAATGTAAATCAATCAGCTTGAAGACGAAGACTGTATCCATAACCCAAACACAACACTTCAAAATTCTTCCTCTCTTTCTCTTTTCTTCCGAATTTTCTCCCCAATTCCTTGTTTCGGTGGACAGGAATTTGTTTATCATATCTGATCCATCTTCAGATGGAAAAATTGCCCACCGAAATCTGCTTGAAGATTTTCTGCTTCTTGGATTCCCAGAACCTTGCAACCGCACTTCAAGGTCAGCACGATGTTTTCTTTGAATTAAATTCTTTTATCTTTCTTGAATTACATGTGTAATTATTGTTGAATTTGATGATTTATGAGGTACTGCCTTTCTGATTGATGTTTTTTTAGTTTCTTATGCAAAGATCTGTTTTTGTGTTCACAATTCTGCTATTAATTCGTTATGTATTCTTGCTAATTTGTGTCGAATTTAACATTGTTCTGTTCATAATATATTAAACAGAATATATTAATTTCATGGTTTAATTTTTTTGTAACCTATACATATGTTGCCCTTGGTCTCTTGCTCATTACTTGAGTTATCCCCTGAACTTAAATTTAGATTAAAATATCTTGAGGGTATCCGTGGAAGTTAGAATGCTTGGCATGAGCAAACCATTTTTCAACAAGTTTTATGAAGAATGTCTCTTGTTTAAAACTCAAAAACCCTCCTAACTTAAATCACATCCAATATCACCGGAACTTAATACTCAGAAACGATCATGTGTATCATCTGTTATGAAACTTATGCCACTCCCTGCTAGATCTGATAGACTTTTAGAGAGATCATGTGGGGGGTTTGACATTCCCCCAATCTAGGTTGTATTTTGATCGGTAGAATTGATATGCCAAAGTTCCTAACTGAACCCCCATCCCCACTTTTATTTAATGCTTCACTTGTGTGTGTATAGGTAGCAACAATAACATAGGAAGGTTGTATTTTGGGTGGTAGCAATGATATACCAAAGTTCCTAATTGAACTCCCCAGCCCCACCTTTTCATTTGATACGTTACTCCTTCATTTAATACTTCTCATGGCATATCAGTTGCAATGATAGCACAGGAAGGTTGTATTTTGGTCGGTAGCAATGATGTATCAAAGTTTCTAACTGATCTCTAGATGAGGGAGGAAGTCCTCTTTCTAACCTAGATGGGATATCCCTTAGTTAAAGAGGCCCTTCCCCTTCAGCCGAGATAAAGAAGTAAAGAGGGGTGGGAGGTCTTCAATATAGTAGGAGATGAAAACTGGTTTCGTCAGAGAGTAGAGAGACATATGATAACGAGGAACGTCCTTTACCTTTCCTTTGACAGTGAACCAACTAAAAGTAGAATTAAATTTCTAAGAGGAAGTTTATGATGCTATTGAACGGCAACACAGAGACCAAGATGAATGGATGAATAAATAAAATACAGGAATGAAAACTAGATTTTCTCTTGAATTTCCTCAACATTTATTGCTTCAATTTACTTTTAGCTATTAACACAGCAACCTGCTGCTTGAAGTTTGCAGGAAGTGGAACTCCTTAGCTTCAGACAATATCTTGTGGTCAAATTTATTCAAGGAGAGGTGGGGAGAAGACCAAGCTGCATTTTATCATCCAAGTGGTTCAAAGTCATGGAAGGATTCATATGAGGTGCAAGATCGATGTGATCGATTTGGACTGTGAGTCATATTCTTCTTCTTATTACTCAATTCTAGGAGACCTACTTCAGTGCTAGACATATCTGGTGATTGGTTATAATTTGAAATCTTACGTAATGCAAGTTTTGAAGTAACATATTTGTTAAAATTTACTAAACGGCTAGCATATGATCCTGTTAGCGTTAGCTTAACTATTGTGTTTTCTGGGTTAATGTTTCACAAGAAAATCCATGTTTTATAATGCTAAAATTAGAATAGAGATTTGAATCATAATTTATGATTAAAGTGTGTGTTTATTTGTGCTCCATATGACATGCCAACTGTAACCAGCGGCCTAAGAATTATCCGAGAAGGGAATGACTACTATCTCATTCACCAAGGTGAAATCCAGAGGCACCTAGGTTCAAGAAGACAAAAGAATGGACAGACCAGTTTTCTTCCTTTGAGTTCGAAAAGAGAGTTCCTATCAGAAGGACTTCTCGAAGAAGACAAATCCTGTCGAGGAATTCTGGACAGGATCCTTTTCTTCATTGGAGACTTGGAAGTTGCTTCCACAGATGCAAAGCGTAGCAGGTCTCTGTGAAGCTTCCTTCAGTCAGCAAAAATTATGTGAATTTTATGTATAATATTTATATTTGTTTATGTTGACATTGAATTCTGGCAAATGTAGAATATACATCTCATGTTCTTTTGAAATGCCATAATAAATTCATCTTCTTCATACACTTTGTTTTGAGACCTCGATGTCTGAAACTGCATAATCGACAAAGACAGCAATTTCTTACAAGTGGAAGGCCTTAAACCCCCCTTATCTTTACAATCATAAAAAAAGCTGCAAAATCTGCAAGCAAAAGTAGTAGTAGTAATAATAATAATAATAATAATAATAATAATAATAATAAAAGTCTTCCCTCTGGCTTGCAAGGGTGGTGATGTTTTTGCCTTCTCATCTAGACTTGTTAGATGCTCAGTGAAGACAAATGACTTTGGCAAGTTCCTCCCTAGACATTTTATAGGGTCAAATAAGACTATCTTCTTGACTTATCAAGATTATCAGTTAATTTCTGTAGAAGACGGCCAAATATAATATATATGAGTGAAACCACTATGGGCAAGTTGTGTTAAATGCATTGAAGCTCATTCGTTACAAACTGATTTTCTTTTAGAAAGACAAATATGGCCTTCTGTTCAGTGTCTTCTCAAACTACTACCGAGGGTCTTTTAGTAAATTACAAAACAGCTCAAAAATATTCAATAAAGTTGCTAGAACTTGCAATAAAGCCGAAAAGTTTGAGGATGAAGGAAATCTACAAGAAAATGGCTTAGATAAAATATCCACCACAGACTCAGATTATGAGAAATCTAATTCCCCACTCGTTTGCTCCCCAACTCTCAAATATCTAGCAATGTTGAACAGGTGGCAGAATACAATTATATAAAAGCTTAGACATCATATGTCGGACATTTTCTTTTACCTGGTTTCACTGAAGGAAGTTCCAAAAGATGGCTGCTTTTGCCTCACTACCCCTAACTTCATCTTCTTTACATTCAGTTGTCCAATTCTCACCTCTTGTATTCTCCTCAAAAGTTGTATATGACCCAAGTTCCTATTGCTTCACAGTCAGATCAATCGGATTTGGAAACCAAAATTTTTTCTCTCAGACCAACCCAAGGAGTTTGATAATTCTTGGGGCAGCAACAAAACAAGCAAAAACACCAGGTATTCTCTTCTCGTTGATCTAATATTTTAACAGGTTTCGGTAGAAATTTCACTCTTTTATTTTTTAATTTACTAATACAAAGCTGGGTTTATTCTCGTCTATTTGGAGGATTCAGCTGAAGAGGATTGGAAGGTGAAGAGAGAACTTCTGCTGCAGAAAAGGGTCTGACTCTCTACCTACAACTTCAGTGTATAATGGATGAGTGGTCAGTTTTATTAATCTAAAACTACACGCAAATACATAGCACTTGTTCTCGTCATAAAATGCATCCATATCAGAATGGTTAAATTTTGGTCCATAACAAAGGATGGAGTTTTGTGAAATGAAGTTCTAGAACTTAAAAGCATGATGAGTAGGAATTGGTTTTAGTTCAAAACAAGTAATGATGCTGAACAGAATATGAAAATTAAGATTCTCACCCTTGAGATCTTCACTGCAGGTAAGAAGTGTGGATGCTAATGAAGCTCTGCGCCTTCAAAAGGAAAATAACTTTGTGATTCTTGACGTCAGGCCAGAAGCAGAATTCAAAGAGGTTAGTGGATTAATGTGTGATGATTTGCAATTTTCCCCAAGTCCCGAACAACCAATGTTTTTTTTCGAATAGAACAACTGCCTGGGGAGGTGGACGAAGCTCATTCTGGTGGACAATCAATGAATTTTTATATCTTATTTCAACTGTTTTGGTATAGGGCCATCCACCAGGTGCCATTAATGTGCAAATCTACAGGCTTATAAAGGAGTGGACAGCATGGGACATAGCCAGGAGAGCTGCATTTGCATTTTTTGGCATCTTTGCGGGTACCGAAGAAAACCCAGAATTCTTGCAAAGTAAGTTACTTGTGAACACCTTCTTCACTTAACCTCTTGTTCTCGAAAGTGAATGTCTGATTATCTTCCTATTTCTACAGGTGTAGAATCTCAAATTGATAAAAATGCCAAAATAATAGTAGCATGCTCATCAGGTGGAACAATGAAACCTACCCAGAATCTTCCAGAAGGTCAACAATCAAGGTACTCAAACTCTTGACAGTAACTTATGTGTATTACATGTCCCTGATATTGCTCTTCATACGGTTATCCGGTAGAATGATTAAAACGAGTTTAAGAATATGAGTAATCAATAAGCAAGATGAATTTGCTATAAACCATTGTCTCTTCAACTTCTAAGTTACGGTCTTCAGTTATGTGATTCGTGTCCAAAATGGCATAGTACCTTTTCTATTTCTTGTTTGAGGTTTAGTTGTTTATTCGCTGCTATAGAGAAAAATGTTAGGCATCAAGTTTTAACTTCGGCCACATTTAAACAGGTCACTGATAGCAGCCTACTTGTTGGTTCTGAATGGCTACGCCAACGTATTTCACTTAGAAGGTGGTCTCTACAATTGGTTCAAAGAAGGATTGCCTGTAGTTTCAGAAGAATAAGGTGGGCTCTACAAGATCTTCGGAAGTAAAATAGCTTATCATTTTTGGAGGGTGTCCATTAAAGAGCAGAGCCAAGTTCGTCGGAAATGTTTGGTTGGGTTGAGTATTAGCCAATGCTGTATCACCAGATTTCAATCTTACCATTTGTGTGCTGAATCAGGATTCATTCTAAATGTACAATTATAAGTTGGACAGTGTAGAAGACTAGATTTCGTTTCATAATGGAAATACTACCCACTTTCCCTCACTTTTGATTTTTAGTTTGTAATGAAAAATGTGTGTGCATAACTTTTGATTGCTGGAGCCGTTATCCATTGGATATAAATCCGTTTAGCTTTATTGTAAGGTAGAAGGTTGAATTATACAATTACCGACACAACTCGGCTATCACATAGTCCTACATGCTGCTTGAGCTTGTTAAGGCAGTGTTTGCACTGTCAATCGTGGAGATGAGAGATTTATGGTACAATGCAAACGCGTAAAATATTGGAAACATTTAGATCTAGATTTCAAAACTCAGCTATTCAAACTCATCAACAAGATTTTCGTACTTCTGTGACTTTTCCCTATAACAATAATAGAATCATCAATGTTAAAACTATTTTCGTTTACTGTGATAATGAAACATAAATCTCTCCCTCTTGCCAAAGATGGTCCTTATCCTGCACCAAAGTGGAGTAGAGTTGGGATCTCTCTCAAGAGTCATCTTCTTCTGATCCAACATTTGATGGGGAAATACCAAACTTAGAGAGTTCGTTCAAAACTGCTTGAATCCGAGGATCACTGGACTCCGACCGATGCGACCCTAATCCAGCATATTCTTTAGCTACAACCTTCGTCTTCCTCGATGAGACTAGAGCAGTCTCCAAATCTGACTGTGACAGCGGCCTCGGGGACTGAAAAGTAATAATGTGAAAGAAACTAAGTAATATAACAGAAAGGAGAAAGGGAAGAAACGTCACGTCCACGAAAAGCTCAGGTGTATTATTGCAAGGCCTCACAATCTAGAATCTAAATGACACTTACAATCCAAGAGCTGGCAGATAAAACGTCAGGAACAAGGAAAATAAGGCTGATGATATAACTTACATCAGAACGTTTTCCGGCCTTTTCTTCATCCAATAGATCCCTGATTGGGAAATATGCAGCTTTCTTGCAGAGCTCGAGAATATCTGAACCAGTATACCCCTCGCATAAGTTAGCTACGTGATGATAGTCAATGTTGTTTTCAACCCTCTCACCCTTCAGAATCACCTTTAGTATCTCGGCCCTCTCCCTTGTGTTGGGTATCCCAATTTCGAAAGCCTGAGGAAGTCTTCTTAAAATTGCTTCATCGAGTTCTGATGGACGATTGGTAGCAGCAAGTACCATCACACGTGCGTTCTCTATAGAAACAGAATAGAATTCATCAAACAAAAGCTTATGCTTGACTTACTAATGAATAGAGCAACTTAGATCTTTAAAAAGTAAAATCCTGTTTATGGACAAGAGATATTAAGAGAACTATTTCTTAATGCCATAAAATGGTCTGAAGTCTCAAAAACTCACGATCTGTAGTAAATCCATCCCATAAGGCCATGAACTCAGTTTTCATGTTTGATAAAGCTTCATGATCACTGGAGCGTCGTTGACTCAAGAAACTATCAACCTCATCAATAAAAATAATAGAAGGCTGAAGTTTATAAGCCAAGCTAAACACAGCAGCCACTGAAAAATAGTAGTTCATATCGGTTAAAATGTATAGGCAAAAAAGGTCAAGATATCATTTATGTCCGGATATGATCAGTTACACAATTTCATAATGCAATGACCAATTAAAAGTAGACCTAGTATTATAATATACTTAATTTTTCTATTATGACTGAAGAACACTGTTACAATATGGTCACAACTTTGACATGCCATTGTGTTAAATTGTTATTTCAGTGTAACTCAAACTTTGGAAGTCGAATTTTTGTTCAGGAGGTACTGGCTTCTCAAATGCATCAATATGTAATAATATGCAACTTTCCTGAACTTTTTTTAAGCAGGGTGCTTGGCAAATAAAGGTGACATGTTAACAAAATTTAGTGAAGGTGCTATCTATAATGGGTTGGCCTAGTGGTAAAAAGGAAGATGACTCAATGACTAAGAGGTCATGGATATTGGATTCAATCCATTGTGACCACCTACCTAAGACGAATAATGTGTAATAATATGTTGCAAGATTAGGCGGGTTGTCCCAAATAAAAAGTTAGTGAGGATGCTAAGGGCTCACAAATACTAGAGAAAAGATTAATGAGAGTGAGACTCAGCAAAATGATTGTGTGTTTTATGGAAAGATTTGCCATAATAAAATAGAGGGTGATGACGTGCAAACTACTTCCTGGCTCATTTACTGTCTATTTTCTGTTCCTATCACGTTGCAAAGTGCAAAGAGGGTGGGGCTCTTACTTTCAGTTCCTATCACATCGGTGCCTGATTTCCTAATGTATTCAGCAATAGCCTATAATCTCTGAGCTGTTGGTATGATCACTTTGCCATGGCATGTAGGGCCATCAAATTTTCAAACTTCATCAGATGATTACAATTGTAATCGCAACAATCACGACCTTACAAGTACAATATCACCAAAAATCATTTGAACCAATCTTCACCCATGAAAAAACAGCTTTATTCAGCTTTATGAAAATCAAGTAGTCCCAGGAAAATAAGTATCCTTACATGGATTATGCTCAATGGAAGCCTGAACACTTCAGAGATTCTACAAAGCAAGATTCCTAAGCCAGTCTCTATTGCCTATGGTATGCCCTTTACGCTGGAGTGACGGTGAATGCTTTAATCATGTTTTTTCTTGTGCTCCTACTCTAGTTCGTGTTTGTTCAAATTATTTCTTCTTATTGGCTTCAAATAGGCTTTCTCCAACCGGTTCAAAGATAATATTATTTATATATTGTGTGGCTCCTTTTTGAGCTCAAAAGCCCATTTTATTGTGGTTTAATGCAGTTAAAGGCCTTTTACATGAGCTTTGGAATGGAAGAAATCAATTTATTCCAAGATTCCTCTCGCTCTTGTTTGTAGTGTTCTGATTCAGCCTGAAGGTTTTGTCATGGTGTACATTATCTGAAAGCTTCAAGGGATATTCTATTCAGGATTTAAACAGGAGCTGAAAGAGCTTCATTGTTCCTTTTTATGGGATTGTTCTTCTTTAAGTTTTTTCTATCTCTGTTCCTATGTTGTCTTGCTTGATTATGTTATTGCTTTTAATGCTTTGTTATACATGCATGTACTTTAGAGATGAACGTAGGAGCATAACAACTGATCCCCAGTTCTAAGTTTATTCAAAAACAATACTTCACACCAGACTATATTCCACATCACTTGGACACTAACATGGGATTTTTTACCATTTCAGCAGAGTGCAGTTCATAGACTATAATTTTGATTTACTTCAAATAATTCAATAATATAAAAGTAATGATTCAGATGCGATGAACTGGAAACCCTTATTACATCACTACTCATACAACCACAAATATATTTCCAGAACGAGCAAGTAAAACCTTGTGTCAAGAATGTGGTTAAAGAAGGATCTAAAAATTTGGGGCTTACCAAGCTTCTGTGCATCACCAAACCACTTGCTCATCAGATTTGAAATCCTAACATTAATAAAAACTGCTCCAGACTCCCTTGCAATAGCTTTTGCAAGCATGGTTTTTCCTGTACCAGGTGGCCCATAAAGCAATACGCCTTTCTGGGGACCCAGAAGCTTTCCGTGTGAAAATAACTCAGGTCTCCGCAGAGGAAGTATCACAAGTTCATATAACGCTTGTTTGATAGTCTCCAATCCTCCAATAGAATTAAATTCTACATCGATGTGATCAGGATTTATAACATCACAGGCAATGACATCCTGTAGAAAGATAATTACCAACAGATTCAATCAAAACGATGGAGTTTTTAAGTAAAATTCAAGAAACAAAAAATGGGCATTAACCTAAAGCAATACACATTGTTTTAAAACGATAATCACCACCTTTTAGGGGCTCTAACACCATAATCCGCACATCAATACCATGAACGAAGTATATGCAAGAAAACATAAATCTTGGGTACATAATATAGTTGAAAACACACTAAAATATGCTCTTCCCCAACATCCCCACAACCCATACATCATTTGCAAATAATAAAATAAGAACCCCAAGGTAAAATTATATATTTTCCTCATTAGAGAAAGAAACAAAAAGGGGTGGTACCTCGTAAGGATTAGTCTGAATGAGGGGGCGGCCAAGACGCTTGGCAATTTCCTTCTTGTGCTCGAGAGCTTTTTTGGAAGCCTCGCGGTTGGGGTCAAGGTGGCGAAGACCAGCGAATAGGACCAAGCAACTTAAAGCAGCACTGGCAGCGTAGAGTATGAGTTCCTGCAAGAACTTGGTCTCTGAAGAAACCCCCATGGAGAAGGAGGATTGCGTCCCACCAAAGTCCAAATAACAAGCAGGAAAAAACGGGGGGAAAGGTTTATGAATGAAATTGAATGGCAATCTAAGGTGTGAATTATAGTTATATAAAACCCAATTGATGAAGAGAATTGGTTAAGGAGAGTTATGGAAGCGGGGGAAGTAGAGGATGGGGAGGAAGCGGAGCAATGGGGAAGGAGAAGACGAATAGAATTTGGGCTCTTTGATATTGGACTAACTAATTTGGGCTATATTAACATTTTATTTTGAGGGAAATTAAGAGGAAAACTGTCTTCAACTTTTAACTCCTTACAACCCACCTTTTCGTCCTTTTGAAATCAAGGCCTCTACCCACATTCTATCATTTTTCAACAAAAAAAAAAACATTTAAAAGTTATTTAAATTCAAATCGATCATATATTGTCACTGTAAACGCCATCCAAATTACCACTATCTATCTTATTTCCAAAAGATATGTGAATCTTAAGGCAAAAATAAACACTAACACTCTATACATTTTGTATTTTCTGTAAAATCTCAAACATATTTAACACCGAAATTCTATATTTTATTAGGAAAATCTCGGGCAAGATTAATGTCGACGTTCTATATATATACTAAATCTTAGAAAATTTTATTTGATTTTTCCTAAATTTTAAAAATATTGAATTAATTTGGAAATTTTGTTTGATAACTGGAAAACCATTAAAAAATTTGGAAAATCATATGATTTTGTGAAAATATAAATTTGCTGAATATTTTTAAAATTACGTTTTAAATTGTTATAATATTTAGTAAAGATAATATAGGTGAGAAAAAATAAAATCTTTAACTAAATCTCAGGATCCGACCAAGAAAAGAAGTATTTGAACAACTTTTCAAGAAGTGAGCTAGGTATTTAGGTTTAAATTCGATATGCGTTATTTCTGCAATTTTATTTTTTTAATGGTTTTGTTTTATAAAGCGTAAATAATTTGTCATTTTTTCTTTTAAAAAAATATCTTTTTTTTTATATATTTATATACTTTCTTTTTATTCTAACTAAATCATATTATTTTTAAATTGTTTTTATCATTACCTTTGTTATAATTTCATTTTAACATGAAATATAAGGGTAAAACTCCATTCTTTTTTACCGATTCTTCTTATTTTTAAATTTGGAGTCATCGTTATCTTTATTTTAATTTTGTTTTAAATATGAAATAATGTTTAATTTTAGATTTTTTGGTATTTATAAAGCGAAATCAACCTCAAAATAACCAACATGTCACCACTTTGTAGATTTTAGGAACTTAACTTGCCCTTGAATCTCGACGATGTTTGGAACGTTGTACTCTAAAACTTTTCTTTAAAAAGACATTCGGACTACTACTCATCAATTAATGATCTCACACACTATAATAATTGTGTATTTTTATTCTAAAGTTTCTAAATATGGATGGAGTCACTTAAGTTGATAATAGCTTTTGAATTTGTTCTGTGATTATTGTGGCAATAATTGAGGGCACTTGATTATTCCTTCAAGGTTGGAAGTGATTGATGTGAAAATATTTTTTGTTTCTGGGAAAGATAAACTGTTCGATGGGATCATTTGACTGTTTATATTATTGATTTATAATAGACGTACATTCCGAAATAAAAAAAAATGATGTACTTCAAAAACCTTAAAAGAAACCTATGGTTTTTTAATATTACAATTTGAAGCACTTTAAATTAACTCAATTGCATGAATGATATAATACTTTGAGAGAGCCAACATGAGCTCAGCTTAATTGGTACTCGTCTTTCTGTATTTGTGGACAAAAGGTTTTATGTTCAAATCTCTCACCTCTTAGTTGTTGTATGAAACCTTTTCAAGAAAAAAAAAACTTTAAAAGAGCAGTATTGTAATTTGGATCATCAAGTACAAATTTATGTATGATTGTGATAATTTTTCACACATCAATTTTTTTTAGTCCATGATATTTGTCCTAGTTTTGTTACTTTGTGTTTAATTTTTCTATTAATTTATTGTTATTATAGAAGTACATGACTGTTTACAACTCTAGATTCCTAAACTTCATTCCTTAGATGGAATGACTCTATTCAGAATTTTTAACTAACCATTTCAATTATATCATATCAAAACCTTTCACTATTTCTCAAAGCAATCATTATATCTCTTATCTTAAACCTTACATATCAACCAAGGGACAAGGTAGACTTGGAGTTGTAGAAAAGTAAATGGTCAATCCCTAATAAACGCCAAATGACATTATTCCAAAAGGAGTTAGGCGAAGGGCCCATTCATTATGAAAAAGAAAAATGTACAATTGTGTAGGGTTTAGAACGTGCCCAAAGTCCCATATTGACAGTTGAAAGAAAAAAGGTATCGATGGATACAAAGTAGTTAGGTTTGAAATAGATAATATCGTACTATTGTAAATATATGTAAATAAATGGTTATAACATTCATAATAAATGTAATAAAAGTATGTGTGTTCTTCATTGTATTCAATGTGTCTTGATAGTGCTGAGATATTATATGTATAATTCTTAATTTCTAGTCTAGTTGGGAATTCATAGAAAGAAAAATATCTTTGTGATTTTATGAAGATATTTACATTGAAGATATGCTCTCAATAGATTCATCAATTTTTCATTGTTATTTATTGAAGTTACATTAGATATATAACAGGAAAATCATAGATACATAAAAGATATTTAGCGATGAATATGAGACTTTTAATTTAGAAGAAAAAAACAAACAAAAAAGCAAAATATAATATAGGATTATATTTAAAATAAACAATATCATATATGAAGAAGTGAGGGTTGATTCATGTACCGACAACTTTTTAAAGGACAACAATTAGTTTTTAAGTCTCTAGGTTTCAAAATGTTAAAATGGTATCCTTGATATTTGAGTTTTAATTTGTTTCAAATCAATTCCTATACTTCAAGGTTTACATTTTTAAAAACTTTGATATTTTTACCAAATATTTATTTAGGACTATAAATTAATTCTAAATTATTTTAATAGTGAAAGAAAAATAGTGAAACTTAATTAATTATTATTGTTTTAAATTAATTAATCTATAAAAAATAAAGTTAGTAATTTAATGAAGAAACTTTGAAATTTGAAAAATTGAAACAAAAATCAAATATAAAAGGTAAAATCGTAATACATTGAAATTAAAGGATTAAATGAAAATCAAATTAAAAAAGTTAAAGTCTAAAATTAAACATTTTGAAACCAATGACCAAATAGAGCAAAATTACAAAAAAGAAATAAATCAAAAAAAAAAAAAAAAAAAAAAAAGGAAAAAGAAAATCCGCAACAAAAGTACCAATCATAAACCAAACAAACTGAGCAACTTTTACAAAGAACCTTAGGGCCATTACCATTTCCAAAGAAAGTCCACTATTAGTTGAGTATTGGAAAATACCCTAAACTTGAGGTTCCAATTCCTCTCTTTTCCCATTTGATCATATTCTTCATCAAATTCAGCTTAAATTTTAAGCTTTTTACTTTTAAATTATTTTTTAGTATACTTAAAAGTACACATTTCAAACTCTATCATTTTTCTTTTTATCTCATTTCATTTAAATAAAACAAAGTCTTAATTAACACTAACGATAGTATTTAAAATAAAATTTTATTTTCAAAATTTCTATTTATCATATTTGTCTTTAAAAATGGTCCAATAAAATTTGTAAAAAAAGTTAACTAAAGTTTATTTTACAATAAAAAAATATTATTAGTAAATATTTAGTTTGTATACTTTTAAATTTATAACAATTTGGTCTCTAATTTATAATTTAGCTTCTACCATAAAAATATTAGCACAATTTATTCGCACATAAATTGATAAGTTGATTAGAAATCAAATTTTGATTATGACTATAAAGGGTAGGTTTCAAGATAATAAAATGTGTGTTGTATACATATAACCTAAATAAATTAGAACAGTTACACTCTTATCTATATTTTTTTTTTCTTTTACATGAACTACATGATGAACCATTAATTTATGTAAAAGTCACACCCAATTTATTTTTCTCAACATTCCTTACCCATTTATTTTTGTAAAAGAAATAATATCAATACCAGATGAGACATGTAAAGGAAGTTTATTGTAATTATAAATCTCTCAAAACAATTTTTTTTCATAAAAAGCTAAATTATAATAAGAAAAGTTTCTTCAAACTTCTAAAACTTATTTTCCTCGCCAGCGAGAATAAGAATAAGAAAAGAAAAGTTTTAGAAGCAAAAACAATATATATTTGATATATCGAATATGTTCTATTTAGTATAAATTCGAATTTTCTTAAAGATTGAATATTTTAAAGACTTTGAAATGAGTTTAGTTGTAATTTGGCACGACCCTTCTAATTTTCATATGGAAGGTTGCTTTCATATTAACGACGATTATCCGTGTAAAAATCAAATATGTAATAGAACTAAATCCATTAGGTAGGGCTAAATAGTTGGTTGAATTAGTTTGAAGTGGTTGGATTTTCATACTTGAGATAGAAGATTTAATTTCCTTTTTCATTAAAAAAGAAAATCTCTATATATATTTTTAAATTTGCTTTTTCATTTGTACAAATAATTATGAAGAAAGGCTTTTCAACTGCGCGTGTTTCCCACGTGATACTGATTGGTTGAAAGTCGACCGTCGGATCAAATCATGTTCACAGATGGATGAAATGACGTAAAAAGGGTTCTTTGGAAAAAGTACAAAAATTAGGTAAAAAGGGCCTTTTCTTCTTTTTTTTTTCTTTTTTCCTTTTTTAATAATTAGAATAAAGGGTGGTTTTTATGTTTTCATTTTTTTTTATTTTAACCAACAATAATGAGATATTTCTCTCTTCCTTTTGTTTCATTGTTTTTATTTTTCTTACTAATTTTTGTTCGATTACTTTTAACTTTTAGTTGTAGAATATGTTTTTTTAATTATAAATTACTAAATTTCAATTTGAATTAGCTGATTACGATTATAATAGTCTAATGAATGAATAAACGGTTTATCCAGAATAAAATTTTGTTATTTTTATTTAATTGGATAAATTTTATAAATTATAATAAAATTTCGACTATTATTTTTTTAATGTTATGAAATAAATAGCCAATAAACTAAATAAGAACAATACAACAACAAAGAATAATAGAGAATAGAGAAAGTAGATGACAATTGAACTCAATTGTGGTGTGTATTACAAAGGTACCACACACCTCTATTTATAAGACATATCATGATATATGTTACATTATGAAATTCAATGAGATGAATGTTACAATATGTAATTGAATGAGAGTTATATGAAAATTGTAACCTATGTAGGTTAGGGATGTCTACATTTATAATATATCATTATATTTACAATACTCCCCCTTAGATATCCATATTATATAAAAATAAATGCCTCGTTAAAACTTTATTAGAAAAAACCCGATGGAAAAAAATCCTAGTGAAAGAGAAAGAGTACATCATTTTTATACATTAATAACTGCCTCATTAAAAACCTTGCTAGAAAAACCCAATGGGAAAAATCATAATCCAGGGAAAAAGAGTGTAGTGTTCCTATTCCTTAAAGGGCAATATTTCTACTCTCCCTTATGAATACATCATTTGAGTTCTCTGAGTCATCGCATTCCAATGTTGTGCAACAACTTTTCAAATGTTGATGTGGGTAATGTCTTTGTGAATAAGTCCGCCCAGTTGTCTTTTGAAAAAATTTGTTGAACACCAATATCACCATTTTCTTCAAGGTCATGTGTATAAAAGAGTTTTGATGAGATATGTTTTATTCTATCTCCTTTTATATACCATCATTTGATTTGTGTTATACATGCGGTATTATCTTCAAATAATATTGTTAGTAAATTTTTACTGAAACACAAACCACATGTTTCTCGAATATGGTAAGTCATTGACCTCAACGATACACATTCTCTACTAGCTTCATGAATTGCAAGAATTTCTGCATGATTCGATGAAGTGACTGTAATGGTTTGCTTTACAGACCACCAAGATATAGCAGTTCCTCCACATGTAAACAGATAACCTGTTTGAGATCTTGCTTTGTGTGAGTTAGATAAATATCCAGCATCTGCATAATCAACTAGATCAAAGATTGATTTATTTGAATAAAACAAACCCATATCAATTGTCCCTCGAAGGTAATGAAGTACATATTTAACTTTATTTCAATGTCTTTTTATTGGAGAAGAACTATATCTTATTAATAGATTTACTGAAAACGTTACTTCTAGTCTCGTGTTATTAACAAGATACATTAGTGCACCTATTGCACTAAGGTATGGTACTTCAGGACCAAGTAATTTTTTATTATCTTCTTGAGGTCGAAAGATATCCTTTTTTACATTTAGTGATTGAACCACCGTTTGAATGTTCAATGGGTGTGGTTTGTCCATGTAGAATCTTTTTAAAATCTTTTCTGTATATGTCGATTGATGAATAAAAATTTCATCGACTAAATGCTCGATTTGTAAGCCAAAGCAAAATTTTGTTTTGCCAAGATCTTTCATTTCAAGTTCCTTTTTGAGATATTTTATTGCCTTTGAAAGCTCTTCAGAAGTTCCAATTATATTTAAATCATCAACATATACAGCTATAATCGCAATCCTGACTGTGATTTCTTAATAAAAACACATGGACAAATTGGATTATTTTAATAACCTTCTTTCAATAAATATTCACTTTAGCGATTGTACCACATTCGTCTTAATTGTTTCAATCCATATAATGATCTTTATAATTTGATTGAACATAATTCTCTAGAGTTTGAATTATATGATTCAAGTATCTTAAATATTTCAGGGATTTTCATATAGATTTCATTTTCCAAAGATCCATACAAGTATGTTGTAACTACATTCATAAGAAGCATATCAAGATTTTCACATACAACCAGACTAATTAAATATCTTAATGTAATAGCATCCACCACAAGAAAATATGTTTCTTCATAATCAATGCCTGATCTTTGAGAAAACCCTTGTGCAACAAGTCGTGCTTTATATCTAGTAACATCATTACTTTCATTTCGTTTACGCACAAATACCCATTTAAGTCCCACAGGTTTTACACCTTTAGGTGCATGAACTACAGGTCCAAAAACTTCACGTTTCGTGAGTGAGTTTAATTCTGCTTGGATGACTTCTTTCCACTTGGGTCAATCATTTCTATTACGATATTTGTCAACATATTTAGGTTCATAATCCTCATTTTCACGAATGATATTATGTATACGCAAAAATGTTGTCCACGACTACATTAGTTCTATTTGATCTTTTTCCTGTCATGGTATAATTTATTGAGCTCATTGTTGTCTTCATATACTTGAGTTTCTTTAACATTTTTATCATAAGTCGCGTCCAGAACCTTTTCTTAAATATTTCTATTGTCAATTAAGTCATTTCGACTATTGGTCACTTTTCTTTTTTGAAGATTTTTATCCTTTGAATCTATCAGTCTACCACGCTTTTGACGCAGCGCTGGTTCATTTATTGTATCAACTTGCTGAGTTGGGTTTTCAATTCTACATGGAGCATTTGCAACTGGAATATATGACTTGGTCACTTTCTTAGTATCTGTAAATGCATCTGGCATTTGGGTTGCTACACTTTGTAAATGAATTGTCTTTTGAACTTCTATTCACATTGCTTTGTACGAGAATCTAAATGAGACAATAACGATACATTCCATGCAATTTCATTTTCCAACTTCTTAATTCCTCCCCCATTTGTCTCATTAAAATGACAATCAACGAATTGTGCAGTAAATACATCCTCCGTCAAGGGTTCAAGGTATCTAATAATTGATGGGGATTCAAATCCAACATATATTCCTAACATTCTTTGAGATCTCATTTTAGTACATTATCGTGGGGAAATTGGAACATATTTTGCACAACTAAAAATTCGCAAATGAGAAATATTTGGCTCCTGGCCATAAGCTAATTGTACTGGGGAATACTTATGATAAGATGTCGATCTTATGCGTATAAGTGATGCTGCATGCAGAATAACATGACCCCATATAGATAATGGAAGTTTTGCTCTCATAAGTAATGGTCTGGCAATCAATTGTAAACGCTTGATAAATGATTCTGCTAGATCATTTTGTGTATGAATATGAGCTACAAGATGTTCAATATTTATCCCAATTGGTATGCAATAATTATTAAATGTTTGGGATGTAAATTTACTAGCAGTATCAAGTTGAATGTTTTTTATTGTATAATCAGAAACTGTACTCTTAATTTGATTATTTGAGCAAGTAATCTTGCGAATGCAAGGTTTCGACTTGATAATAAACACACATGTGACCATCTACTTGATGTGTCAATTAAAACCATGAAATATCTAAATGGTCCACTGGATTGATGGGTCCACATATGTCACCATGAATCCGTTTAAAAAATGTAAGTGACTCAACTCCCACTTTGGCTGGTGATGGCCTAATAATTAATTTTTTTAGAGCAAACAATACATGATAATTCCTTAGATTGAAGAATCTTCTGGTTCTTTAGTGGATGTCATAGAGAATTTTTAATAATTCTTCTCATCATTATTGACCTAGGATGACCGAATCGATTATGCCAAATAGTAAACATATTTAAATTCATGAACTTTGGCTTCATGGTTGCATATTTTTCAATTACTTATATGTGAGTATAATATAATCTAAAAGAAAAAAGCAAGCAGTGTTTCCAATATACGCTTCTCATGTGAAATGATAAGGGTGCGTTTGGGGGAGGGAAAAAGTTATGGGGGAAAAGGATTATGATAATCCTAGTGTTATGATAATATGTGTTTGGGGGAAAGAATATAAAAGGTAGTGTTATGATAGTATGTGTTTGGGGGAGAGATTATGATAGTAGTGTTATAATAATATGTGTTTGGGAAGAGTTATGATTGTAGTAATTTAAAAAATAATAATAGAATTTGGATTAGGTTATTTGGGTAGGGTAATGTAGGGTTGTAAGAAAGTAAAAGAGAGAATAAGATAGGGTTATTTAGGGATTAAGATAACTCTAATCCCCATTTATCATAATCCTTGGACCAAACACGATTTGACCCAATTTCCTAATCCTTTTTCCCATAAAACTCCACCCCAAACATACCCTAAATGTAATATAAAGATATTCTATATTATTTTTATTGTTAGTTTCAACATGATAACCATTTTGATGTATATCTTTGAAACTCAATAAGTTTTTTTTTACTTACTAGAGAACAAAGCATTACTAATTGTGAATTTTGTTCCTCTAGGCAAAATAAGGTTTGATTTACCAAAACCTTCAATCAAGTTTGTAGAACCTAATATTGTTTGACATTTGCTTCAGGCATTGTCAATGTAGACAAATATTTTTTACTGTTAAGTATTGTGTACGTAGTTGCACTAATATGCCAAGCATAAGTCTTCATTATTCATCTTTGAGTCAGCCAAAATATGATAAATGTCCATAACTCTATTAAAAAAAACGATTACAATAAGTCCCTTGGTAAAATGAAAAAAACTAACATTGAAATGTAAATAATATAAATAAACAAGTAAATGCTAAATAGAGAAAACACTAAAACATAATACAAATATTAGTTTTGGACATTATCATAATTAAAGAAAGTATTTGTTACTCTCATTAACATCATTTTTCTCTTCAGGAGACTCAAAGAAGTCCGCCACATCCAAATGGGTCATGTTGGAAGGGTCAATACATCATCTTGATAGACAAAGTTTACTTCCACATTCTTCCCTTTTTCCTTCAATGAGGCTTGATAGAGGTCGACTAAGTGCTTGGATGTATGACAAGTACGAGTCCAATGACCATTCATATCACAATGGAAGCATTGATTTTCACAACTTTTAATTTTCTTATTTTCTGGAGTCTTCCTTCTATGATCATCATTTGTAGTTTTCTTAAAATATAAATGATTATTACCACGTAAAGTATAATTACTTCTTCCTCTGCCACGGTCACGACCTCGGCATGACTTCAACCACGACCTCGACCTCGACCATTAATATTATTTAAAAATACAACATTCGCTTCAGGAAATGGTGTTGCTCTAATTGGTTGAGACTCATAGTTTTTCATTAATAACTCATTATTTTGTTCAGCCACAAGAAGACATGATATGAGTTCATAATACTTTTTAAAACCTCTTTCTCGATAGTGCTGTTGTAGGAGCATCTTCGAGACGTGAAATGTTGAAAATGTTTTCTCTAACATATCTTAATCAGTAACTTTTTATCCGCATAACAATAATTTTGAACAAATTTTAAATAATGCGGAATTATAATCGCTTATTGATTTAAAATCTTGCAACCTTAAGTGCATCTAATCATATCGAGCTTTAGGAAGAATCACATTTTTTTGATGATTGTATCTTTCTTTTAAGCTTTGCCATAGTTCATAGGGATCTTTTACCGTAAGATATTCAATTTTTAGTCCTTCATGAAGATGATGTCGAAGGAAAATCATGGTTTTCGTCTTTTCTTGACTTGAAGTCGTGTTTCATTTTTTAATCGTTTCTCTAAGATTTATGACATCCAAATGAATTTCAGCATCAAACATCCATGATAAATAATTATCACCAAGAGCTAGGAATTCTAATTTGGTAAAACTTGACATGGTAAAACTATAACAAAGAATAAAGAAACTAACTTATATTAGAAATTTAATAAACATGTCAAACATGCATTCTAAGACAACTTAGATAAGTATCATACTATGTACATGATACAAAAACCAATGGATCCAAGATATAATAATTCAAAACATGCACGTTAATGGACAATAATTACAGTTATACATTACATATACATATTATGAAAAATTAACAACAATACACACCAAAAATGTTAATTTTACAACATACTTATACATAATATGTTAAAACAACATACTTAGGTAAATTGATAAAAGCATTTAGATCATAAAAAAAAAATTGCAAAACTTATATTAATAGAAAGTAGACAATTAAAGTATAGACTCAAATCATATAGAACCCATAAACTATACATAGATCTTAATATAATTGAAATAAGAACCAAACATAAACAATCACATAAATCATAAAGAAATTAAGATGAACTAAACCATAATCTTATTATGAACTAAAAATATTTTTAACAAACAATAATAATGTAAACATAATATGTAAAATTACAACATGTAATATGTATAAAATATTACATTCTCAAACATTTAAACTATGCAGGATATATATATGGATTATTGCATGCAATGTTCACAAATATCAAAACACAAAAAAACAAACTAATATTATAACCTACCTTTTGAAAATGATAAAATTGTAGAGACTCGTGTTGATAACTGTTATGAAATAAATAACCAAGAAACTAAATAAGAACAATGCAACAACACAAAGAAGAATAGAGAAGAAGGAAGTAGAGGACAATTGGACTCAATTGTGGTATGTATTACAAAAGCACCACACACCTCTATTTATAGGATATATCATGGTGTAGGTTACATTATGGAATTCAATGAGATAAATGTTTCAATATGGAATTGAATGAGAGTTATATGAAAATTGTAACCTATGTAGGTTATGGATATCTACATTTATAATATATCATTATATTTACAATATTTAAAACTTTTTTCAACGGTTGTTTTATTTATAATTTTTTAGGCTATTGTTTTATTTATTAGCTTTTCCAATCGATTTCTGACAACGATTGTTGCCAATCTGTAGTTATGATTGTTTTACACTAACCATCGTTGCCTACCTCGAGTCACAATCCTCGATGATCATTAGCCAACTCCTATCAAAATCTTAATAGACAAATTCTTTTATTGTAATTTACAATATTTATCTAATAATAGAATATTAAAATTTTATTCCGGATAAATCCTTAGTCTATAAAAACATGGTAGTTCAGTTAATTCAAATTGAAATTTGGGGTATTTTAAAAAATATAAAAAAGGACAAAGTATTTACATTGTATAGAACAATTCCAAAAATAGAAAAAGCCTAGAGGCCTACCGTGTAAAATACCAAAAATGCTCGATCAACGATGCGCATAATATATATTTGGTAACGCATTTGGTACACGATCGTTTAATTAATTGGTATACGATTGTTTAGATTTTGCTACTCCAAATCTAAACCATTTTTTTTCAAAATTTGGTATACGATTATTTAAATGATTTATTTTTTCAAAATTTGGTATAAACGATTTTTTTCAATATTCTTTATACACAATCTTTTAATTTTAGTTACTCTAATGCCTAACCAATTTTTTAAAGATTCTTTTTACACTTATACATTAAAAAAGAAAAGAAAAATACGATTGAAATAGATTTGGTTACCCAAATCTAAAAAAAGAAAGATCGAAGAATCGCATGAAGAGTATAGAGGAAGAAGACGATAAAAAATTGCACAAGAAAAGAATGGAAGGGCAAATCTGAAATATTTAAAAATTGTTAAATTTATGGGTTTTGTTATATTGGCATAAATATTTCAGTAGTTTGTTATATTTAGGAAAGTTCTTTTTGAAATTTTATCAAATTAACTTGACTTTAATAATTTATAATTAAAATATGGGTTTTTTCAAGAATAATAAAAAATAAAAACTATTTATCCTTTATAGCAAAAGAATCGCGAAAAAGACAAAAATTGTTTACACTTGATTTTGTCGTGTAAATAGTCAATTTATTTTACCATTTTTGGTAATTCTTCACTAAAAAAAGGTATATTCTAAGACTAGAAGTTAATAAGAAATATAATTGAATTTAACAAATCAAATATTATAAAAATTCAAAACTCAAGTGGGAAAGAATATATGGATCGGGAAAAGAAAAATAACACTAAAAATAACTCAAGATACTTTTTAAATAAAACAACCATTTAACTTGTAATTTAGTTTTTCCAAATAGAAATAAATTTGGTTAAAAAGAGAAATAAGAAAACATTGAAAAGAAAGAGAGAAGAGAGAAGAGGAAAAAGAGCCAAATGCGGCAGTCAAAGAAAACTAAGAAAAAAAAGAGGAGAGAAATCTCTCCTAAATGCTTGTTAAAATAAAATAGGTTAAGAATCAATTTGATGATTGTAATTTGAAGTTACGATTTAGTCTCCATATTTTCAAAGTTTCATTCACGTATCTTTAAATTCGTTATGATTTAGTCCATTAAAAATAAAATTTGAGTTGGTTGCTATTTGAATGCATGTGTAAACTTTTTGTCTTGATAAGTTTGTGAATGCAAAGATAGCTTTTCACGAGATGACTTTCAAATTTTTTTGGTTAGATTATTTTTTCTCACAACCTTAAATTAAAAAGAATGAATTTAAAATAGAAATTAGAAGAGATAAGTTTCAAAGTTTTTGAACTTTGTTTTAATGGTTTAAAAAATTGATGTAGAAAAATTAACACTTGCAAGTAAATGAAGGTAAAACTTATATTATTTAATATCTTAACTTTTTGCTTTTAATTAATAAAATCGATTTCATCTAATAAAAGAGGAGGATATATGAATATTTTGTGGTTTTGTCAAGTGTACAATTAGCCTTGATCCTATTTTTATGGGTTGTCGTGAACTAAAGTAGCTAAACTATTTAATCCAAGTTTAAGGGACGAGAAGTCAAAGTTACATGTTGTCAATACCATTTTTTATCACAATGAATTTCTTATAATTTCATTTCTGCTAACCTCGGTAAAGCTAAAAGGTTGGGTTAGAAATGAAATCAGAATGCATAAAAAGAACATTCGTAAGAACCAACATAGCGGTTGGAAATATATATGAATATAAAAAAATATGAATACGAGCCTAAAAATCTAATGACAATGATTTTGAGTTAAGAACCAAAGTTAAATCTACTCTAACCTTTGACGCCCATAAGAAATAAATATGAAAAATATTACACTGCAAGAAAGGTAATGAGAAGGTAATGAGAGAAATAAATTAGAAACCATATTAAGTAGGATTTTAAATATGTCTTTTATCTGAACCCACATCAGAGCAGAAAATTGCTTATTAATTTGTACTAGATGGCAACTCTTTTAAATTCTTGTTAAATCTTAGACTAACCAAACGTGACTTTGAACGGACAAAATAAAAAACAAAAGGAGTAAGAGATGCACTCCAATAATAACCCTAATTATTTTCAAAACAAACTAATGTATTTTTCCAACTAGTTGAAAGATAAAAAGACAAAATGTCTTTTTTTTTTTTTTTTTTTTTTTCTTTTTGTTGATTGATCAACCAAAATTATCTCCATTTTAATCGTTCAATAACTGGTTTGAATTTTCTTCATATTGCATCATTATGAAGTGTCTTGATTTGGGTTCCCCATGGCCACACATATTGTGAGTCACTGTTCCTAAACTCATTAACTCTTTTTACTCTTTACTTTTTGGGCTTCTCATCATTACCAACACAAACCTAAGTCAACTTTCCATTGTTTCTTTGTCGAAGATCCCTTTTGAAAAAAAGGGGTTGTTGAAAAGGTTGCGTTTTGTGTAGTACAAATATCAGTTTTGTGTTATTTGTACTTCTTTTTTCTTGCAGTACAACACAAATTTTAGGTTCTCACTCTGGCTATTTCGGTTGCTGTTAAGATCAATTGAGCATAAATTGAGGATTGTTGTTATTCTGTCATGTAATAGAGGAGTAGAAGATTGAAAATTCATCCATTTCTCTGAGTATCTTGGTTTAAAAAACAGGCAAAAACGACTATCCCCTAGTCAAAACTTTTGATTTTTCATCTATTACGGTATGTACTTTTGATGGGGTTGAATTTGTTGCTTTATTCTCAAATTCTCGTCTAATATTCAACTATTTAGACTTCCCCTTTCTGAGTTCTACTTGCTTGGGACTATAAAAATGTTAGATAGTTGAATCAGATTGGATTGAAGAGTTTGGTTATTCAAATGGGGAACTCAAACATAGAAGAAGTACAAGAAATTGAGACTGCTGAAAGTATTGATGAAGAGAAGACTCATGATAAGGCAGAGGATGTAAAAAGAATTGCACCTTGGACTAGACAGATTACACTCCGGGGTGTTATTGCAAGTATAGTAATAGGTATTATGTACAGTGTAATAGTGATGAAGCTTAATCTTACAACAGGTTTAGTCCCAAATTTGAATGTCTCTGCTGCTCTTATTGCGTACGTCTTTATAAAGGCATGGACTACGTTGCTTGAGAAAGCTGGAATTGTATCCACTCCCTTTACACGGCAGGAAAATAGTGTAATTCAGACATGTGCCGTGGCTTGTTACAGCATTGCTGTTGGAGGTAAGATTGATAGCCAAATGTTTTTGCCATGGAAATGCTTTATTGTTTTAGTTGGAATGTCTTGAATCTGTTTTTTAGCACTTTACTAAACATGGGCTTTGCTAATAAACTGCTCTCACCTTTTATCTATGGATCTTTAGGTTTTTTGTTTTCTTGGTTTGTCTATTTCATAACAGTTGCGTATGATATTTCAGTTGTTGTTATGTAGGCGGCTTTGGATCCTACTTGTTTGGTTTGAGCAAGAAGACATACGAGCAAGCAGGTGTGGACACAGACGGAAATGCTCCTGGAAGTACCAAAGAATTTGGAATTGGTTGGGTCACTGCCTTCCTTTCTGTCAGTAGTTTTGTTGGACTTCTTGCATTGGTTCCCCTTAGAAAGGTTTAGTTCTTTCTTAGAGAAGTTATGTGGTTGAGAACTTTGGATGGCTGGTTTTATTAATGGTGCTCTAAATTGTATTGCAGATCATGATTCTAGACTATAAATTGACTTATCCAAGTGGAACTGCAACTGCTGTTCTCATCAATGGTTTCCACACACCAAAAGGGGACAAGATGGCAAAGTATGCAATCCCTCGTGACTCCCATATCTTATCCTAATCAAATTTTAATATTTAAAACTAAGGCATGTTTGGAAACTATCTGTTTTTCAAAATTTAGTTATAAACACCTCTTCTACCTATTGTTTTAGATGTTTTGTTGTATAGATGCGCTAGTAGTGTTTTCAGAAACAAAAACAAATTTTGAATACTAAAATAATGAATTTTCAAAAACTTGTATTTGTCTTTTGAAATTAACTAAGAAATTAAATATCAAATATCAGAAAAATGACATGATTAAGAAATTTTGACAAAACAAACACAATTTTAAAAATCGAAATGGTTACCAACAGTGGCGGATCCAAAAACTTTATTGATAGATTAGTAAAAATAATCTTGAAAAAAGATGTAAAAAGTGGGGGATTGAACTTGGGTCTAGAGGGGGCTGAGAGACAATTTATCAGTAAGCTAACATTTAGAATTGAAATCATATTAGTTTTTATATACATGTAACATAAAGAGCCTAAAGTTGAGGGGTACTCGAGTCCCTTGGGCCTATGCTGAAATCGTTGATGGTTACTAAATCGGTCTGAACTTGATTTGAAAGCAACTCAGAAGAACATCTTCATTTCTGTGTCAGGAAGCAGGTTCGTGGGTTCGCTAAATACTTTTCATTTAGCTTTCTCTGGGCACTATTCCAATGGTTTTATTCTGGGGGGGAGAAATGTGGATTTTCACAGTTTCCTACATTTGGATTGAAAGCTTGGAAAAATTCGTGAGTGCTCAAGATCTTGCCTGTTTGCATCTTCTTTGCCATACTTGAAATTGGTTCTCTCAAATTGATTGGCAAGAATATTTTGCAGGTTTTACTTTGATTTTAGCATGACCTACATTGGAGCAGGGATGATATGCTCCCATCTTGTGAACCTGTCATTGCTTTTCGGTGCTATCCTTTCCTGGGGAATAATGTGGCCCTTAATGAAAGGACTTAAAGGGCACTGGTATCCTGGATCTCTTCCAGAGAGCAGTATGAAAAGCCTCAATGGTTACAAGGTATACAATAGAAAATGGGACGAAAAATATTAGCAAATATAGCACAACGACAAAAAAATTGCAAATATATCAAAATTTAGATCCAACATATCAGTTGATAAAAGTCTATTAGTGATAAATTTTGCTGAGTTTGTAATTTTTTTTAAATGTTGTTATACACTTAACTATTAACCTAACGAGGCTACCCATTGCAATTACCCTACATCATTTTTTAAATTTGCACTGATTTTTGTTTGGTTTGGTGCAGGTATTTGTATCGATTGCTTTGATACTTGGAGATGGGCTTTATCATTTCCTTAAGATTTTGTATTTCACTGGCTCAAGCATGTATGCAAAAGCAACTAACAAGAAGCTGAAAACATGTAATTGATGATTCTATATATTCTTTCCTTCAATTCGTTGTGCCTGTTCTATCTTTGCATGAAGCTCTCACTACTTGCAGCACTGCATACTAGCTTAATGCGTAATGCTGCAACGTATGCTGGGGAATGATAGCAAATGTGACATTCCCAAGTTCCTTTTTATTAATTGTGACAGTGTTTACATGGATGCAGTTCCGGATGATTCAATCCAAGCTTTTGATGATCACCGACGGAATGAAGTGTTCTTAAGAGATGGTATTCCAATATGGGTCGCAGTCATAGGGTACATCTTCTTCTCCATTGTCTCAATCGTCGTAATTCCAATCATGTTCCCGGAGGTCAAGTGGTACTACATAGTTGTCGCTTATACTCTGGCACCTTCTCTTAGCTTTTGCAATGCATATGGTGCCGGTCTAACAGATATGAATATGGCCTATAACTATGGGAAAGTGGCTCTGTTTGTGCTTGCTGCCATGGCCGGTAAAAATGATGGTGTAGTTGCCGGACTTGTTGGTTGCGGTTTGATCAAGTCTATTGTTTCCATCTCCTCTGATTTGATGCATGACTTCAAGACTGGCCATCTCACACTTACATCTCCAAGGTCCATGCTTTTAGGCCAAGCTATTGGCACCGCCATAGGCTGCATTGTAGCTCCTGTCACATTCTATATGTTCTATAAAGCTTTCGATCTCGCCAACCCAGATGGTGAATACAAGGTCCCATATGCTATCATATATCGAAATATGGCTATCCTAGGAGTTGAAGGTTTCTCAGCTTTGCCTCAGCATTGCTTGCAGCTATGTTATGGGTTCTTTAGCTTTGCCATAGTAGCCAACTTGCTGAGAGATCTTACCCCTAAAAAATTTGGGAAATGGATCCCACTGCCAATGGCCATGGCTGTGCCTTTCCTCGTTGGGGCTTATTTTGCAATTGACATGTGCGTAGGGAGCTTGATCGTGTTCGTGTGGCACTATTTAAATCGTCAAAGGGCTGAATTGATGATTCCGGCTGTTGCCTCTGGTTTGATATGTGGAGAAGGTTTATGGATTCTCCCTTCATCAATTCTTGCCTTGGCTAAGGTTCATCCCCCAATCTGCATGAATTTTTTCTCTTCTAAAAGTTGAATCTGAAAAGAGCTTTGTAGTCTAGAATATAGACAATTTTATGCATATTCAAGATGTAGAGAAGCTGCAAAGTCTTGATAACTTTTAGAATAAAATACAGAAAGTTTCAAGCAGATAGAAATTGCAGCTACTATGTTACTATATGCGTTAAAAGCTTAATAAAATATTTTGACAAATTGAATCAAACTGCGTTAATGACGTATTCTTCATCATAACCTTGCATTGGTTCTCTTAACATTTATGGATGTGTGCTTTTCAATCAAGTTTGATTCTATTTAGTTTTTCATTCACTGCAGCAAATTGTTATCCTCTACCAAGCAAAATTTGTAATACAATCGTACATTCACTTTATAGTACAATTATTCATTCACATCGAAACCTGTTTACCTCTAATGTTGTTCTATTCAACTATGCACTCAACTATGCACGAATCATCACAGCATTGAAGGCGTTTTTGCTGTTTATTGTTTGTATGATTGTACATTGAATACATGTAAAATAAAACTGATTTATATCGATGTTAAAGGGAAAAGGGGCAGGAATTAAGACCACTGTTCAATCATGGAGGCCTTTTAGCTGTCTATTTGGTTGTATGATTGTACTTAGATACATGTAAACTAAATTGGTTTATTTTGATGTCAAAGCGGAAAAGGGCATGAATGAAGACGTTCAATCCAGAAATACGGCAAGATTTTGCAAGATACAACAGGAACAAACTTTTTAATGACAATTATACAGATGGAAAGCAGGCAAAAGATGAGAAAACAGTTGAAATGAGTACTAAAATGATGGTACAAAGTTCGGCGGATCACCAAGAATCTGTAGGATGAGTTTGGACCCTGTTTATGATGAGGCATGAATAGCGATCAATGAACTGACATTCAATTCTATACTTGAGAACGTTAATTGTTTTGTCTGGGTTGTATCATTGATTTTATTGAAGGAAACATTTTGAAAATTGTTCTAATTCCAACGATCAAGCATCCTTAACTGTTATTACACTCGAACCTCACAATTGTATTGTTGAACTGAAAGTTGTAAAGAAAAAGAAAAAAGAAAACCTACTAAACACTTGAATACAGATTTTTGTCAAGTGGAAGCATATTTGAGGTACATGAACCAGGTTAACAAAAAAAAAATTAACTCATGGATCGAGAACAAAAGTTATGATTATTACTCCACCTAAAGATACACCAAGAAGCAGACATTTTCTAGTATTCAAAAATCATTTCACTGGTGCATCCCGATACACTACTCCCGTCTTACTGATGCTACGGCAGCCATTGAAATAGATGAAGGTGAGGATGCAATATAATGCCAATTATATAGTGATTCATCATTAAAATCTGTCACTACAACTTGATTGAGCTTGAGTGAGCTATTAAGAAAGTGAGCAAAAGAAACATCCTGCTGGTTGTTACCCCCGAGATGTACTTCCTTGGAGCAGAAGCCTAGAGAGATAAGGATCCAGGCAGAAGAATTGCACATAAATTAGCAACCGAACACAATCAACCGCTTACTCGTTAAACGAAGTTTCAATCTTCTCATGGAGGGTCACCACCAAATCGTGAGCATCGTCCAACAATTTCCATACATCAAGTTGCCCGGCCATGCTGTTGCACTCCCTTATAATTTCGTCCATGCTGTTGTATTTTTCTATGATCAATTTCCTCTTCTGTAAAACTGAGGCAGCAATTGCATATAGCAGCAAGTCCTCCGTGGGTGGGGCTCGTTGCCTAATTCTGCTCCAAGCTGATTTACCTACACCAGCTCTAATAGCTGCCTGATCAGCCCACATCACCTCCCAAAGGCACAACGTCTGTTCAAATGTTAATTCCCTTCTAAACAGTACCACAACCATCCTATAAACGAAAAAGCAGTCCTCCGCTTCGAGGTCTTGTAGGTGTCTGTAAAGGTGAGAGTCCTTGAATTTGATGATTCTAGATACAATATTCAGTTGCTTTCGAATCCCAACCTCATCAAGCCTAAAGTTATGTCGAGCTTTCCGCATGAAGCCCACAAAGCACCAAAATGCCTCATGATCTTCAGTTATCACAGTGATTATAGGAGAAAGCAGATCACTCATTCCTTGGCAATACCCAATTTCAGGATCATATAGAGCATATGCTTCAAGAATAGGCACTAATCTAGCAGCATGAAAGATCCTACAGGATTCTAGGTGGTCGTAATCTTTCAAACCAACAACCTCGGCAAAATGTCTAGCCTTATCATCCGATACTTCTGCTAGGGATGGTGCGTAGGCTATCCATTCTGCATTTGCACGTACTGCATCAAGGCGAATGATCCGCTGCCATGTTGTAAAGTCTTCATTATTGCGAAATTTGGATGTCACCTCTGTTACCAAGGGAGATGAATTCTTGGAATTGAAATCAGGATCAGTATCTTCTCTACCATCTGAGGAAGGAAATGTTTGACTAACTTCAGGATCCTCAGAAGAATCTGAATCAGATGATTCGGTATTTAGAGCAGAAGCATCAGCATCGGCAATAGCCATCTGTCTAGAACTGTCATCCTCTTCCAACAAAACACCTGAGGTTCCATCCAAGTATCTAAAGTTTGAGCCCTTTTCGTCACAAGAAATAGATTCTCTGGCACTAACCACATCTTCCAAAGTAGGAGAGTCATCTCCATGAGCAACATGCTGAGTGCCCCCCTCCTTGTTGCAGTTCATCTCATCATCATCTAACTTTATACTCTCAGTCCCAAACTTCAGTAAAGATTGGCATTGTTTGCGAAGTTTTTCATATTCTTTCCTGCATTGTATATGATGGGTTTAGGGTTTAAAATGCAAACTTGGAACATAGCTACAGGTGGGTAAAATACTCGGTGTTTTTAAATGCCCAAGGCGCACTAGGGCACAATGGCCCTCTGGAGCCTAGGCACGCGCCTGAGAGGGCTTTTTAAAACACTGAAAATACACCCAGAAACTTATCCAAGAAAAATAAAATGAAATAATATTAGAAATGTAGAACATATACCTCTTCTGAACTCTTACAGCATCTCTTTCTTCTTGAGTACTGCTCAAGTCATAGCTGTTGAAGACACAAGTAGTTATGTCAATACATATTTCGCACACCACATGATGCTAAACAATACCATCGCACACACATTGCGTCAGCACAGCATGTCTAACCATATAGTGTGAAGTAAATCTTTATTACACTAGACTAGTCCTATAGAAAAGTGAACAATGTAAACATGTATACACTTGTTTTTACAAAAAAAAAAAAAAAAAAAAAAAAAAAAAAAAAAAAAAAAAAAAAACAAAAATGGTGAACGTATTATAGCAGAAAGGGAAACCATCCAGGAGCTAGGGGTAGAGACACCGCCCATAAGACTACAAAAGCAATACCTTCAGATTGTTTGAAAAAAGAAAAGACAAAAGAACAAAATATAAGATGAATGCACGCAGAAGAGAAAAGGTTATACAAGGAAGAAGCATAAGAATGCAGCATCCATTTTCTTTATATACAGAAGTAGCTCTAAACCAGAATCCAAATTACCCATATCTACGTTTATATGATAGATACCTATGTAGAAACACAGGCTTTCCAATTTTGAAAGATCAATGATCCAAAACACCAGAAATCAAGTGTCCAATGAGTAAAACTTTAAACCTTTTATTATGCTTTAGAATTGCAGACATACTAGGGCACACTTAACTCATTGGGGCATAGCAACACTCAGACATTTATTGTGGTTAGAGCAAGCATGTACCCTTGCTATTATACAGTACAGATGGCATGTGTAGCGTTCAGCAAGAGAGTGAGAACCTGAATAGGGTGGATTTAAAAAGACATCCAGCTTGCACATATGCCATATGAAGAGGATGAGATTGAAAAAAACATAAGGATGTTGCTGCCGTAATAGCAAATATAATGAACTAGATAGAAAGAAACCTGTATCGAACCACAGCGTTCTTGCACACACACAATGATCAAAAGGATAAAAGAGCAGAGGAGAGAACAGCAGCCAAATCAATGCCCAAGACTCAAGAGTCCAAAATTTATGCAACTCATAAAACATTAGAGAATGAAAATTTTGGATAAATCAACATACCCAGCTAGATACTATCTAGCTCATTCAGATTACATGGCCACACAATAGCTCATATATTTGTGTTCAGAAAGATGATGCAATTTGTAAGCAACAACAGGAAGAGGAATCCAACATTATTTGTAACCAGATCACCAACAGACTAAAGAATTAAAATATTGTGTGACTGTGTACATAATACAAGAGAAGCATATGCAAGAAAACAAGATGAAGGGGGCACTTACACTCCAAGAAGGAATGGCCAGACCTCAGCTCTAATACTTGGATCTACACCCTAGTAGAAATCATCAAATCAAACTCCAATTAGTAAATATCTGAAAGTTATGAAAGAACTTATAGCTCCTGAAATAAAATGTGTGAGACATAGTGATGTTTACTCACTCCACTGCGAACTTTTTTCAAAAACTTAATGCCACCATCTCTAAGTTTCCCATCTGGCGTAAACAAACCCCTCCATTGTTGGGGTGAAAGTGCGTGCTTCCTTTTCTTGCGTGACCAAGGTGATTTAAGACGCCCCCTAAAACATGGTTAAAAGAGCAAAGTCGATCAATATTAATCTGATGAAATAAAATAGCATCTCCTCAGTATGATACACAATTACCCATCATCAATATACCAAACAATTCAGTAGTTAAAG
The DNA here is from genome assembly GCF_025177605.1 of Cucumis melo. Classification (NCBI taxonomy): domain Eukaryota; kingdom Viridiplantae; phylum Streptophyta; class Magnoliopsida; order Cucurbitales; family Cucurbitaceae; genus Cucumis; species Cucumis melo. Next base: position 9,389,987 of record NC_066862.1, read on the forward strand.
TTGAAAAATAAAAGAAGACTGAAAATGATCAAGTGCTCTAAAAGGCCGAAGCAAACTGGAGATTTAGATAGCAACTACACAATGTGGGAGAGGAACCTGAGCGTAGTCTAAGACAACCTAAACATCTAGATTGAACAAAAAGATCAAACGTAGAAACGAAAAACGGAAGATCTATATGGAAAACTAGGTTAAAGCTGAATAAGAGAAATGGGAAGGAAAGAGAGACTCACCGATCAGAAGAGGAGGAGGAGGAGGAGGAGGAAGAAGAAGAAGCCGGTGAAGAGGAAGTGACAACAAATAGAACCGAACGCAAATGAACCCATGAGGAGGAGGCTGAGGATGAGGATGTGGAAGATGAGGATGTGGAAGATGAAGGAGGAGGAGTAGAATTGGAATTGGGATCCGGAGAAGAGGAAGTTGGAGTCCGTTTAAGAGCTCTCATCTATAGAAAACAGAGCAGTAGTGGAGGCAAAATGGAAATGAAAAAGTTGCGTTGAAAGATTTGTGTTTTGGGTTTTTACCTACTGGCGGAGTAGAAGAGAACGGCGACCACAGCGAGGCCGGCCAAGGCCGTGAAGGCGACGGCTGCATTGGGGCGTGTAGTGGCCATCAAACGGGAGAAGAGGCCGCCACCGACGCCGGCGACGCCGAAGGAAGAGGAGATGTCGGTGCCGGAGGCGATCATAGGAGGAGGGGAATTAGAAGAGATACAGATCTTGGTTGCGTTATTACGTTTGGGAAGTGAATGTAATGGAAGGTGAGGAGGGCATGGGGTTAGGATTAAAGGAGTTGAGAGAAGTAGAATTTGTTTGATTCAGAAAAAAAGATGGAGATGAAGAAGACGATGAAGAAGAGAAAGAGGAAGAGGAAGATGAAGAAACACTGAGAACTGGATTACTCCGTCAACAAGTCTCTCTCGTCTTCTCTCCCAGATTCTCTTTAGCTTTTCCTCATCTTCACGGATTATTACTTAAAACGACGCCGCATCTTCATCCTTTTCCATGAATCGTTACCCAACCCCTCCCATTTGTCTATTCAACGTTTTTCTTCTCATAACAAAAAATATATATACATATACGTAAAATACTCCTTTTTATTGCTTATTTTCATGATCGGGTCTTTTTAAAAATATAAAAAAGCGACAAAATATTTATCTCTATAACAATTTTAAAAACGAAAAGGTATGTATATTCACTGTGTAAAATATCAAAAATGTCCTGCGAGTTTAGATATGACTATAATTTATTTTTTCAACTCTTTAATTTTGTTACAATAGATTTGCTTGTTTAAATTTGGAGATCCAAATCTAAATGATTTTTTTTTTCAAAATTTGGTACACAATTTTTTAAATTATTTTGGTAAATTTGGCTACTCCAATTCAAATAATTTTTTTCAAGATTCTTTGTCCAATCTAAATGATTTTTTTTCAAAAATTTTTATACACGAATCTTTAATTTTTTTTTATTTTTTTTTTACATTATACTTATTTTAGATTTTGCTATTTTTTTACACGACATAAATTTTTTTTTTCAAGATTCTTTATACACAATCTTTTTTTTTACACTATCATTTTTTACACGATCATTTACATTTTCCTACTCCAATCTAAATGATTTTTTCAAGATTCTTTATATATGATCTTTTAGATTTTGTTATTTTTTGTACACGACTTAAAAAAAGAAAAAGAAGAAAAACGATGAAAAGAAATCGTAGCAAAAAAAAAAGAAAAGAAAAAGTAGAAAGACGATGGAAAAGCGAAATAAAAAAGAAGAGGAAAAGAAGAAAAACAATGAAAGGATTAAACGATGTAAATAAAGAATTGAAAAATAAGAAAGATGATGGAAAGAAATTGTAAAAAAAATAGGAAAGAAGAAAGACGAAATCGCAGGAGAAAGACATGAAAGAAATAGTAGGAGGAAGACGAATTGCGAGGAATAAAAGAAAGATGAAAGGGAAAACCTGAAATATTTAAAAAATGACTAACTTTATGACTTTGTTATACGGGCCGTAAATAGTTTGGTGTTTTGTTACATTTACAAAAGTTTCCTTTAAAAGTATTTACAAATATTATAACAATATTTTACCTTTCCATAAATGATATATCATGCTCGTATACTTAATTGTGGTTAGAGGTCTCCTTGCTCAACTAACTACTTTTTTAAGATTCATTTCGCCGACGTAAAGAAGTTCTCTAGAATGTTTGGTAAGTCACACCCTCTAGTTGGTACGAAAGACATTTAGAGGTGAATTTTCTTGATTGAATCTATCATAGCAACCTTAGAACCAATGAGAGGTACCAATTGTTGCGCTCATTCAGGTTTCTGCTTTAAAAAAGGTAGTTATGTACTTTCCAAGCGATAATTCGTTCATGTCTAATAACCTAAGGTCAAGCTAACTAATGAAAGTGCAATGTCTTGTTCAATGAACATTCATCATATTTTCGAGGCAAAGTAAGAGTAAACTTAATGGGAATTAGAAACTGGTAGATCATGATAGACTCATAAAAACATGATATTTACAACAAACCAAAATATTAATTGACACTAGTAGTACTCTATCACATATATTTTACTATATATGAAAATATTTTTAACAATTTTATCAATTAAAATATGTAACCATTTTTAATTGTTACATGTTTTATCCTTAAATTTTGTGTTTAGTTTCAGTTTAGTTTTTAAGGATTAAAATGTTATAGTTCCTAAATTTCAAGATGGTGTAGTTTTCATTTCTAACTTTTTTTTTATTAAATATTTATTTTTTATCTTTAAAGTTAGTATGTATTAGCTAATTTAGAATGATGGAGTATATTTACTTAAGTTTTAATTTATTTTGTTGGTATTAATAATTAATTTAAAATTTTATTTCATAATTATTTTTAATTAATTACTAGATGATTAAATGTGAGTATTTAATAGAAAATTAAAGTAAAAATATCTGATATCGAATTTATAAATCAAATTAAAATATAGTTTATATTTTAATGATAAAATTGTAACGGTCTGTAGTTTATAAAATTTGTATAATATTTAAAAATGCAGCAACAAAATAATGAAACCTAACCTAAATATATCAACCAATTCCCTTAAAAATATTGTTCACATCTCTTTGGATTATTGAACCCATCTATGCATGTGCCTCCCACTAAAATATAATAGATTAATACATTGGAACAACAACAATAATGCTCGTTTATAACATTAAACAATACATTTTCTTCGAAAATATTTTTTAAAATTTTTAAATTTTCAGATTCACCTATTTATTGTTATCAATATTAGTTTACTTTACTAAATTTAAAAATGCTCCATTAATTTTTCATTATTATGGAAATTATTGATGCGACAAGTTTGAAAAAGTAGTAAAAGTAATAAAATGTTTTCCATTTATATTCGATCTCTCTCAAAATAAAGAGAAGATATAATAAAAGAAGTTTACAAAACGATTATAGCAAAAATCTAAACTTTAAGCATAGATGAAGATTTTTTTTGACAAATGCCTGTTCACACGAGATTTTCAGAGAAATTTGATTCGTGGAGTTAAACTTGTGTTGATGTTGTATGTATGTTGATTCGATGCGATGTGGTTCGATCTCTAAAATTTGATCCTCTGATTCTCTCTCGGCTGGATGCTTACGCTTGATTTGAGGAAGCGAAGCACGTGATGTTCTTGAAGTTGGAGTCTTGGAAGAAAGCTTGTATCTTCGAAGAAGTTTCAATCTTCGAGGAAGCTTCAATCTTCGAGGGTGTTCTTGAAGTTGAAGTCTTGGAAGAAAGCTTGTATCTTCAAGAGCTTACTTCAGGAGTTAAGGAGGCTTCTATCTCTTGGGAGAAATCTCTATAGACCTTTTGGAGTAAAAAATTTCCAACCGAACTCCTCTATTTATAGAGTTCCCTGGTGGGCTTTTATGGACTTGAGCCTGTTCTGGTCCATGGACCATACCCATGGGCTCAATCACATTGATTTGGGTTCTATTTTATTTTAGACTAAATTAAGCTTATTTTTGGGCTCAATTGAATTTTAGCCTAACTAAATAATATTTAATTGAACCAAAATAATTAATTTGACCCAATTGTCATAATAAAGACGTGTGACATCATTAGAATTGTCCAATTTGTCTTTAAATTTAATTTGGGACACATGCCAATTTTTAATTAATCCCAAATATAATTATTTTAGTAAATGACGTGGGAATTTGTGATTGGTTCCAAAATTTCTTATTCAACAAATGCCCCTTACGAGATTTATGCACGTGTATGAGTGGGTCAATCTTGAAAAGATAAATTTAAAGTCCAAATATGAGCATTTTTTTTGCTCAATTTGACATATCCAATTAATCAAACTATGAATTTAATACATGAGTTTGATTTAAATTTGAAATAATAGTTGGGATATGGTCAATCCTTAATTTAGAAAAATTTAAGGTTTTATCCAGAATTTACTTTAATTTGAGAATAAAAATTTAAGTTTGATGATGATTTGATTTGATTTTAAGAATTTGGAATGACCAATTTTAACATAAGATAATTGAATTTTAATTTCATTTTAAAAATTAAAATGTTAAAATATGTTTGAATATTTTAAAAGTGGAATCTGAGATTTTATTCCAAAATGAAATATCATGAGATAATTGGATTTTAATTGGATTTTAATTTTATTTATTATTAAAAAAGAAATTAAAACCTTTCCAAATCCTATTAGGAATTGGATTTTAATTTTATTTAATATTAAAAAGAAAATTAAAAGCTTTCCAAATCCTATTAGGAATTGGATTTTAATTAGATTTTAATTTTATTTATTATTAAAAAGAAAATTAAAACTTTTCCAAATCCTATTAGAAATTGGACTTGTTAACCTTATAAATAGACTTGTACCATGATCATTCTTTTCTCATCAAGAACAAAGGTATGAAACAAAAAAAAAAAAGATTTCTCTTCACCTTTTTTGTTTTTTTTCTTTTTTTTTTTTAATAATAATAATTTTTTTTTAACTCTCCAATTTTTTTTAGGAACTAGAGTTATTATCAAAAGGTAAGGATTTTTTTTTTATTTTTTTTATTGTTTTTTTTAAATCATTTGTAGAAGTAACTCCGTCGCCAACGATCCAACTTCTACTGGGGGACGATCGGGCTTTTGTCGTCAGATCCACCGCCCTAGGAGGAGTGATTGGGCACCATCGTCATTTGGAGAGGTGATACTGTCGTGAGCGATCCAACTTCTATCGGAGAACGATCGGGCTTTTGTCGTTAGATCCACCCCCTGGTAGGAGCGATCAGACACCTTCATCGTTTGGAGAGGTGGTACTACCGTTAGTGATCCAACTTCTATCGGGGGATGATCGGGCTTTTGCCGTCAGATCTACCCCTGGTAGGAGCGATCTGGCACCTTCGTCCTTTGGAGGGGTGATATTGCCGTCAGCGATCCAACTTCTATCGAGGGACGATCGGCCTTTTGCCGTCAGATCCACCCCTAGTAAGAGCGATCGGACACCATCATCATTTGGAGAGGTGATACTGCCGTCAACGGTTCAACTTCTATCGGGGGATGATCGGGCTTTTGCCGTCAGATCCACCCCCTAGTAGGAGTGATTGGGCACCATCGTCGTTTGGAGAGGTGGTACTGCCGTCAGCGATTCAACTTCTATCAGGGGACGGTCGGGCTTTTGCCGTCAGATCCACCCCCTGGTAGGAGCGGTCGGGCACCTTCGTCGTTTGGAGAGGTGGTACTACCGTCAGCGATCCAACTTCTATTGGAGGATGATCGGGCTTTTGTCGTCAGATCCACCCCCTGGTAGGAGTGATCGGGCACCTTCGTCCTTTGGAGGGGTGATATTGTCGTCAGCGATTCAACTTCTATCGGGGGACGATCGGGCTTTTGCCGTCAGATCCACCGCCTTGGTAGAAGCAATCGGGCACCATCGTCATTTGGAGAGGTGATACTGCCGTCAACGATCCAACTTCTATCGGGGGACGATCGGGCTTTTGCCATCAGATCCACCCCCTGGTAGGAGCGATCGAGCACCATCGTCATTTGGAGAGGTGGTACTGCCGTCAGCGATCCAACTTCTACCGGGGGACGATCAGACTTTTGCCGTCAGATCCATCGCCCTGGTAGGAGCGATCGGGCACCTTCGTCATTTGGAGAGGTGGAGGCAAAATTGTACCATCGACGTCTTCTTGGAGAAGCAAAGGTAGAGTTGCACTGTTGCCGTCCTCTCAAGGCTACAACATATTAGAAATGAGGTAGAGTTTTTTTTTTAAATTTTATTTATTATTTTTTTTTGTGTTGACATTTCTTTTATAGGAGGCAAAGCCACCTCTACACCAATGAAGCCTAAGGTCTTCAAACTTGCTTGAAAAGGCAATGATGAAGTCTTATTTATTTATTTTTTTTGCTTGAAGAAGACAATACTTTTAAATTTAAATTGAAGAAGAATCCTTTGAGCTTGAATATGAGGATACATCGATGAAACCTTCAATCTTGTACATGGAAAAATAACAGTGCAATCCTCAAAGTCGGTGGAGCATTGGTAAAATCTTCAGCCTTGCATTTGAATGATCCTTTATGAAATTTTTGAACTCGAATTTGAAGAAACATCAACAAAGCCTCAAAATCAATTTTGAGGAACTTCTAATCTTCTGTGAACTTAAGTTTTAAGAAACATTAACACAGCCTCCGAATTTGGTTTTGAGAAACTTCTAAACTTGGCGATGGAGTATTGAACTTCAAAAGAATGATGTCACGTTATAAGTATCAACATCTTGCTCCTACTGCCACACCTTTTTAATTTTGTTATATTGCCTCCCAGTAAGGCATCTTCAACTTTAAGTTGATATTTTTTGATGAGAACGAAAACCATCAATTGCTAATGCCATGCTTTATGTGATCATGACACTACTCTTGCTTTCCATTCTTCTAAACCGAGTTCTTTTTTTTTTTTTTACTGGACTAAACTTAAGGTTTCCCTTAAGTTGCCTACGTACCCTTTATAATATAGGGATCAAGTTATAACGTAGTTCAATTTTTTTTCTACCATTCACCTTTTAAGCTCTTGTGGGCTAGGAGCACCATGCAGTTTAGGCTCTTGCGATAAGGAGATTTGAATATTTAGCAACTTTTATTTTCATCAAGAATTTTCTCATCTCCTTCGTTTATGGGATTGGTGAAGATAATGAATCTTGGTTTCACGATCAAGGAACCTTTTGTATTTATGTCAACAGACAATTTCCTCTTCAACGTGATGAGACATGACTGTGAATCTTATCGTCATCATTTTCTTCATGAAATGATTTTGCCTTTAAAGATTTCATCTCTCTTTGTTTTTGATTGTTGGTCATCTTTAGACGATCAAAAGCAGATGTTGAAGGTCGATGTTTCTTCGATGTGGAGATGCTTAGCCTTTTGAAAGCTGAAGTTCGGGCGTAAGTAAACGTTAGACATTGGTCTTCTTCTTTCTTCGTGGCCATACTCAATCTTTGAAAGACTGAAGATCGAGTAGTTAAAGGCTTGTTACGATCAAAGACAGAAGTCCTTTGCTTAATTTCATTTGAATTGTCCATTTCTTCATAAGAATCATAATTGTTGTCGACTTCTACTATGCTGGTAGTATGACATGCAGTGACTTCTAGTATTTCTTCTGGATGATCCTCAAGGAAACTTCTTGGGAGGAATTCTGCCAAAGTTATCGACCGTCGAGGTTGGAGGAAGTCCTTGTCTTTTCCTTTGATGGGCTTAGACTTCCACATCTTCTTGTTCCTTCTTCCCTTCTTTTTATGGGAGATGTTTCCTTTTGAATGCTTTTGATGGAAGTGTGACTTCGTTCGAACAGAACTTGTTTGTCTCTCTTTTTTATGAGCCACGACTATCCATTCTTCGCCCTCATCCTCAATTGGCTCTTCTTTGTTTTGAGAGTTCGACGTCATGATCTTTTGTTGGAATCGAACAAGTATAGGTTCGAAAGTCCCAAATTGAATCAAACTTTCCCTTTGATCATAAAGAAGTATTGATGGCAAAACACTTGAAGTCATATTGACTGCAACATGATTGGTTTGAGCTACTTCATCAATATCCAGCTCAATCTTATTTTCACGAGCAACCTTTAAAATTAGCTCCTTCAACACGAAGCACTTTTCAACAGGGTGATTAATGACCCGATGATACTTGCAGTAGTTAGGATCATCTACTTTTCCTGCTTGCTCCGGTCGTTTACATACTGGCAACTGAATAAGTTGCTTCTCTATTAATTGCTCCAACATGTCTGCAACATCAGAGTCAGAAAAGGAATAAACTTTTTTTTGTCTTTCTCTAAGAGTTGGGCGTCGTTTTTCATTGCCATCATGATTTCATTCATGTTTTGTTTCTTTTCTTTTAGAGAAAGATTTCAATGGAGTCTCTTGAACAAGCATAGACTCGTTTAGGACATTATTTGCAATCTTTTTAGTGTCATTGATTTCATTCTTGTCACTCCTTTTTCTTTGAACCAAGAAATCTTTTGCTCCTCTGTTGGCTATACTCAACTCTATATCATAGGCGCGAGTTGCCAATTCTTTAAATGTGCGAGGTTTTATTCCCTGTAAAATATAGAGAAGTTCCTAGTGCATACCTTGGATGCACATCTCTACTGCATACAGTTCTGTGAGCTTGTATTTGCAATCCAGGCTTAGAGCTCTCCATCGGTTTATATAGTCGATGACTGGCTCTTTCTTTCGTTGTTTTGTATTTGTTAACTCCATCATGCTGACGACACGCCTAGTGCTATAAAAGCGGTTGAGAAACTCTATTTCCAGCTGCTCCCAACTATCAATTACTTCTGGCTCTAGATCAGTATACCACTCAAAAGCATTTCCTTTTAAGCTTCGAACGAACTGCCTGACTAGTTGGTCTCCTCTTGATCCTGCATTTTCGCATGTTTCGACAAAGTGGGCGATATGCTGCTTTAGGTTGCCTTTTCCATCGAATTGCTGGAATTTTGGAGGTTGGTACCCAAATGGCATTATCAAGTTGTCGATTCTCTTGGTGTACGGCTTAAAATACATGAAAGAAGTTTGCGGCGGTCCTCCATACTGAGCTTTAATGGAATTCGCAATCATATCCTGTAGCTGCTGAACTGAGAGAGAAGCAACAAAAACTAATTGTTGTTGTGGTTGGTTGTAACGCCCCGACGTTCGAGGTAAAATTTTAGCATTTTAAGTAATTTCTTCGGAAATTTGAGTTTTGGTAAAACGATAAAATAATAATATAATATTGATTAGATTATTATTATCAGGAATTATTATTACGATTTTAATGTTGGTATTTTCTTTTATTTTTATTTAAAATAAATATTAATATTCTTATTTAATATTATTATAAGTAATTAATATTAATATCCTATTATAATTTACATTAATTTTATTCAATATATATATAGATATCATTATTTGTTTTTATTATAATTAAGATTATTATTATTATTATTATTATTATTATTATTATTATTATTATTATTATTTATTTTTATTACATGTATATATATTTATTATTATTATTTATATATATATATATATTTAAAAAAAAAGAGGGAAGGGAAGAAAAGCCCTAAGCCGCACGCACGCCCCCCTTCCCCCTCCGTTTTCGTTTTCTCCCCACCGCGCGCCGCCATCCATTTCTTCTTCTTCCTCCATCCTTCGCCGACCACCGCCGCCGCTTCTTCTTCTTCTTCTTCGTCCGTCGTCTCCGTCTCCGAAGAACGAACAGCCGCCGCGACCTCAGCTCTTCTTCTCCTTCTTCTCCGGTGAACCCGAGCCCGCAATCGCAGCCGTGAAGCTTAACGGATCTCCGTTTCGCACCCAGCCAACGCCGCCGCCGCCTGTCCATTTGTTTCCACCGTCGGACGCCTCCCAGCGTCGTTGCGCCACCGCCGCCGCCGCCGGAAGAGAGAAAGCCCTCCAAAAACCGGGTTGCCCGTTTCGCGCTGCAAAGACCCGACCCGGTTCCAAGCTGACCCGACCCGAAACCGCTTCCAGCCGAGCCGAGCGAGCCGCGTGAGCCGAGCGAGCCGAGCCGCGAGCCGAGTGAGCCGAGCCGCGAGCCGAGTGAGCCGAGCCGCGAGCCGAACCGAGCCGAGAACCAAGCCGAGCCGAGCCGAGCCGAGCCGAGCCGAGAACCAAGCCGAGTCGAGCCGAGCCGAGCCGAGCCGAGAACCAAGCCGAGTAAGCCGAGCCGAGCCGAGCCGAGTCCAAGCCGAGCCGAGCCGAGCCACCTAAGCCTTCCTTCCTCCACTTCGGTTCACGGTGAGTTTTCGGTAAGGATTGTTTTGATGAATTCCCTAATGTTACCTCGTCCGATTCGAGTTTGAATGTTGGATTAAGATATGGCCCTACTTTTCTCCCTTGAAGGTAGTAAGGAGTTGACGCTTAAGTTCTCGGGTCCCGCGGCAGGCTTGTTTGGAGGTAGTCCTCCTTTCCTTGGGTAAGTCAACGGGTGTCGTTTCGGACCTTTTAAAGCGACTTCTACTAGAGTCATCAACTAAAACCCTTGTGTTATCGTTCAGGTTGATCCGTCGAGCGTGGATTCGATCGAGGGGCATAACCGAGTATCAGGTAAGGGTTTTCCTACTACTGGACCCCGAATCCAGACTGAAAACGTAGTAATCCACAGGGGATTACACGTTAGTGACCGTACTGAATAACTGTATGCGTGTTGACTGTTAAGTACTATTATTATATTTGTCTGATGTAAATATACTGTGACTGCGAGTTGTGGATTGAGGTTTTATGTTGATGGACCTTGAAGTTACGATTCAGTATGTAGTAAAACACTGGTCTGGATGTGGTTCATGGAATCTGGACGGGGATGGACAGTGAGTCCGGTTTTGGTTGGTTAGTCGATTGGACCTAGAGTTTTCCCTATTGGTGTGCGAATCGGTAATGCATATAGCAACTGAGGGTGTAGATGTTTAAACCTATACTATCTGACTGACAAAGCCTATGGCGGGACTGCGATATGAATGCCGTTGGGATGTGACTGATGTAGACAGTTTAGTTTGGACTGAGGGGTAACGGTTAGCTTCATCTATGGGGTAGTGTGCCTTACAGATATGTGCGTCCTTCGGGAGCACTAGACTGATATGTGCGTCCTTCGGGAGCACCAGACTGATATGTGCATCCTTCGGGAGCACTAGACTGATATGTGCATCCTTCGGGAGCACTAGACTGATATGTGCATCCTTCGGGAGCACTAGACTGATATGTGCATCCTTCGGGAGCACTAGACTGATACGTGCATCCTTCGGGAGCACTAGACTGTTATGTAGGGTACCCCCGAATAGGAAGTTAACTGTTGTCCCCTAACGGGCCCAGTAGTGGGTCCCTTACTGGGTATGTTTATACTCACCCTTTCTCTTCTTTAACTTTTCAGGTAGGGGTACAGCGAGGGGCAGACCGACGAGAGGCAGGAAGGATGCGTGAAGGCCATATGGACACGTCTGGTTTTCTTATCGCTTCCGCTATGTATTTCTGTCAGGATATTTTGACTTGTAATTTTGAACTGGTGACTTGATATTTTATTTTGTGACTTTTGATTATTTAAAATAGGGCCCGAAACTGTCTTTTGTAAGATTTTTAATGTTTTTAATGAATCGTAACTGGTCCGTTTTAAATTTTATGTTGAATGGTCGAGTTTTGGTGTTTGGTAGTGACCTCAGCTTAGTCCGGAAAGTTGGGTCGTTACATTGGTTTTCCTGCACCACATTCTTCCCTTTATCAGTAGCTTTGACAATAGGAGTTTGACTTGACTCAGTAATTTCATAAGTCTTCATTTGATCTTTCAAGGCGGCGATTCATGATCTCGCTCCTCAACAACTTTCATTAGGAAATTTATTTTTCTCTCCATCTCTGCCATGGTTGCCTCAGCTGTCACATCTACCATCATGACAGACACTACTTCAAGGTGTGATTATTTGTCTGATAGATTAGAAGCATGCGTAGAGTTGTTGAACAAAGGATTATCTCTGATGATGATCCCGCCTTTAAGAGATTCTATCAGTTGTTCCAAACTTTTCTTCTTGAGGACAAAACCTTGTTCTTGTTCTTGCATGCTTCTCTTTAAGTGACTTTGGGTGACAAGTCCAATGTAAGAGTCACTTATAGCAGAAGATTTGGATGCAACCTTATTTGTTGCCATTGATTTTCTTGTAGTTGGATGACGAGAGAGAGATGAGAGGTAGAGAGGTCTCACTAGGCGTGCCAATTTGTTCACACGAGATTTCCAGAGAAATTTGATTCGTGGAGTTGAACTTGTGTTGATGTTGTATTTATGTTGATTCGATGCGATGTGGTTCGATCTCTAGAATTTGATCCTCTGATTCTCTCTCGGCTGGATGCTTACGCTTGATTTGAGGAAGCGAAGCACGTGATGTTCTTGAAGTTGGAGTCTTGGAAGAAAGCTTGTATCTTCGAAGAAGCTTCAATCTTCGAGGAAGCTTCAATCTTCGAGGGTGTTCTTGAAGTTGGAGTCTTGGAAGAAAGCTTGTATCTTCAAGAGCTTCAATATTCGAACGTGGGTGGTCGACTTCAGGAGTTGAGGAGGCTTCTATCTCTTGGGAGAAATCTCTATAGACCTTTTGGAGTAAAAAATTTCCAACCGAACTCCTCTATTTATAGAGTTCCCTGGTGGGCTTTTATGGACTTGAGCCTGTTCTGGTTCATGGACCATACCCATGGGCTCAATAACATGGATTTGGGTCATATTTTATTTTAGGCTAAATTAAGCTTATTTTTGGGCTCAATTGAATTTTAGCTTAACTAAATAATATTTAATTGAACTAAAATAATTAATTTGACCCAATTGTCATAATAAAGACGTGTGACATCATTAAAATTGTCCAATTTGTCTTTAAATTTGGTTACACGATAGTTTAGATTTGGGGACCCAAATCTAAATGTTTTTTTTCCAAAATTTGGTACATGATTTTTTTAATTCTTTTGCTACATGATCGTTTACATTTTGCTACTTCAATCTAAATGATCTTTTTTCAAGATTCTTTATACACGATCTTTTAGATTTTGCTATTTTTTGTACACGACATAAAAAAAAGAAAAAGAAGAAAGACGATGGAAAGAAATCGCAGCAGAAAAAAAAGGAAAAGTAGAAAGACGATGGAAAAGCGAAAAGAAAAAAAAGGAAAAGAAGAAAAACGATTTAAAGATTAAACGATGTAAATTAAAAATTGAAAAATAGGAAAGATGATGGAAAAAAATTGCAGAAAAAAAAAGAGGAAAGAAGAAATACGAAATCACATAAAGACGAAATAATAGAAGGAAGACGAATTGCAAAAGAAAGTTGGAAGGACAAACTTGGAATATTTAAAAAATGGCTAACTTTATGCGCTTTGTTATACGGGCCGTAAATAGTTTGATATTTTGTTACATTTATGTAAGTTTTCTTTTAATTAATTTAGGCCTGAATGAACGTTATCTCACATTTTATAACAAAATCATCCATCTTAACCATATGTTCTCATTTCACTCTCGCTATTTATTATTAGGTCTGGCTCTTCATTTTTTCTATCGCCATTCTTTCTATTTTGTTTTACACAATAATTAAATATAAACGTACGTGATCAAATGTCTCTTGCTCTCTCTCTCCCCTCTTACTTTTAGACTCTAATTTGTTTGTTGTTTTCTTCGTTTCTTCTTTACATGCAACTACTAGTATCATAAAAGAATAAAATCAATGAGATTGAGAACTATTTGGGTCACATTTTCAAAATGTTTATGGTTAGACGATGTATGAATACAAAGGTGACAATTTTGATATTTTTTGTAAGATTTTAACATATACACAATGGAAGTGATTGAATATTAGGGTCTCTAAGTTAAAAATGAATGGACATATTAAACGATCTTTTTATATTTATAAACACTTATCTTTGACTTAAACAAAAATTGATAATGATAAACACGTTGATTATAATCTTATTTTTATAATATTTTTTCTATTAAACAATGTCAGTTAAAGATATATTTATTCTAATTTTTTAATGCATAAACTTGGGGGAAAAGATAATAAAAAGATGAATATATTATAAATATTATTATAATAGATGCCCAATTATATATTTCTATTATCCATTATGCTTAGTGTTCATATAACCATGTGTTACACTCTCTCTCATCCAACTCCCATGTCAATGGGTCTTGAAGATGTCAACCTGGCCATGGTTATTCTAATTTTTTAATGCATCTCATGTTTGTCAAATTATCTATAAATAGTGGCATTTGGTGGATTTTAAAAAACACACTTATATTGTTGGAAACTGTGCTCTTAACTTAATTATTTGAGTAACTGGTTATTGAAGACTTATTAGTAAAAATGAATACTATAATCATGAATCCAATAAATTAGGGTCTTGAGGCTATCTTGTGCAAACAACTTTATGTATAGACATCATGGATTGAGTTCGAGTATATAGTCTAAATGGTCTATGTTATATGAATAAGATTGGACACTTTGTTTTTGAGACACTAATGAATGCGACATGCTTTGTAGTTAGTACAAACGATGTGATCCTAAATTGTTCATGTAAAGACATGAAAATAGGGGCATTTTATGTAAAAAGTTTACATAAGACAAAACCATGAAATAATCACTTTTTTGTTATAACACTATTTACTATCTAAGACAAACTATTTCTTTCTATTGATGACCTAGGTAACTTAATCTTAATCTTGAGCTAAGTATGAACTCTATTTCACACAAGACTATTCTTAGATCTACATAGGTGAGGGTAGCTCATTAGCACTGGTCCAATAAGCCTCATGTTTCAAGGGTAAGACTAGATGGATAGTTGAGAACATAAGGTGCAAGACAAAATTCACTTCTACCGTTTTAGAGTATTATTCCTTTATGCATTGAATTCACGTCTTGAACAAAGAGCTCCACCCTCTCATTGGCCCAAGAAAGATTTGGTTTATAGGTTGGACGTTAAACTAATTCTTCATTAGAGGATCAGTGAGACTTGAGGAAAAGAAGTAATCTCGAGGGTAAAATGGTATTATGACCCAACTAAAATTACGAAAACCTGTAAATGATTAACTTACTAATCATGGTTATATCAGATGGATATAAAATATATCTATAGTGAGGAGAGTGAAACTATAGAACTTTAGTGGAATGACCCATTAGTTAACGAACTTTGACTAGCTCAATCTAAAAGTGTTTAACCAGTTAGTCTCGGATCGTTAGAGTCCATGATCTATAGGTCCATTAGGTCTTCTGCTAGCTCATGTGGAATAAATTTATAACAATATGTTGGATTAGTTCAAATAGTTCGAATCAGTAAAGGAGAGAAAAACTTACAGCTGACATGAGCTCAACTTAACTAGCATCTGTATGTTCACAAGGAAAAGAGGTCCTGGGTTCAAATCCCCAAGTTGTACTTAATAAGATATTTTCAACAAAAAATCGACAGGTATATATGATATAACTATTTGTTATCATTTAAGAAATAGAGCTTTATGTTTAAATGTAATTTGAATATCAAGAATATGACTGTGAATTCATATTTGGAAGCTTGGAAATGATGAAATGGTCAAAGTTGTAAAAAATCAAATGTTTGACTTTTAACTTAGAAAGGTCAAACTTTGATTGACTTAATATTTAAATGTGATTTGAATTTCGAAAAAATGAATGAAAATTCATGCTTAGGAGATCGAAATTAGTCTAGAGCACAAAATAGTAAAAAGTCAAAGTTTAACTTTGAATAATATGCAAAAAGGCCATTTTGTCATTTGATTAATGTTAGTGGGAAAATACAACGTTTTGTTGAATAATTCCACTGACTCTTGATATTCAAATTACATTTAAACATAATTACACTTTAATAAATGTTCAAACATAATTAGTTACACTCTTGTCCTTTTAAAATTAGAACATTTCATCTTCATTTTGCAGACCGTTGCAGTGATCTTCTTTTTCCTTCCATTTTTCATCTTCCTTCGTCTCCATTTTCCATTCTTCCATTTTCTACTTTTCCATCTTCCTTCATTTCCATTTTTCATTTTTCTTTTTTGATTCCATCTTCTTCAAGTGGGCAAACCCTAATCTTTCCACCTTAAAGCGGGCGAACCCTAATCACCACAGCTTCCTTTTGCAAGTTATCGTTCTATCTTGAAGTTACAACTTCATTTTGAAGCACGCAAATGCTCACCTCCATCTTCCATCTTCAATCTTCAATTGTCAAGCACATATCCTGCATTTTCAAATAGTTGGGGTTGAAGCATAAGAACCTTCACTCGAAAGAACAAAGGTAAAAACGTTCCATCTTCTTTGACTTATAAGGGTAGATTTTTGGCTTGTTTTTTTAAAAATAATTCGCATTATTTAATTAATAAATTTTACACGAGATTTTGGGGAGATTTCATCTAAAAAATAACACAATAATTTAACCTATTTTGTTGGAAAAGAAAAACATAATAGAAAATCATTATCCTTTCAAAACGATTTTTTTCTAATAATTAAAAGGGACGAAAGAGAAGAGACCATGGTGAGTGCAAGACGCAGTGATCGATCAAGAGCTTTAGGGGTAGCTGGAAAAGGGACTAAACAATCTCAAAAATTTTTGAAAGTTGAAGTAGTTTTGAAGAGGTATTTCATTTTTTTTAAAAAAAAGGTAGTTCTGAATTTCATCTTATTAATCGAATATGTTTGTTCATACATAAAACAAACAACCAAATGGAAGCATGAGCTGTTGAAAGACCGAAAGTAAAACGAATGAAGAAGAGAGAAAATACTGAAGCAATAGGTGGTATGAGTGTAACAATAAAAAACCTGAAGACGAAGGTAAACAAATGATGATTTTAAATCCAAATCACATTTATCACATAGAAAATACTATAATACACACATATATATATATAAAAGAAAGGGAAAAGAAGTTTGTGGATGAACAAAAAAAGGTACTAATTTTTTTTTAATTATGTTGTATCCAGGTAGAATAATATAATTTATATGTAATTATTTCAAATGTAGGATTGTAGTAGCGAGGAAGAAGAGATTGAAGATAATACAAAAGCGAATGAGGAAAAAGAAAGCAAGGAAGAGTTTGGATAATTAGCAAGCCATGAAGAAATCATTTCAAAACCACATAAGACATCGATTAGTGAAGAAAAAAAATAAAAAAGGTAGTGTACTTTCTATGCTGTATAAAATAAATGTATGTAATGCTTAATACAATGTTCATTTTTGAAGGCAAGGGTTAAAAAAATAGTGAAAGACCGAGGAAGGCTAACACATGGTCTATAAAAAGTTGTCAATGTTAGAGAAATAAGTGAGGTTTGTAATACATGCAATGCCCTTTATTATAAGTAATATTTTTTCGTTAATTGTATTGAGACTGATTGAATATCTATTATGTTCGGATTAATTTAATTATATGTTAATTATTCTTGAACATCAAGCCATGAATAGAAGAGCTTTATATATTTGTGTTGTGACTATCTGTATAAAAACCGAATGTATTGTTTAAATAGGTGTGTAAGAAAATCATGGCAATCCAAGGTTATAATGCATTATTCATTATGACTTTTATTGTCTTAGGATGGATTCTACCTAATTCCAAGCCAAAAGAGGAATGGACCATTGAGGATAAACCTTGAAACTAGGTTGGAAGTTATCAAAAAAATTAAGGAAAAACAGGGTGATAGTGTCTTAGAAAAATTTAGGGAAACACCTTTTGAATACTTCCTCAACTTTGTAATTACAAATCAATCCTCACAACTGTTGATGCACCTGATGCAAAAAATAATGCAAGCCAAAATCTTCCAAAGAATTAAACTTCTTACAAGGAGGAAGAGTAATAAGATTTGGTCTTAGAGAATTTGCTATAATAATAGGGTTTAATTGTAGACCATTACCAAAGATAACTAGGGTTGATATCAAGGGAGGGATCATACAAGAGACATGTATTTTGAAGAGGAAAGCAAAATTATGAGAATGTATATCAATATAAGCTTCAAAGTTAGTAGGATTGCGACTAACAGTGATAGGTTAAAAATGACTCAAGTATATTTCTTGGAGAGTTTTCTTTTATTTAAACATAATAGTGAATATGTAGACATTGACCATGTCTTGATGCTCGATGATGAAGAACTTCTTAAAACATATCCTTAGGGTAGGTTAGCCTTTGACCTTTAAGTTCATGATGCAATGCACAAACCAACATCTAACAAGTGTGCTATAGGCATGGCCTTGGGTGGTTTTGTCTTTCTAATCCTTGCATGGGCTTATGAAGTAATCCCAACTTTAATCTAACGAAAGAACTATTTTGCAAAAAGAGTTAGTATGAAGATACCAAGAATAATAAATTGGGCAGCTGATAGGTAACCAAAATGGACGAACTTGTAGAAGAAAGTATTTGAATCACATGAGATAACATCTTTTAAGTAGTACACGATAATTATTTTTAATAATCACATGTTTTAAGTAGTAGACAACAATTAACAATTTTTGTATGTTTGTTATTCTATAGCTTGAAATATGTCCATTTCTAGCAACAAAAGAAGAAATGAAAATGCCATGGTTTGAGCCATTCTTGGAAGAAGAAAAAATTTCATCCTTGAAGTTGAAGCAAAACTTCAAAAAAGTAGATCACAATCACATGTAGTCGACTTAACAATTAATAGAGGATGGCACTACTTAGTTGACAACGATATTATATTGGAAAGGCTTGAAAGAATAGAGAAAAATCAAAAGATGAATGAAATGTTGAATGAAAACCAACAAATTCTGATGACGAACCAAAGCCTTACTGAAAGAGCAAATGAAAGGACAGATGGAGAAAATGAATTTGATGGTGAATAAGATGGAAAAAATATAAGGCCATGTAGAGGAACAAGTTAATAGTCAACAATTTATGGTATGTAGTATAATTACATCATAATTACATGCTCTATTAAATATAAATACTAAACAAAAATAATTACATACTAATGGCTTTATAATCTAAATAGTCGACTACTGAATTCAAAAGGAAATTTGATAGTATAGAAGAAGAAGGAGATGAGAATGAAGCAAACCCGATGCTGATACATCTTGTGGGGTAGGCAAATTTCAACCAAAAAAAGATGTTGAAAATGAAGGGGATGGAAGAGATGAAAATAAATGACACGAGACAGCAGCTCCTAATCCGATCAACCAACAAATAAAACAACCTAATGAAGAAAAAGAATAAAAAACGAAAAGAGGTAGAAACACAAGCTACGAGGTAATAAAATACAACATGATCTTGTTTAAATAAAGTAGTCAATGATATCTGATAAGTTTATGTCATGAAATAGGATGTCAAAGATCCAGATGATATAGTTGACAATGTCATAAGCTCAGTTAATGAGGAGGAGATATATGAAAGTTTGTCCAAACAAGAAACAACCAACACTAATGGAAAGGTATGAAAATTAGCTTGGATTCTAAAATATATTATTAAAATAGTTAATGAATGTGTACCGTATAAAATGTTTTAATTTACTGACTAGTATGATTCAGTTGTTGGACAAGTAAAATATGAAGTCGGTGGACTTCACTAATTGAAGGGAAATCAACCAAACAAATCAAAGAAAAAGGTCAAAAGAAAATTGGATATGATTAATACCAACTTGAAGTCAACATATATTATCCTACGACATGTAAGTCTGAATAATTTAAATCATAATTATAAGTATTTTATGCACTTGACATAATTTAAACCTTATACTATGAAAATTTATAATTGTTCTTTTAATAATTAGGTACAACTATAGAAGAATTAGAGAGTATAAGAGAACAAAAGTATCAATTTAAAGCTTAAGAATTAGAACCATTGCGGAAAGCTACTAACACATCAATGAGAGGTATATGGATTGATGCGTTGATAGGGAAGTTGCCTGAAGGATTGAAAGAAAATGTAGACATGAATGCATCGTAGTTTAATGTTTACTTGAGTCAAGCGTAAAGGAATGTGATCACTGAACTCAGGTTTCTTTAGGATGCAGTTGTTTTGAAATTAAAAACTATTGAGTAGAAATACGATAATGTCAAACTAGTGGTGTTGTGGTGTGACCAGCCACTGTCCTAAAAGTATTTACGATCGATCGTGTACTGCTAATCGTGTTGTCGGTTGCTCCTCAAGGTTAACACAACTTTCTTATTTTGGTGTGCACTCGCTAAAGCAAGGAATAGAAAAAAAAAACCTTATAACCTCAGAACTTGTAAATGGAAAGCAAAGAGAATATGGAGAAGAAAGAATAGAGAATTTGAATGGGAATTGGTTTTAAGTGATGATTCCAAATGATGAAATGCCTGCAATTTATGGAGGAGCGAGTGCAAAAAAGAGAGGTCGAGACTGAGAGTTGGAACTGATGCACGATGAGGAGGAACATGAGAACAAACCAATCGTGACCAATGATTGTGATAGACCCCCCAATGACTGCGTTAGGAAACGACATGTTGCCAGATACAACCAGATGTCTGACGACTGGTTAGAGAACGACGAGTAGCCAGATACCCGGGGATCAAAAAGTAAATTCATACCAAAAGGTATAGGTAATAAAAATTACCTCATTTTTCATGCAAGCACGATAATCTAAACCCACCCGTCTAACCAGACAAATGGCAGCGACGATATGAACGTATAGTGATAGGGTTATGCTATCACTACCAATAGACTTTATATCCCACTTACATTTCTTTGGTATCTATACCCGCTCATCTCTTCTAAAACTATTAATGTGGGACAAGGAAAGTTAATTTTTCTTATGGGTCAAGGCCCACATGTCATTTCTAACAATCCCTCACAAATGACTGTAACAACAAAATTATCAGGTAGACGAACAACAATGAGATTATAACAAATTTGTTTTGAGATAAGATAGGATATTAGGCTTAGACATCAATATCCAAAGATTTGAATTGATGCGTAGTGAAGTAAGGTAACAACCTTGTTAGAAATAATGAATTATATCTTGAGCTTCCAATAACACTGGTTGAGACCTTTACAACATGTTTTATTCTTGGTTTCATTTTTGTTTCTGCAATATAGATTTGTGCTTTTATGGTCATGCACATAAAATGGACATTAGGTCATCCTTTGGTTAAGGGATCAACCAAGTTCTTCTTAGACCAAAAAACTCTAAGGAAATAGTTCATTCCTTTAGTAGTCGTTTCATCGCTCCATGTCTAAGACGTATATGTCTTCTTTTGCCATTATAAACACTGTTCTTGGCAATACTTATGGTAGCCTATGAATCACAATGTATAGACGTAGGTACAGATGTCTCCCACAATGGTACATCTCCTAGTCGACTTTTAATCCATTCAACCTCTTGTCCTACCAATTCTAATGCAATAAATTTAGATTCCATAGTGGATCTAGCTATGCAAGTCTGTTTTATAGATTTCCAAGATATTACTCCACCTTCGAGCAAAAATACATAGCCACTAGTAGAGTTAACCTCATCATTATCTGTAACCCAGTTTGCATCACAATATCCTTTTAACGCAGCAAGAAATTTGTTAAAGTACAAAAAAATAATTTTTTGTCCCTTTAAGATATCTCAACAGATGACGTAAAGCATCACAATGGTATCTATCACGATTATGTGTATGTCTACTTAATCTACTGACAACGTATGCAATATCGGGTCTAGTGTGTTGGAATTTATGTTCTAAAACTCGTACTTCATTATTTGATTCAATAAAATTTATTATTGAATGTTATAATCTTAAAACCAATAAATTAAGGTCACGAGGCTATTTTACTAAGTTTTTCAATACACTTGAACTTTATGTAGAGACATAAACATGAATTAAGTTCGAGTTAATAGCCCAAATAGTCTATAGTGTATGAATAAGGTTGGGCGCCTTATTCTGGAAAAACACTATGGATGTTGCTTGCTCCGTAGTTAGTACAAACGATGTAATCCTGAATCATTCATGTAGGGACATAGGAGTGGGGGCGTCCTATGTAAATGGTTTGCATAATATTGGAACCACAAAATAGTCACTTTTAGTTATAATGCTGTAAACTATAAACTGACTATTTTATTTATAATAACCTAGGTAATTTGACCTTAATCCTGAGCTAACTATGAATTTCTATTCTTTAGGTAGTATCCTTAGATCTGCGTAGGTGAGGGCAGCTCATCATCACTGGCCCAATAAGCCTCCCATTTCAGGGATAAGATCGAGTGGATAACTAGGGACATAGGATGCAAGACGGAATTCACTTCTACCCACTTTTGGGATAGTAGATAGGTTATTCCCTTAAGAACTGAATCCAAGTCTTGAACAAGGGGCCCCACCTTCTCATTGGTTCGAGAAGGATTCAGGTTTATAGGTTGGACCTTAAACCAATTGTTCAATAGTGGATCAGTGAGTCTTAAGGAGCAAGATGTAATCTCGGGGGTAAAACGGTATTTTGACCCAGCCAAGATTATAAACAACCTGTGAAGGATCAACTTATTCATCATGGTTATATCAGGTGGACAGAAATATATCTATAGTAAGGGGAGTGCAAGTTAATCTCGAATGTTGATTAAGCTTGGTCTAAAAGAGTTTAGCCAGTTAATCTCGAATCGTTGGAGCCCATGATCTATAGGTCCATTAGGTTCCCCTACTAGCTCATATGGATTCAACTAAGAATAATATATTAAAGTAACTCGAATTATTCGAATTAAGAAAAGAGATAGAAACCGATAAGTATATATGATATAAGTCGGTAGATATAAACTTTAAGCTTTGTGTTTAAATATGATTTAAATAAGTATGAATATAGATTCATATTTAGAAGCTTGAAAATTTTTGAAACAGTCAAAATTGTAAAAGTCAACATGTTGACTTTTTTACTTTGAAAAACAAAACTTTGACCGGATTTATATTCAAATATGATTTGAATTTTAGAAAAATGAATACGGATTCATACTCAGGAGGTTGGAATTAATCAAGACGGGTAAAATAGCAAAAAGTCAAAAAGTTGTTTTTTGACTAAGAAAAGTCAAAGTTTGACTTTGACTTAATTGGTCAAATGACCAAATTGCCCTTTGACTAATTTCCTTATTAACTAAATGTTAGTGGGAAATGTGGCAGCTTATAATGAATTAGAAGTCATTAATTCCATTAATAGTTAATGGATTAATTAGGTGTTGAGAGTACATGAAATAAGTTGCATGCATTTTGCATGTAATTTTTCTATATAAACTTCTCATTTCAGAATGAGAAATTGATTATGATTCTCATAAAATTATCTAAACGATACACCTACCTCCATCATTCTCTCTAAAAGATTTACTTTACATAAACGAGTCCCACAACTCGATTCTTGGTCCTGAGATTAGTAGGTCAACATAGTGGTTGTCCTATGCTCCTGATCTACAGGCAAAGAAGTTTTTTGGAACGAAGAAGAAGTTGAGAACTACAAAGGTAAGCTGATCGTTTACTTTTTATATTCTTCATTTAAGTCTATCGTTTAGTAGTAACATGTTAATTTCTAAATCGTTTAAATGCATATAGAGTAAGCATGATCCTTGTCTTCTACTGCATGTTTCTCTGGTGTTTTTTTCCATCATAGTGTAGTTCATTAAATACATAACACTACCTATGATCTTTGCATATTCAGGTTGAGACACACTATCTTCCTTATTCTTCTTAAGATGTTTACTAACTTCATAGGGATTTCTCACTAGATAAGCATCAAAAGAATCAAATTTCTTTAGTATTTTCTCAACGTAATGAGATTGACACAAGAACAAACCATTTTCAATTTTACTAATTTTAACACCAAGAATTATGTCTGCTTCTCCTAGGTCCTTCATTTCAAAATGTGATGACAAGAACAACTTGGTATTACTTATTAATTCCATGTTTGTTCCAAAGATCAACATGTCATCAATATACAAGCATATTCTTGCACAATCAGTTATAAATAGCTTTGAATAAACACATGTATTCGAAGAGTTTACTTTTAACCCATTGTTTATCAAAGTATTATTAAATTTTTCATATCATTGTTTATGAGCTTGTTTAAGACCATATAGAGATTTTTTAAGTTTATATACTTTATTTTCTAGGCTAGTAATTTTAAACCTTTCTGGTTGTGTCATATAAATTTCTTATTCCATAGTACTATTTAGAAAAGCAGTTTTTACGTCCATTTGGTGAATAAGAAGACTATGTATGGCAACTAGTGCAATCAATGCCCTAATTGTAGTTGTCTTACCTACAAGGGAATACGTGTCAAAGTAGTCAATACCTTGTTTTTAAGTATACCCTACCACTACTAATCTAGCCTTGTATCTTTCTATTGACCTATCTGGTTTTGTTTTTCTTTCGAAGATTCACTTACACTTAATTAGCTTATTTCCCTTGGGAAGATCTACTAATTCCCATGTTTGATTCATGGTTAGAGAATCTAGTTCACTCTTAATAACTTCTTTCGAGATACTCAACTTTACGTAGTTCAAGGCTTCTTGGAAAGTTTTAGGATCCTCATTTATTAGATACATACTTGTGAAATTACAGTCGATCTCATCACGTCTTTCCACTATAAAGGTGCTTAAAAAATCCGATCCAAAACTTTTCTCAGTTCTCTGTCTTCTACTTCTTATAAGTTTTAATTCACATATCACATTAGATGTATTTGAAGGAATGAAATTTCCAAAACGGAAGTGTATGAAAGCAGTGAAAATGGAATTCAATTTGTAAAACCCAAAAATTCAAAGAAAAACAAAACTAAAGCTTAAACATGCTTCTAAGGAGAAAAAGAAAAAAAAACTAACATTTGTAGAACCTCCTAAGAATTTTTTGAATCTAAAAAAAAAACACCACAAAGTCTTCCTCGTTATTGTCAAGGTGAGAATCAACAGAGAGTTATGGGCTTATGTGATTTGGTAAGGGAAAAGTTTTGAGAGAGAATTCTTTTTCTTTTTGGAATCGAGAGACAATCCAAATTGCATAGAGCATATCTTGACATTTTTAATTAAGAGAGTGGGAGGAAGTTATCAAATAACTCCCTCCATCTCTCTGCACGTAGAATAACTCCCTTCGGAGTTATTTTATCAATTAAATATATATTAATAAAATAAATTTAATATAAATTTATTATATCTCATATAATATAAATATTATATCATATATAATGTAAACGATGGTTTACATCTCTCATATGATCTATAGTGCTAATATGAATTGAATCCATATTAATTTTAACATATAGTTTATTTATGAATCTTATTCATATTATTATTATTATTTGAATTATATTCAAATATTAACTTCTCTCCTAAAAACTTTATATTATAATGTATCAAATACATTATATTAATTGTATCATATACAATTTATTCCCTTGAATCAATTTGAATAATTCAAATTAAACCAAAATAAATTTGATTCTCATTTATCCTTATTGAGCTAACAAGGGGACCTTATAGACCTACAGATTGAAGCTTCAATGATAAAAGATTAATTAATTAATTAAACTCTTTAATTAAATCAATCTTTAATTAATTAATCTATATTCATTAATTATTAGTCATTCCATTAAAGACTAATAGTTACACTCTTCTTCTTGTAGATATATTTTTGTGTCCACGAGATATAACCAATCAACAGTGCGATGACTCTTCACAAATTTCTCGTAAGTACAGCTAGGGAAAAAAATTATCATTTTGCCCATGTAGTTACATCTAACTCCTTAAGTACCACTGATTCCTCTAATGAACCATAGTTATAGTCCCATTGTAACTAAATTCCTCTTGAGGAAAGAGAAGGTGTGGCGCCACCTTGTTCAAGCCCTAGAATCAACCCTTAAAAGAGCAATTTCTCTACTTACTCTATCTATAGAGAATGAATGAATTTCTTTTTTTATGAAGATTTTGTCTAAAAAAAGAAAATATGAAATTATTGTTTTAAATAAAATAATTAAAAGATTCTCCTTTATTTTAGGAATCTTGCAAAATATCTTTGAGAAAATAAGAATTATATATAGGTCATATATATAAATATGTGTGTCGAAAAACAAAAAGGTGATCGATCATATATATATATTTTCGGTGAAAATCGTTAGAGTACTCTTTGCGGAAGATTGATAGTGAGATTGATTGCAGAAGCTACAGGTACGAAAAAGTATTACGATCTGTTGTTTATGGGATCATTATGTTAATCTAAGTTGAATCTTATGATGAGTAATGAAAAGGACGAATCAGTGGTTCGAGTGATCACAGTAATCTTTAAAAGACTATGAAGATATCGTCGAAGAGATTCACTCATGCATGAAGTCAGATATCATTAAGAAGGATTACTCGTGCATTCAGGGGGAGTCTGAAGTCTGAAGTTAATAAGCATGTTAAATAGTCATATAGTTGAATAGAGTCATATGCTGTATCGATGTATATTAACTAAGTGTGAATCATATCTGGGTTGTACGCAGCTTCCCAGACGTAGTCAACATCGATCGAACTAGGTTACCAAAGTTTCTTATTTTATTCTCTTCTGCTATCCCTCTAGCTATTGCAACAGTTATTTACTTTTGAATTAACTAAAGGTGTATTTGATTATCTCACACTATTTTTCAATTGGTATCAGAGCGCGTTGCAAGATCATGGAGATAATCAGAGAAAGACCTTCAGCATCACGACCTCCTGTACTTGATGGTAAAAATTACTCATACTGGAATCTTCGTACGATATTCTTCATCAAAACATTAGATGAGAGAGCATGGAGAGCTCTTGTGGCTGGATATGATCCTTCAATGATTACTGTGGATGGTGTATCTGCTCCAAAATCAGAAGTTAACTGGACATATTGAAGAACAAGCATCAGTTGGGAATGCTAGAGCTTTAAATGCAATATTTAATGGTATCGATCTAAATGGTATCAAACTTATAAACTCTTGTATTACAACCAAAGAAGCATGGACAATATTGGAAGTTGCTTATGAAGGTACTACAAAAGTAATATCAAGACTGCAGTTAATAACTTCAAAGTTTGAAGCCTTGAAAATGTTTAAAGATGAATCTATTTCAGATTACAATAAGAGAGTTTTGGAAATTGCTAATGAATTACTGTTGCTTGGTGAGAAAATTCCTGAATCTAAGATTGTGCGCAAAGTACTACGATCGTTGCTAGGAAAATTAGACATGAAAGTCACTACCATAGAGGAAGCACACAATATAACTAAATTAAAACTAGATGAGTTATTTGGGTCTCTGCTTACGTTCGAGATGGCTATATCTCATAGAGAGAATAAGAAAGACAAAGGGATCACTTTTAACTCTGTCTATGAAGAAGAGACAACAATAAATCAATCTGATAATGAAGCAAACATGAATGAATCAATAGCTCTTCTAACAAAACAGTTCTCTAAAGTAGTTAAAAAATTCAAAAAAAAAATTGAATGCTACAGGATCTAATGCTCAAAATTTGAGTAACTATTGAAGAAATGGTGGTGAGATCAATACAAGAAGGTATAACAAAGTTTCGAACAGGAGTGACAGTGACGATGGAAGGAAAAAGGAGGGTGAGGGAAGGTTTTTCAGATGTAGAGAATGTGGGGGAGTTGGTCATTATCAAGTTGAATGTCCCACATTTTTAAGAAGACAAAAGAAAATTTTTCGTGCTACTTTGTCAGATGAGGACATTGATGATAGTGAAGAAGATAATGGCATGAATGCATTCACAGTAGAAATTAAAAAAAACCGATTTTAGAGATGAAAGTGAATATTCTAAAGAAAATTGAGATAAAGAATTAACGTTTTAGGAGCTGAAGGTACTGTGGCAGGAAGATTCTGAAGCCAGAGAAATACAAAAAGAAAGAATTCAAGATCTTATGGAAGAAAATGAACGATTAATGTCTGTCATATCATCTCTGAAGTTAAAATTGAAAGAAGTCCAGAATGAATATGACTAGACAATAAAGTCCGTAAAGATGTTAAATTCTGGGGTTAAGAATTTAAACTTAATATTAAATTTAAGACATATTAGTTCAAGTAAATATGGTCTTAGATTCTAATCTCTAGGTCCATTAAGTCCCCTTCCTAGCTCATAAAGAGTAATGAGATTTATTTATATTGGTTGTAATTTGAAATGTTCAAATTTACTTTGGAAATTAATATAATGTATGTTGATACATGATAATATAAAGTTTATATTTTAATTAGACTTTATTATATAAATTTAATTTTGGATATGATTCAAAATTATATTATGAGAGAATAAAATATTTGAATGAGTTCAAATATTAATTTAATGTGAATTAGATTCATATTAAAACTATAGGTAAAATCTAATTTGTATGTGATACATATTAAAACTATAGGTTTTGAGAGAAATTTACATTTGAATATGATTCAAATTTTGGATTAAATTAAATATAAGATATTTAATTTAGAAATTAATTAATTGGAGAATTAATTAATAGTTTAGTTTAATTTGATTTAATTAAATTAATTAAATTAAAACTATAGGTTATGCGAGAGATATTCATTTAAATATGATTTAAATGAAAATATTAATTAAATATGTATTAAATATTCATTTAATTAAATTAATTAATTAATTTAATAATTATTAATTTAATAATTATTAAATCAATGAATACTATGCCTTGTATCTTTAATGAGATCCCTAAAGAATAGGAACTTATTATATTCTTAGAGATAATTAGAAAGATTTCATAAATATAAGAGAATTCAAATATTCATTAATTATCTTCTCTAAAATATATCTTCTCTTTTAATTTAAAAGATATTCTTTTAGACAAACTACACTTCAACAAACTCCCCCTTTTGTCTAAAAGGAATTTCTTTTCTGGTTCAACAATAGCAGCACCACAAAGTCATTTTATTCATTCGCAGCTGTCAGTTCTTAGTAAAACAGATGTCATTCCATTCAAAAGACATTTCAATTTAGGAGACAAAAGATGATTTTATCCAACTACATCTGTCATAAAAGAAAACTACAGTCATCTACAGAATAGGGCCAGAACATTATCCATTTCTGCCTAAAACCAACAAAAAACATCTCACAATATTTCTCTCAGTACATTCACTCCCCCTTTGAACTTGAAAAGTAATGACATTGACCAGATGGTGGCTGCTAATGACTAGTAGATGACATCAACCTCTAACCGACGTTCAGACAACAGAGTGATGGAGTTAGTCAGTGCACGAGATTCAGCAGTCAAGGAATTAATAATGCGGGTAGCTAACTCACGATCCACATAGAAGCCTTCAGCAGAGTCATCCCAGTCAGTAGTGTCAAAAATATGTGGGCCTCGAGTTGGATGCACATCATGGTCAATATCAGGCACATGACTGCCTTGAAAGAGTCTGTAGCTAAGTGCAATTGTCTTAGGTTCAGGTCCAGGAGCATCAGATGCAGTAAGCACCGCTCCATTTAGATGAAGTAGCAAACTAGAGAACGACCTCGGAAAAGCAATGGGAACCTTGACCCCAAACGACCCAACATGCCTCAACAAGTGATTATAAATGAAGGCACCCGTATCTACTTTATCACTATTGCAAATTTGATACAAAAATGTACCTAAGGCAGCAGATTTGCTTGAGGCATGTGAGGAAGGGAACCAATTGGCAATGCCAATCTTGTACAGAATGGCATACTTGACGCTGAGAGCAACTGCAGAGATTCTATTCACATGCCATGTGGACAAGGTCCCTCCAGATAAGACATTAGCTAAAACCTCAGTAGTAGGACATGATGAAGAGCAGTCAATATCAACATTCCTTCAGAAGATGGTGCAATGGGATCATCAGTAGGAGGAGGAATGTCTTCAGGAGGTATCTCAGTCTGGTTAAAAGAAGCACACTGTAACGACCCAACTTTTCCGGACTAAGCTGAGGTCACTACCAAATATCAAAACTCGACCATTCAACATAAAATTTAAAACGGACCAGATACGATTCATTAAAACATTATAAACCTTACAAAAGACAGTTTCGGGCCCTATTTTTAAATAATTCAAAAAAAAAATCACAAAATAAAATGTCAAGTCACCAGTCCAAAATCACAGTCAAAATATTCTGACAAAATACATAGCGGAAGCGAAAAGAAAACCAGACGCGTCCATATGGCCTTCACGCATCCTTCCTGCCTCTCGTCGGTCTGCCCCTCGCTGTGCCCCTACCTGAAAAGTTAAAGAAGAAAAAGGGTGAGTATAAACATACCCAGTAAGGGACCCACTACTGGGCCCGTTAGGGGAAAACAGTTAACTTCCTATTCGGGGGTACCCTACATATCAGTCTAGTGCTCCCGAAGGGTGCACATATCAGTCTAGTGCTCCCGAAGGATGCACATATCAGTCTAGTGCCCCCGAAGGATGCTCATATCAGTCTAGTGCTCCCGAAGGACGCACATATCAGTCTAGTGCTCCCGAAGGACGCACATATCAGTCTAGTGCTCCCGAAGGACGCACATATCAGTCTAGTGCTCCCGAAGGACGCACATATCAGTCTAGTGCTCCCGAAGGATGCACATATCAGTCTTGTGCTCCCGAAGGATGCACATATCAGTCTAGTGCTCCCGAAGGATGCACATATCCGTAAGGCACACTACCCCATAGATGAAGCTAACCGTTACCCCTCAGTCCAAACTAAACTGTCTACATCAATCACATCCCAACGGCATTCATATCACAGTCCCGCCATAGGCTTTATCAGTCAGATAGTATAAGTTTAAACATCTACACCCTCAGTTGCTATATGCATTACCGATTCGCACACCAATAGGGAAAACCCTAGGTCCAATCGACTAACCAACCAAAACCGGACTCACGGTCCATCCCCGTCCAAATTCCATAAACCACATCCAGACTAGTGTCTTACTACATACTGAACCGTAACTTTAGGGTCCATCAACATAAATTCTCAATCCACAAATAGCAGTCACAGTATATTTTCATCAGACAAAATATAGTATCAGTACTTAACAGTCAACTTGCATACAGATATTCAGTACAGTCACTAACGTGTAATCCCCTGTGGATTACTACGGTTTTAGCCTGGACTCGGGGTCCAGTAGTAGGAAAACCCTTACCTGATACTCGGTTATGCCTCTCGATTGAATCCACGCTCAACAGATCAACCTAAACGAAAACACAACGGTTTTAGTTGATGACGTTAGTAGCAGTTGTTTTAAAAAGGTTATCCGTTGACTTACTCAAGGAAAGGAAGCTATCTCCAACCAGGTCTGCCGCGGAACCCGAGAACTTAAGCGTCAACTCTGTACTACCTTCAAGGGAGAAAAGTAGGGCCACATCTTAATCCAACATTCAAACTCGAATCGGACGAGGTAACATTAGGGAATTCATCAAAACAACCCTTACCGAAGACTCACCGTGAACCGAAGTGGAGGAAGGAAGGCTTAGGTGGCTCGGCTCGGCTCGGCTTGGACTCGGCTCGGCTCGGCTCGGCTCGGCTCGGCTCGGCTTGGCTCGGTTCGGCTCGGCTTGGCTCGGCTCGGTTTGGCTCGGCTCGGCTCGGCTCGGCTCGGCTCGGCTCGGCTCGGCTCGGCTTGGTTCTCGGCTCGCGGCTCGGCTCACTCGGCTCGCGGCTCGGCTCACTCGGCTCGCGGCTCGGCTCGCGGCTCGCTCGGCTCGGCTCACGCGGCTCGGCTCGCGGCTCGCTCGGCTCGGCTCACGCGGCTCGCTCGGCTCGGCTCACGCGGCTCACTCGGCTCGGACTGGAAGCGGTTTCGGGTCGGGTCAGCTTGGAACCGGATCGGGTTGGACGAAAACGGCAGCCACGGTTTTGAGGGTTCTCTCTTCCGGCGAACGACGGCGGTACGATGGGGGCTGCAGCAACCGGCGAACCTCACGGTGGCGGCGTCAGCTGGGATCCGACGGACGACGACGAAGGGACGGGATGCGGCTGCTTGCAAGCTTTCGCTCGGACTGACGGCTGGCGGTGCGGCTTGCGGATGGTGGCTGCGGCGAACGTCCGGTGAGGCTAAGAACGCCGACGGGGATGGAGAGGATGGGTGATGGACACGCGTGCGGAAGAGAAGACGGAGACGGAGAGGAAGAGATGGTGGCGGCTGCGGCTTGAGGAAGACGAACGAAGAAGAAGAAGAAAAATTTGGAGGGGGGGCTCGCGCGTCTCCTTAGGGTTTCTCTTCTTCTTCTTTTTTTTTTTTTTTTTTTTTAAAGTATATATATATATATATATAAATAATAATAATAAACACATATATACATGTAATAAAATAAATAATAATAATAATAATAATAACCTTAAATATAATAAAAATAAATAATGATATATATATATATATTGAATAATATTAATATAAATTTATAATAGAATATTAATATTAATTAATTATAATAATATTAAATAAGAATATTAATATTTATTTTAAATAAAATAAAAGAAAATATCAACATTAAAATTGTAATAATAATTCCCGATAATAATAATCTAATCAATATTATATTATTATTTTATCGTTTTACCAAAACTCAAATTTCCGAACAATTTACTTAAAATGCTAAAATTTTACCTCGAACGTCGGGGCGTTACACACACTGATCATCATTTTGAGAACCACCAGTCTGTTCCTCACGTGCAGCAGTAGCGATTTCAGGAATGTGTGCAGGCACCGCATCCGGTTACGAAGTAGGTAGTTTCGAACGAGGAGGGTAAACAGAGGGAGAATGATCTGAAGGTATAGCTGGTGAGCGTCAAGGGTCTCCTAGAGTTGGAATGAATACCCCTTCGGTTGATGAGCTCTCTTGAGAGTGAATGGAACTCGGGGGATCAGAAGGGAGTCTCTCGGCTGTAACTGGCCCTTAGGGTTTCTTTAACAATCGGATTAACGGAACATTATCCTGATCATCTGAATCCATATCTGATACAGTGGCCTCAGAAGCTCGATGTGCATGCACAGCAGGATAGACTGGATCATCAGACTCCCCGACTTCAGGCACTGCCTCAGAACGTAAAGACTCCTGCAACCTACTAGAGGCTTCACCCTGCACTTTCTCAAACGGAAGCCGATAGGGTCTCCAGGGAGGAGTGCTCCATAAACGGCGACCTCTAACCCTTGCATGTTGTACTGGAGGAGGCGAAGAGGTGATGACATTAGGTGCATCTTTAGTCTGCTTAGGCATATAAGACCCCTTGCGAGTCACCAAAATGTGTAACGACTTAAGATGATCTCAGTTTAAATAGCCAAAATAGAATTCAAATAGTCAGAAATTAAACATATGAATGAAAAGAAGAACCCCATCAGCCGAAAAGACCTCAATTTACTCCGAAAACGGCGCTGAGAACTTGAAAGATTTGAAACGTAGAGACATGCACCGTCTTTATAGCTAATCACGAAATTAAGTGCGACACACACCTAAACCAGCACGTAAGTATTCGAATGAGCTAGCATCCAAGTTTTTAGTGAAGATATCAGCTAATTGTAAATTTGAACGAATATTATCAAACTTGATTACTTTGTCTTCAACTAATTCTCGAATAAAGTGGTGTCTTATATCAATATGCTTAGTTCGACTATGTTGAACGAGATTCTTAGATTTATCAATTGCACTCATATTGTCACAATACAACGTCATAGTATCCTAATCGAAGCCATATTCAAGCAGCATATTTTTCATCCAAATCAATGGTATACAACCACTACCTGCAGCTATATATTCAGCTTCAGCTGTAGATAAAGAAACACAGTTTTTCTTCTTACTTAACCAAGAGATTAAATTGTTTCTCAAAAAGAAGCAACATCTAGACGTACTTTTACGATTATCAGCTGAACTTGCCTAGTCAGCATCACAATATCTAATTAGAGTGGAAGTGGTATCATAGGAATACATCATTCCAAAGTCACTGGTCCCATGAACGTATTTAAGAATTCGTTTAATAACTTCTAGGTGAGTGATGCGGGGATCCGCCTGATAACAAGCACATATTCCCACAGTATAAGCTATGTCAGGTCGACTTGTTGTTAAGTATAATAGGCTGCCTACTATACTCTTGTAAAGTTTGTGATCAACTTCAGCACCTTCAGTGTCTTTTGCAAGTTTAACATATGTTGCAGCTGGAGTCCGCTTATTTCGAGCCTGTTCCAAACCAAACTTTTTGACCATATTCCTGGCATACTTTTCTTGTGATATGAAAATGTCATCATTTTTTTGCTTAATTTGAAGTCCCAGAAAACATGAAAGTACTCCAACCATGCTCATTTCGAATTCTGACTGCATAATATTAATGAAATTATTTACTAGATCTTGAGGAAATCCTCCAAAAATGATGTCATCAACATAAATTTGAGCCACCAACAGTTGGTCAGATTTCCTGTGTATGAACAAGGTCTTGTCAATTTCTCCTCTGGAATATCCTCTACCTCTCAAGTACACAGTTAGCCGGTCATACCAAGCTCTCGGAGCTTGCTTTAGTCCATATAAGGCTTTGTTGAGCTTATACACATGCTTCGGGTGCTCGGAATCTACAAAACATTTTGGTTGAGCAACATAAACCTCCTCATTCAAGTACCCATTTAAGAAGACACTCTTTACATCCATCTGATACAACTTAAATTTCTGTATGCATGATATGCCCAGTAAAAGTCGAATGGCTTCAAGTCGAGCTACAAGAGCAAATGTTTCATCAAAGTCAACACTTTCAACTTGAGTATACCCTTGAGCTACTAATCTGGCTTTATTTTTTGTCACACATCCAGTTTCATCAGTCTTATTTTTAAATATCCATTTGGTGCTAATAACGTTTACACCTTCTGGCTTTGAGACTAACGTCCAGACATTGTTTCGTTTAAATTGCAGTAGCTCCTCTTGCATAGCATTTAACCAATACTCATCCTTGAGAGCAGAGTCAACAGTCAAAGGTCCAATGGTGGAAATATAGCATGAGTCAACAACCATCTTCAAATAGTCAATCTTATCTTTCCTTCTGGTCTGCATCCCAACTGATGGATCACCTATGATAAAGCTTGTTGGATGATTTTTCTTTACATGAGCTGACAGAATTATCTTAGATTTTTTATTGATAATTTCTTCTGATGATTTTTTCAAACTTTTGCCTGGACCGTCGAATGAATTATCAGCTTTAGACTCTTCCACAGTACTCATAGTTCTGACTTCAGACATGTTTGAATTCTCATCTTCCTCATCATTCATCTGTTTGATATCAGAATCGAGATCATTTATAACTACATTGATTGTTTCCATAACACTGTTGGATCTGTTATTGTAGACTCTATAGGCCCGACTGTTTTGAGAGTACCTGAGAAAGATTCCTTGTTCTGACCTTACATCCCATTTCTGACGGTATTCTCGGTCAGCTAAGATATAACAT
Source organism: Cucumis melo (assembly GCF_025177605.1). Taxonomy (NCBI): domain Eukaryota; kingdom Viridiplantae; phylum Streptophyta; class Magnoliopsida; order Cucurbitales; family Cucurbitaceae; genus Cucumis; species Cucumis melo. The sequence continues at coordinate 9,425,325 of NC_066862.1, forward strand.
GTACTTCCAAACACAGTGAAGTATTTGACATTTAGTTTTCTCTCTTTTCAAAGTTCATAAAGAGTAACAGTAGTTCCAGTTCTAATAGTAACTCTGTTATGAATGTGACAGACAATATTTACAGCTTCTGCCCAAAAACATAAAGGTAAATTTTTGGCATGTATCATAACACAAGTCATTTCTTGTAATGTCCTATTCTTTCTTTCTACTACACCATTTTGTTGAGGAGTTATCAGTGCAGAAAATTCATGGTGTATTTCTTCTAACAGACAAAAACTGTTAAAGCCTTCATTATCGAATTCTTTACCATGATCACTTCGGATTCTTGTTTCTTCTTCCCTTTTTTACGTTGTAGCTTCAAACACAGATTTTTGAATATTTCAACTGTATCTGTTTTTCCTTTGAGAAAACAAACCCAAGTGTATATTGAGTAATCATCAACAACAACCAGCACATTCCTCTTACCTTCAAGACTTTCTGTTTGCATTGGACCCATGAGATCCATATGTGACAGTTCCAAGACTCTATTAGTATAACATTCTTTCAAACTTTTATGAGTAGACCTTGTCTGCTTGCTAATTTGACAGTCTCCACAGAAGAAGTTTCCATTTACGTCTAAATCAAGAATTCACACAACTGCTTTATTTTTAATAACTTTTTCCAATCCTCTCATGCTGACATGCCCCAGCTTTCTGTGCCACAGCCATGTTTGATCGGATCTTATCAACTAACAAGTGTCAGACATATTTGAATTCCAATGGTAGGAAATATCAGCTTGTCATTTACCAATCATGCAAATTTGATTTTCTTTATTCATGACAACACAACCAATATCATCAAAACTAACTTTGTAACCTTGATCACACAGTTGACTTATACTGATCAAGTTTGCTTTTAGTCCATCCACATACCTAACATCGTTCAGTCGTGGTAGATCATCCTTGTCTATGTTACCTTTAGCTATAATTTTTCCTTTTGCACCATCACCAAAGGTAACATGTCCGATGACACAGTCGTTTAAGTTCGTAAAGTAGGATCTATTTCAAGTCATATGTCTGGAGCACCCACTATCAAAATACCACGCATCATCTACGGTCTGAAATATGTAAAGGCAATCTTACATCTTTCAACAGATTTAATTCTCCAAACCAAGCGAGGTTGACCACGGCTTCTATTCCAGTTTTTCTGTTGACATAACTGATCTCGCCTTAATTTATAACAAATTGACCTGATATGACCTTTTCGACCACAATAGTAACAAGTTATCCCAAGAGATTTAACTGGAATCCTGATGCCAGTCTCTATATGAATCGTGTCATATTCAACTCTCACTGAGGCAAGGATAAACTTGATTTCTGATGTAGCTTTAGAACTACTTGCAGAGACCAAAAATCCCAACCTATATCTATGAGAGCCATTATGTCCAGCTTTTAGTATTGAATCTAGATTCTCCGTTCCTGAATTTAGCATTTTAACGGATTTTAAAATTTGATCATTCTCATTTTAAACCTCTCTTAATTTTAACTTCAGAGAAGATATTACAGATATCAACCGTTCATTTTCTTCTAAAAGATCTTGGATCCTTTCCTTTTGTATTGCCCTAACTTCACAATCTTCTTTCCATAGAGTTTCAAGCTTCTCAATTGACAATTTATCATTTTTACTTTCTACCGAACATTCACTATCATCATTAGTGTTCTCATCAGTAATTCGTACTGCGAAAGCATTTATGTTGCCATTATCATCTCTACTATCAACAGATTCTTCATCTGACAGTGTGACACGAAAGTTTTTCTTCTGTTTTCTCAGGAATGTGGGACATTCTGCCCGATAATGACCAACTCCTCCATATTCTCTATACCTGAAAATCTTTCTGTCACCTTCCTTTTTCTTAAGATAACCATCACTTCTTCTATCAGAAGTTTGAACATTCATACCTGTGACATTCGGATTTTTTAAATTTCGAAGGATGTTTGTGAATTGTTTGGTTAATAAAGCTATTGACTCATCCATGTTTGCTTCAATATCACAATCAACCTCCTCACTTACATGTGCGAATTTAAAAGCAATTCCCTTGCCTTTCTTACTTTCTTTATTAGCAGTGGCCATCTCAAATGTAAGCAACGAGCCAAACAATTCATCAAGTTTCAGCGCTGTAATATCATGAGCTTCTTCAATCGCAGTAACTTTCATATCAAATTTTCTGGGCAAGGATCGAAGTACTTTCCAAGCATTCATTTGCGATTTCAAGAACTCTCTTATTATAATCAGACACTGATTCATTCTCGGTCATTCTCAATGTCTCAAACTTAGATGTTATCAACTGTAGTCTTGAGATCTTTACTTTGGAGGTACCTTCATACGCTACCTCCTAGATTTTCCAAGCTTCTTTGGTTGTGTTGCAGGAATTTATTAACTTGAAAATTTTAGGTCAACACCATTAAATATCGCGTTAAGAGCTCGGGCATTCCCAATAGAAGCTTGCTCTTCTGCATCAGTCCAATCAACTTCAGGTTTTGGAACTGAGACACCATTCACGGTAATAATAGGAAAATCATAACCAGCCACAAGAGCTCTCCAAGCTTTTCCATCTAACGTCTTAATGAAGAAGATCATCCGAGGTTTCCAATATGAGTAGTTTTTACCATCTAAAACAGGAGGACGAGATGCAGATGGTCCTTCTCTGATTATCTCCATGATCTTTCTACCTGCTCTGATACCAAATGAAAAACAGTAAAAGATAATCAAGGACCCTTCAGTTACGACTGCAGCTAATAATATAAGTAAGAACTAGTGAGACCGTAGAAGAGAATAACATATGAGACTTTGGTAACCCAGTTCGACCAATATTGCCTACGTCTGGGGAGCTGCGCACAGCTCAGATGAGTAATTTTATTAATAGTCACCATAAACATCAAAACATCAATATAGCTTATGTATACATCTCAATACTAAAATTATATGACTTGTGAATTAACATTAGACTCTAGGCTAACCCTGGAATAAAGAAGACTCCTATCGACAGCGTTTGATGGTCAGGCTCCCCCTAAATGTATGCGTGACTCAATCATTAATTAGACTAACCATAGTCTCATTCTGTATGTTACTCATCTGCAAACCTCAACGTTAGATAATCATGTTGCTTCCGAAGTCATAAGGTCAAGATACCTTTTGTAGAGGGCACTTCAATGATAAATCGGAAGTTACTTCTTCGTATCAGCAACAAAAACTTTTCTCTCTATTTTCTGCGTTTTTCAGTCGATCTTCAAGACCCCAATATATACATATATCTCCAGCTATGTATATGCCTTGTATCTTTAATCAGATCCCTAAAGAATAGGAACTTATTATATTCTTGGAGATAATTAGAGAGATTCCATAAATATAGGAAAATTAAATATTCATTAATTATCTTCTCTCAAATATATCTTCTCTTTTAATTTAAAAGATATTCTTTTAGACAAACTACATTTCAACATATTCCATCATCACATGTTAGGAAGAATCATCCATCAAGCTCGATTATCGGTGATCCTTCAGCTAGAATTACCACCTGAAAGAAGGATAAAGTAGATTATTCGAAAATGATCGCTGATCTATGTTACACTTCTACTATTGAACCTACATCAGTTGATGCTGCTCTTTAGGATGGATATTGGATAAACGCAATGCAAGATGAGCTACTCTAATTTAGACGTAACAATGTATGAACCTTAGTTCCTAAATCTGAAGATGCAAATATTATAGGAACCAAGTGGATTTTCAAAAATAAGACTGATGAAGCAAGGTAGATAACTAGGAACAAGGCACGTCTGATGCCTTAAGGTTATGCTCAGGTCGAAGGAGTTGATTTTAATGAAACATTTGCATCTGTTGCCAGACTTGAAGCTATCCGCCTCTTGCTCGGTATATCTTGTTTTCGCAAGTTTAAATTATATCAAATGGATATCAAGAGCACCTTCCTAAATGGTTACTTGAATGAAGAAGTCTATGTTGTCCAACCTAAAGGATTTATTGATTCTGAATTTCCTCAGCATGTGTATAAGCTTAATAAAGTTTTATATAGGTTAAAGCAAGCTCCTAGAGTCTGGTACGAACGTTTAACAATTTATCTAAGTTGTAAAGGATATTCCAGAGGTGGGGCTAACAAGACACTGTTTATTAACCGAATCGACAATGATCTAATTGTGGCACAAATCTATGTCGATGATATCATATTTGGGGGATTTTCTAAAGAACTTATTGATAACTTTATTGATATCATGAAATCAGAAATTGAGATGAGCATGGTGGGAGATTTATCTTGTTTTCTGGGACTATAAATCAAGCAGAGAAATAAGGGTATATTTATATCTCAAGAGAAGTATGTCAAGAACATAGTTAAAAAATTTGGGTTGGAACAATGTCGACACAAAAGAATTCCAATTGCGACACATGTTAAAATTACCAAAGATACAAATGGTATAACAGTAGATTATAAGCTTTACAGGAGCATGATTGGGAGTCTCTTATACCTAATGGCCAGTAGATCTGACATTGCCTATGTTGTTGGAATATGTGCTCGATTTCAGTATGATCCTCGAGTTTCACACTTAGTAGTAGTTAAAAGAATAATTAAGTTTGTTCATGAAATAAGTGATTTTGGAATTCTATATTCCTATGATATGAGTTCTATTTTGGTTGGATATTGCGATGCAGATTGTGTTGGCTCTTCTGATGACAGGAAAAGCACCTCTAGAGGATGTTTCTTTCTTAGAAACAATCTTATCTCATGGCTTAGTAAGAAACAAAATTGTGTATCTTTTTCTACAGCAGAGGCTGAAGCAGCAGGGAGTATATGTACTCAATTAATATGGATAAAAAAGGTTGCATGAGTATGGGATTACACAGAATATTGTGACTCTATACTGTGATAATATGGGTGCTATTGATATATCAAAGAATCCAGTTCAACATAGTCAAACCAAGCATATTGATATAAGGCATCATTTTATTAGAGAGCTTATTGAAGATAAGATTATTACACTGGAATATGTTCGTTCGAATTTACAATTAACATATATTTTTACTAAACCTCTTGATGCGAGCACATTTGAGCACTTACACGCTGAACTAGGAGCTTGTAAAATTGAACTTCTTAATCAACTAAATAGACGGAGCACTTTAACATGATCAGGAATGATGGCATGTGTCAGTGCTGTATTAGGAATTAATGACTATCTTTACGGCATCTAAAAAGATTTCCTTGATAAGGGAAAATTAATTAATCGAGAGGGAGTATGGGTTATTTAATCTGTTTGTTTCAACTTCAAAATTCTTCATCCTTTTGTTTTATTTCATAATTCTTCTTTTTCACTTACACTATTTTGTGTTCTGAATTGAGCCAACTATGGTGAACACTCGTAAGGGAAATTATGCAGCTAAATCATCTAAAGAAGTTCATGATGCTCTAGCTTTAAAGTCCGCCATGCATGGTGTGAGAATGAGAGGTCGTTGTTTCAAAGGTACTCCACCGCGAAAACCCTACCGGCTTCCGTTAGAAAAATTTCAGGCTCATGTCTCTGAAAGCTCTCATATGCCTGTGCAAGATGATGTTGGTACTGGAAGTGCTGTGAAAGATGCTGAAATTGCTCTTAGTGTCTCAGAGACTCATATCTCCGACATGGATTCTGATGACCTAGATAATGTTCCACTAGCTAGACTGATGAAGAAGAATTCTGTTCCTGGTGTTGCGGCTGAAAAATCTATTGATTCTATTGTATCAATTCATTCTCAAGAAAGCTCGTCTTCTGAAGGTGTGTTTGTTTCTATTAATGGCCTTCATATTCAGGTACGTGCTTCCAATGTAGAGCCTGGTCCATCACATCACTCTTCACCAATTAGGTCATCTGTTCCAGACAATGTTTCTACATCTAATACAGATGTTGAACCTACACCTTCTTTTCTGCTGAATCTCTTGCGTTTAAAGGATGGACTGATGAATCCTCTACTAATGATGAAGACGTTGTTGAACCTGTCAACACTGGCGTCCACGATGATGAGATCCTTATTAATGAAAATGTTGCACCAGATGTTCATAATGATTCTCAACCTGAGACTTATCTTTTTCCCTAAAGTATCCAAGCCAACCAGGAAGAAATTTCAGTAGAACCGACCCAACATTACTACCAAGGTTGGAAGAAAGAAGATCCCTCCTAACATTCCATCTGTTCCCATTGATGGAATATTGTTTCATCTCGAAGAAAATGTTCAGCGTTGAAAATTTGTTGTGCAGTGAAGAATAGTTGAAGAGGTAAATGTCTCGAATAAACATCATTCTTGCTTAAGTGTCATGAGTCTTATTGAGAAGGCTGGTTTATCCAAGACTATATCAGATGTTTAACCATTTTATCCTTAGTTAATTAGAGAATTTATAGTAAATTTACAAGCTGGTTTTAATGATCCAAGTAGGCTTTCTAGGTCATACTGTTGTAAATGACTTTCTAAAACAGGAGGATGAGATGCAGATGGTCCTTCTAAAAATGACTTTCTAAAAAGATCATCCGAGGTTTCCAATATGAGTAGCTTTTACCATCTAAAACAGGAGGACGAGATGCAGATGGTCCTTCTCTGATTATCTCCATGATCTTTCTACCTGCTCTGATACCAAATGAAAAACAGTAAAAGATAATCAAGGACCCTTCAGTTACGACTGCAGCTAATAATCTTAGCAATAACTTGTGAGACAGAAGAGTAGATTACACATGAGACTTTGATAACCCAGTTCGGTCAATATTGCCTACATTTGAAGAGCTGCGCACAGCTCAGATGAGTAATTTTATTAATATTCACCATAAACACCAAAACATCAATATAGCTTATGTGTACTTCTCAATACTATAACTATATGACATGTGTATTAACATCAGACTACAGGCTCCCTCTGGAATAAAGAAGACTCCCGTCAACAGCGTCTGATGGTCAGACTCCCCCTCAACGTATGCATAAATCAACTACGAATCAAAATAACCACATATTCATTCTGTATATTACTCATCTGCAAAACTCAACTTTAGGTAATCATGTTGCTTCAAAAGTCATAAGATCAAGCTACCTTTTGTTGCGGCCGCTTCAATGATAAACCGGAAGTTACTTCTTAGCGTCAGCAACGAAACTTTTCTCTCTTTTTCTGCGTAATCCAGCCAGTCTTCAAAACTCATATATATACATATATGATATATATGTATAAAACTTGTATCTTTAAGATCACTAAAGAATAGGAACTTATTATAATCTTAAAGATAATTAGAGAGATTCCCAAAATATAGGAGAATCAAATATTCATTGAATATCTTCTCTGTTAAATATATCTTCTCTTTTAAGTAAATCATCTAATTAAAAGATATTATTTTAGATAAAGAACACTTTAACAAACATATTGATATCAGACATCATTTTATTCGTGAACTTGTTGAAAATAAAGTTATTAGACTTGATCATATTCGTTCGAACTTGCAATTAGCTGATATATTCACTAAGCCTCTAGATGAAAATACGTTTGAATATTTACGCATTAGTTTAGGAGTTTGTCGCATTTAACTCCATGACCAGCTATTAAGACGACGCATGTTTACACATTTTGAATCATTAGGGATGTCAGCGCTGTTTGAGGATTTAATGGCTATCTTTTCGGCATATGGAGAGTCTCCCCTGATGTAATGGGGTTTTTAACTAGTGATTATTTAAACGGCCATTAAATTGTTCGTCCCTCCATCCTTGCTGTTACAACAGTTCATTTTGTTTTGATCATTGTTCATTATGGAAAATACTCGCAAGGGTTCTTACATGACGTAGCCATCTGAAGATGCACCTTAGGTTACAATTTCGTTGCCTCCTGTACGACAGGTGAAGGTGAAAGGACGGAGGTTCAAATGTACTCTGCCACGAAGGTCGTATCGACCTTCATCTGAAAAATCACAGGAAGAGGCCTCAAATAAGTTGCATGAATCTGTGTTGCCTGAGTCGGTGTCTGTGGTGGGTGAATCTTCTGTTCCTGCTTCTTCTGTCGCATATGCACCTCAAGTTCCTGCGACTACTGTGTCAGATATAGATTCGGATGATCAGGATGATGTACCTTTAGCTCGATTGTTGAAGAGGACCTTGATTCTAGATGTTTCTGATAAACTTCCTATTGATCCCCTTAATTCTATTCATTCACAAGAAAGTTCGTCAAGAGAAGGAGTATTTATTCCTACTTTTGGTATTCCCTCAGCATCTAACGTTTAACCAGGACCGTCAGCTCGTTCCCCTCCTGCATCGCCACCTCCATTTGCTATGGTTGATGATTATGAATCTGTTCCTGATGATGTTTCTGGTGATATTTCTGCTGCACTGGTACGTTAACCAAATGATCGACAAGAAGAGGATGATGTGGAACCTCAACACCTTGATATTTGCACTGAAGAAGTTTGTCCAAATGATGATGACAATCCTCTTGTTCCTCCTGCTTCTGCTGATATCCCCGCTGCATCTAAGCCAGCAGAAAGGAAATTTCAACAAAAGAGGCGTAATATAACTACCAAAACTGGTAGGAAGAAGATTCCTCTAAATATTCCTTCTATCCCCATTGATGGAATATCTTTTCATCATAAAAAGAGTGTCCAGCGTTAGAAGTTTGTGGTGCAGCGAAGGATAGCATATAAGGTAAATGTTTCTGACAAACATCAATCCTGCATGAGTATTATGGACCTTATTGAAAGGGCTGGTTTAACAAAAACTATTTCAAATGTCGGTCCATTTTATCCTCAGCTTATTAAGGAGTTTATAGTTAATTTGCCTAATGATTTTAATGATCCAAGTAGTCCGGATTATCAGATGATTCATATTCGGGGGTTTAAATTTGTGATTTATTCTACTGTGATTAACGGGTTTTTAGGGAATGTTATTGATGTTGACTGTTCTCCATCGTCTCTTTCCACTGATGTTCTGGCTTCTGTCTTATCTGGTGGGACGTTGTCCACTTGGCTTGTAAATGGAATTCCTGCAGTCGCTCTTAGCATCAAATATGCCATTTTGCATAAGATTGGCATTGCTAATTGGTTCCCTTCATCTCATGCCTCCAGTGTATCTGCTGCCTTAGGAACATTTCTGTATCGAATCTACAATGATAATAAGGTGAATACAGGTACATTCATTTACAATCAGCTGTTACATCATGTTGGTTCATTTGGGGTTAAGATTCTCATTGCTCTTCCGCGACTGTTCTCAAATTTGTTACTACACCTCAATAGAATTATGCTCATTGCAGCTGATACTCCTGGACCTGACCCTAAAACTTTACCCTTAGCTACAGACTCTTTCAGGACAGTCATGTGGCTGATATTGATCATGATGTGCGTCCATCTCGTGGCCCGCACGTTTTTGACACTAGTGACTGGGATGAGTCTGCTGAAGGTTTCTTTGTTGATCGTGAGTTAGCTATCTGCATTGTTAATGCTCTGACTGCTGAATCTCGTGCTTTAACTAACTCCATCAATCTATTGTCTGAACGACGGTTGGAAATTGATGCCCTCATTCAACACTTAAAGACCTTTGCTTCATCTACTAGTCGTAAAGAATCAACTACTGATTGATATATTTTTTTCTAGTTCAAAGGGGGGGTGTGAGTGTTATTGTTGGGTTGGGTTTATTGAGATGATCTGGTGTGTTTTTTTTTATGAAGATCTGTTGTTTTTAGTGACAGAAGTAATTGATCAAATCTTCTGTCCTCTGTTATGAGAAGTTTTTGTTTAAAAGGAATGGATCAGTTTATCAAGTGTTGAAGCTTGTGGTTTTATCTTAAACCAGAAAAGAAATTCCTTTTAGACAAAAGGGGAGTTTGTTGAACATTTTATCTAAAAAATTTTTGGGATTATCTTTATCTAAATATCCTTGATTAGTGAATGAGGTATATCTTTGATAAATGAATTAATTAAAGGATGAGATATTCAAAGGATAAAAGATTTTCCATAATCTTGTTATTTATCTTCAAAAGAAAAGAAGATTTATACATATTATATATAGAAAAATATAAATAGGTTGTCACGGTGATGATTGGGTGGGATGAAAAAAAAGAGAAACTTAAGTTGAAGAAGATTGTTCACATTGAAGGTCGTCTGCAGAAGCTACCGGTTTCCAAAGGTATTATGATCAGTCTATAAGATCAACATGTTGATCTAAGCTGACATAATCGATGAGTAACATAACAGACGAGACAGTGGTATGTGTGATCAGTGAGATCTTTAGAGGGATTTAAAGAGGTCGTCAAAGATATTCATTCATGTGTTCAGGGGGAGCCTGAAGCCAGACATCGTGAAGAAAAGTAATTTATGGGGAGCCTGGAGTCTGATGTCAAAACACATGCTATTAAGTCATATAATTGAACAGAGCACCATATGTTGTATTGATGTATATTGACTCAAGTGAATATTAATAAAGGTTACTCATCAGGGCTATGCGCAGCTCCCCAGACGTAGGCAATATTGGTCGAACTGGGTTAATAAAGTTTCTTTAATTATTATCTTATGTTGTCCCTCTAGTTATTACAAAAGTTATTAACTTTAGTATTAACTGAAGAATTAATTATCTCACTATTTTTTCAACGTAGAAAATAATTACAATATCATAAATGCATAACACAGATTAATTATACTGAATAGACGAAATAATTACAGTTCGGGAATGTAGGTGTTTTGGTATTTTATAAAATACCATGTACGTGTCATAAGTACCATTTGCTTTTAAAAAATAAATGGTTTTGCCATTTTTCATAATAACCCACTACAAGAAAAGGGACATATTATGACAGTTCATTTCATCCGAAATTGAAAGGAGGGAAGAAAAAAATGTCATAAAATATCAAAAAGTGCATTTTTTGTGGGAAAAACGGTGTTTTTGAATTTCACTTATCCATGACAATTATTTGTTGTCATAGAATGTAAATGCATTAAAAAAATTATTAAAATATTTATATTCAAATTTATTAAAATAAAAGTTATTTTAAATTAATTAAAATACATTTTAGGGAATTATGAAGAAACCTCTCCATCTCCCCCTTTCCTTGAAACACAAACACAAAAACCATTAGGTTAGGTTAGATTTTTCTTCACAAACACAAGAAGCAAGAGCTCTGACCATCTGCATTTTGTTAGGTTAGGTTTTTCTTCATTTTTCGATTTTTCATTTTATCTATGTATGTGGGATTCTAAATGCTGAAGAGCTGACTTTCTTTGATGAATCAATGGTTGCTTGCACATTGGAATCTTATGATCAAGGCTTTTCTGTTGATAGATTTGTTTCAGGACAGCAAATCAAAGTGCTTTGCAGAAGAAAACCCTCTTCTCTTACTTCTCCTTTTTACACTTCCGCTGGTAATTTTGCATCATCGTAATTATTTTCAAATATTATCTTTTCTAATTAATCATCTCTGATTTTCCATATCTTATTAATCTAACACTTTGGCTTTTCATTTTCAATTGTCAGTTCCTCCTCATAGACTCTCTATTCTTCACTCCACTAAACTGCCTTCAAGATGCGTCTAATTCAACATATTTATTCAATTATTAATTTTGTGATTTGAATATCTTGATTTTCTTGTGAAAAGCTTGCAAATTACTTCGTATTGATTCTTCATAGTCTTAGTACCTGTTATGGAATGATTTTCTACGTTCTTAACAAAACACATTTATTATGTTCATTTGATTAAGTAGAGCCAATTTGTTGTTTAATTAGAGATATCTTCTCTTGAGTTTGTTCTTAATGTGGCTAACTTAAGGTGGTTTTATTCAGCAAATACTTCCTGGGATTATCAAGATCCAACCGAATAGTATGTCGGGTGTTTACGAATCCCACCGACATATCTTTCAAGCTTAATGGAGCTCTCATGGCACATACAAGACCTGCCATCTGAGGAGCTACGATTTCCCGTTAGAAAAGACGCATACGCATACTTACTGTAAGGAATTGGTACCTTGTGTTGGCATTACAGAGGGTAAAATTACCTTCTTATATTCTTATATTGATATGTAGAGTCATACTCTAAAATTTCATTTTGTTTTATTACTAGGTTTTACAAGAATCCATTGGAGCAGTGAAGCCATATTGAAGCAATTGATAGATTTATAGGCCTTTTTGTAAGTTTGGTAGCAAAAATTTGGTTGAAATGTACTTATTTAAATAGCTTGTTGGTACCAAAACATGTATGTTTATTCTATCATTGTACAAACCATTTACCAACAATTATACAAATATTACAAAGTGAATATAAACATATATATATATATATATATATATATTAAAACTTTGACTGTTTGTTTCCATATGGGTGTGTTGTATAGTACTTTGTGCTTAAACTGGTCTCTGTAATGGTAGGGCGATAAGAAAAACAGGGACTGTAAAAAAATAAGGAAAGAAAAAAAATGTAATAATAGAGTATTCTTGACATTTGAATTTAAAAGGTATTCTTGATCACCGTCAATTAAAGTCATGCTAGGTAAAATGATGACAGTTAGTCATTGTCATAAAATATAAATAATGACATTTATTATCTGTCAATAATACTGGATATGTGACATTTATTTTGTCATAAAATATAAATAGCGACTTTATTATCTGTCAACAATAAGAGATATGCGACATTTATTTTCTGTCATGAAAAACACTTATTGTGACAGTTTTTCCAAACTGTCATAGTAGACTTTCCATGACTGCCGAAACAATAACTGAAAATAATTGTCACGAATTTTAAATATGATAGAATTTAACTGTCATCGTAGTACATTTTTCTAGTAGTGGCCCCTAAAACCCTTGTTATATCCCTTATTATCCCATTAAATTACGTGCAGACTTCCATGTAATTTGTATCTTAAAAAAGACAATTTCAATTATTAAAAAAAACTTGGCCTTTTATGTTTTTACTTTCTTAACTACTTACCAAAAAGTTGTTTATTTCCCAAGTCTTTAACCCTAATCCATATTAATCCTCCAATTTCTATCTCTCTCAATTTCTTCACTCATTTGGTTCCACAACCTAATTCTAATTCCCAAGAATAGTAGGTCAACATTCTTGTGGTGGTCTAGTTCGAGATTGTGAAAAGATCAAGAGTAATCGAGAACTACAAAGGTATGATCAACTAAACCCTAATTTTATTGAATTAAGTAAAAGCATGTTAATTTCTAATTATATTAGATTCGTTTTCCATTGTGCATGTCTATTTTTCAATCATTATGCATACCTCTATGGATTACATGACCACTAAGAGATTGGTATCTTCAAGTCACATGGTAAAAATATTGGATGGTGGAGGAGAGTGACAAATTATGACATGCAATAATACTTAGCATAATAGATAATGGACATCTCTTTTACTAATAATTATAATAATAATTACATATTAGATTAAAAGTTACACTGATAATAGTTTTCTTTTAATTAAAAAAAGTAATTTTATTTGATTCTTATAAGAAAAGGCATAAAACTAAAATAGGTCACAAAAGCAAATTATGATTTTTTAAAAAACAATTATCAAGATTTTTTTTTTTTGTTATAAAAAATACTTATCAGTTAACAAATAGGAAAATTTTCATAAATATAACAAAACACCAAAGTATTTGCGACCCGTGTAACAAAATCAGAAAGCTCATGAAGCTGGTTATTTTTTAAAGAATATTTCAGGTTTGCCTTTCTTTTCCATCTTCTTTCTTTTGCAATTTTTCTTTTCTTTTCCATCATCTTTTTTCTCATCTTCTTCTACAATTTTTCTTTTATTTTTTTTTCAAACTGTTATTTGGTTCAGATTGTGTTCTTTTCAAACTGTTATTTGGTTGTTTAAGATCGTGTATCAAATATAAAAGATCGTAAAAAAAATCATTGGATATTAGGTAGCCAAATCTCACTACTACAAAAATAGACTCTCTTGATGGTTTTAAACTGTCAAGAATTATTATTCTTGACGATTTTAAAACCGTCACTAAAGCTGGTGTCAAGAAAGTCAAAGTTCTTGAATGTTAACATTTTATAACCGTCAAGTATACAAATTTTCAAGACAATTTAAAACTGTGAAGAGTATAAGTGATCATGACAGTTTAAAACCGTCAAGAATATAAGTATCCATGACAAAAATCGTTAAAAACATGAATATTTATGACATTTAATAAACGTCAAGAGTATACTTTTTCATGAAATTTAGTAATCATCAAGAATGCAATTATTTATGACATTTTAAAACCGTCAAGTATTTTTATATTTTTAAAATTGTAATTCAATTATATTTTTGTTCATGTATTACTCTCCCATTAGTCCTGTATAGTGATCCAACAATTGTTCCATAAATACATATAAACGATAATATTCATCAAATATAAAACCTTTCACCATATCATTTCCAAAACTTTGATTCATATCATTTACAAAACCAATATAAACAATTCTATCAGATTTCCAAGAATTCAACTCAACATCCTCTAATTAACTAACTTAGCCCAAAAGTATATCATCTATATACATAAAATTTCATAATGGCAACCACAACAAAGTTTCAAAATGACTACCACAACAAAGTTTCAGAACAATTCAACTCTTATGAACAATTCACCTATCAACCTCCCCCCTTCATATGAACAATTCAACTCTTATGAATGTTATGTTCACCAAAGTACAAACGACTAGCCTTCTCTAGAGCCTCATGCCATGTTTCATGCCAAATTATGGCAAATCGAATCAATTCTTTAGATAAAAGTTGAGCCTACAAGTAAAAGTATGTATAGATCAATTATTAAATGAGGCCAGAAGTAAAATAATCTAAAAATCTATTTTACTTTAAATTGCTAATCTATTTACATGCTACAAGAAGAGGGTACATGAGAGCCTGTTAAAATAAAAAAAATAGAGAGAGAGAGAGAGAGAGAGAGAGAGAGAGAGATTTTAACACTTCAAGAAAATGTCATCCCGCTGGACACCTTTCCATGAAAAAAAAATTCAATCTCCAAAGCAATCACAAGAGAGAATAGTAATGCAAGGAAAGACTATAGATCATTAACCAGCAAAATGAACCTCATTCTATTGTGAAGCAGTCTATTTCTTTAGGAGCTTGACCTTATGTCGATTTTACCAACCAGTGGATTATGAAAAAGAGATCAAGAATTATAACAAGGTTCAGATATCCAAATATCTTAATGACTCGTAACAATTTAATTAAACCAATGAATGCTTGGCTCTAGTAAACTTATGACTAGGCACCTCACTAAATACAAGTAGCAAAAAAAGTTATATGTCGACAAAATTTGATGTTACTGCTCCCAGTATGTGCTTTGATTTTCATTTTGTAGGTCTTTTGGGCCTGGGATTTGGGAAGTTCCACTGCCTCTTGGATTAAGGACTTTTAACAATTCCATATGGGATTCATTAGTATAGTGTCTTTTGTTGCAAAAATGTTGTTTTGAGCTTATCCCCAAAATCTAAGTAAGAGTTATGCAGGATGTCTATTCCTTTTTTTTTAAGGGAAATAAACCTCTCTTGTTAGATAAAAATGAGATTTAAGTTCATAGTACAAGAAAATTATACAATGAGCAAAATAACCTAAAGATCAATATGGAGGATGCCTATTCAATTAACTATTATTATGAATTGAAATAAATAAAAGATGTAAATTCCAAATTGCACACAGCAACCCAGTAATTCAAATTTTTATGAAGAGAAGGAAAATCTCATGTGCATAGGAAACCCTGATGTACCTACCCAAACCTAAACATAATGCAAAAGGATGATATAGGAAACAAACTTGAGGATGGCTTTGCCCAATTCTGACCGATAGTGACTGTATAAGCTCTCTTACTGCATGATTATTTGAATGTATCCTTGCAATTATCTAAGGTAAGACTACAAGCCACGTGTTGATATTTACATGAGCAAATCCTTTTTGCAGTGGCTCCATGGTTGAAACATAAAGTGAGAAGACGGAGGATGTCCTGAAGAAGGTACAAAGACGTTATGTGGTGAGTTGGAGAAAATAAGCACATAAACTAGTAAAAATAGCTTAATCAAAGAAATGAGAAAAGCATGATAAATGGTTCCTTTTAACTAACATAGTATATGCTAAAATAAAGCTTGAATAAAGAGCTTTGCAACTCATGATATTTAAATAATTCAATGGATATTTTTACTTCAACCCTAATTAAGCTAAGTCGTGCATGTCTCCATATTTTTTCTGTAACATAATGAGAAAATACGATAATGTCAATTGAAAATCAAACATTTCTTATCAATTAAAATCCAAACAAGTCTTAGGTCGATGATTTGAAAGCGGAATGTAGTAGAGAATAAAGAATGGTCGATGATATGGTTGACTAACCAAAGTTTTCACAGTTACCTACATATTAAAAGAAAAGAAATCTAAATGAAATATATTATTCATCGGAGTTTTCTTTTTTCTTTTAATGAGAAATTGATGTATATGTGTAAACTATCATCAATACCTTTAGAATTTGGAGCACATGCTATTGAGTGAAAATATCCTCCCTAAGTGACCATTGGTATTTCAAGTATGCCAACATCACTTGAGGTGATCCGGAAGACCATCCATTTGCAGAAGTTTCCAGATCATATTGTGCAAAATCATGAGTAAGATGAAGTTTTTCAATATATATGCAAAATAGGAAAAGGAGAAGACAGAACTCATCAATAAATGTATAAATTCAATAATGTTTACTATTGAAGTTGAATATTTTAACCCCAACTTATGAAGTTGGTGGGCCAAACTCCCCCCAAAAAGTATAATTATAAAATAAAGATGAACCACTGACCTGTAAAAGCTTAACAAGAGTAGATCTTGCCTGGTTGGCTTTCCCATTTTTCCGACAAAGAGAAGCAAACTTTAGCCATGTCTCAATATCTTGTATTGGAGGTAGCACAAGGGCTCTAATAGCCAAACTGATTGTCAGGTCGACAAAATTGATAGTAATTGCAAGGTTGCTAACTTCCAATGAACATAATAACACGATAAAATCAATATTTAGAAAAATTTACTGAGAGAATATGATGTAGCCTAAAGAGATAAAAGGAGAACTTTCTCCAAGAATCAAATCAAAGTCATTATTATGAATCAAAAGTTGTCTAATACAAGAAAAGAATTCTCTATTTAAAGAGAATTAAATGTACGATACGATACTAAAAGTAAATAAAAACTAATTAGAAGATTAAAATGTAATTAGTCAAAGATTAACCAAGATTAATTTGAATTTACCAAATTATCCTAATCTTATTACATCAGAGTATCAAGAGAAGATTCTAGAATACATAAAAATATCATTCTATCCACTATACTTTGTCTCTACCAAGCCTCCACAACTAGAGCATTATTATGAGTGAACAACTATTAACTATTAACTAGTCATGTCAAAAGAGTGAACAGCTCTACAGCCCAACCCAAAACCTCATAAGTTCTTTTCTCTTTTTTTCGTCATATTTTTAAAAAAAAATCAATAAAATTTTTCATTAAAAAAATTAAAAAAAAAACTAACGCTAAAAAAACACTAGGGTTGAGCGTTTGAATAAAGAGAAAATTTAGTCTATGTGAACAGAAAGGAAAATGCATCGGTACCTCAACATTCCGTTTTGCTCTTTGTATGCGTTCTATGCATATATTTCGAATAAGAGCTCGCTGCCCTTTAATAACTGGATTACCAACAGGTGGTGTGCAGTAATAAATGACCTAAGTGAACATCAATCATAAAATAAATGTTCCTTTAAATAAAGAAGAAAAGGATGATGGAATCAAATAGTATATGTTATTCATATATCTACCTCCTATAGTTCTGAAAGTTGTTGGCGGGGTCCAACACACCTAAAATGAATTCCTCTTGGACTACTTTGGTGAACAGCAACCTGCAAAAGTTAGGGGAAAGAACAACCTGCTTTCAGAGATTAAAAGTTAGGGGAAAGAACAACCTGCTTTCAGAGATTAAAAGTTAGGGGAAACAAACCAAATCTGAGATGGCCGAACGCGACATGGTCGGATGATAAGCCCAGTGGACGGCGAACTCAATACGACGAGGATGAAAGATGACTAAACGGCACAACCACTAAACAACATTCGGCAAGATGAATCGACGTTTGACGGAAACTGAGACGAAAACACAGCAGACACACGAAATTAAAGAAAATTTAGGGTAGGAGACGTGCACGATAGGTAGAAGGGAAAAAGAAAATTTAGGGCTTTAATTTTTTAATTAATGAAAATTTTAATATTTTATTTATTTTAATTACTTAGTAAATCTTGATGTTTTTAAAAAGTCAAGAACTTTGGAAAATAACTCCCTCCGCCATTTTATAAAAATTCTTGACGTTTTAAAACGTCAAGAATTTAATAGTTAATCCTTGACGTTTTTAAAACGTCAGGAAAAAATACATATTACTTGACGTTTAAAAAACGTCAAGAAATCTGAAAATTGGCCTTTCATAAAAATTCCTGACGGTTTACCCTTCCTATCATCCCTTTCTTTATGGTTTTTTCAAAAAAAGTCAAGAAATAAAAACCACAACCATCAAGAAAGTCCTTTTTTCTAGTAGTGTCTAAAGGATTGTGTACCAAAAATAGTCAAATCTAAATAATCGTTTACCAACCAAAGAATCCTAAAAAAATCTTTTGGATTTGGCTACTCAAATCTAAATGATCAAATTTAAATGATCGTGTACCAAGGAATAGGCAAATGTAAACGATCGTGTAAGAAAGAATTTAGAAAAAATCCATTTAAATTTGACTAAATTTAAACTATCAAATCCGAAAAAACAATGTGAGATAATCAAATAACCTTTAGTTAAATCACAAGTTAATAACTATTGTAATAGCTAGAGCGACAGCAGAAGAGAATAACACAAGAAACTTTGGTAACCCAGTTCAGCTAATGATGCATACGTCTAGGGAGCTGCGCACAACCCTGATGAGTAATTTTATTAAGATCACTCAAACCACTTCTTTGTTCTTTTTATTATCCATCTTATAAATCAACTTAGATCAACATCCAAAACCTTTAAACATAAGATCGCACTACCTTTTTGTACCTGCACCTTCGACAATCAAGCAATTGTCAGTCTGTCGACCTTCAACAATATATCATTTATATATATATATATATATATATATATATATATATATATATATATATATATATATATATATATATCCTATTTTCACAAAGATATCTTGCAAGATTCCTAAAATAAAGGAGAATCTTTTTATCTTTTGATTATCTTATATTTAAAAAAATAATCTCCTATTTTCTTTTAGACAAAATCTTCAACAAACTCCCTATTTTGCCTAAAAGAAGAGATTTTTTTCCTGGTTCAATGTCACGCTTTTTCAAAGCCATCTTATGGATCAGTTAGCAAGTGTAGATAAATCAGCATGTCATACCAATCTTCCTAAAACATTGTATCTAACACCACAAGTTTCCAACAACAACCAAACAGATCATCATTTAAAAAACAGTTGGCTTTTAATCAACAGAACAGAAGTTCTAGAAACAACATACTTTCTTTCAAAAAGATTAAACAAAACTAAATAAGAAACTTCTGAAATAGAAACAAAAAAAACAAAGATCTAGCATTCTGGTACAAAAACAGTCAACCACCCATCATTCAGCATTCAACATAAGACCTTGCCACTTCTCCCCCTTTTAACCAGAAAGAAATATCATTCAAGATCAAGGTCCCCTCTACTTGTAGAAGGAGCAAATGTCTTCAAATGACGAATTAGAGAGTCAACTTCCAACTAGCGTTCAGATAATAAATTTATGGAAGTAGAGAGAGCTCAAGACTCAGCAGTAAGAGAATTAACAATTTTGGAAGTTAGCTCCCTATCAACAAAGAACCCAACAACATCCTCCTCCCAATCATTTATGTCGACAACGTGTGGACCTTGAGAAGGATGCATGTCATGAACTATATGTTGGATTTTATGACCTAAAACTCGTAGATAATAAATATAATCAATTGACCGTTATTAATAAAGTGTTTTATTATTATAATTTCAATAAGTGTTATTGATTATATTATTAGTTTTGTCTTAATAACCTAAATCCAATAAATTAACATCCTAAGTTGTTTGATGAGTCTTAAACAGTATGTAGAGACATACGGGGATCAATGTTCAAGATCAGCTTAAAGAGTCTATAGTATAAGGTTAAGGTTGGGTACCTTATCCTGTTAATACTATGGATACGGCTCACTTTGTATTTGATACAAACACATTGATCCAATGCGTTTATGTATGCGACATGCGAGTGAGGGTATCCTATGCAATGAGTTTGCATAAGACTGGACCACGAAATAGTAATCACTAGATGTAACTCCATTAACTAGTTAGATTTCTATTTCATTAGGATGACCTAGGTGACTTAGTCTTAATCCTGAGTGTATTATGAACTCTTGTTTGCGAGGGATTGTCCTTTGATTTATAGGGTGAGAGTGGCCAAATTATCGACTCAATATGCTTATCATTTTGGGGACAAGACCGAGTTGAGAGCTGGGAACATAATCACACAAGATGTAATTCACTCTTTCCCACATTTAGGGTAAGTAGATAATTGTTCCCTTAAATGGTGTCTTCGGGACTTGAACAAAGGGCCCTACCCTCTCTATGGCACGAAAGGGGTTTATGTTTAGTGGTTGGACCATAAACAGGTTGTTCATTAGAGGAGCATTGGTATTTAAGGACTAGAAGTAACCCAGGGGTAAAACGGTAATTTGACCCAGCTGGTGTTACGAACACTTGTGAGGACTAACTTACTGGTATTGGTCTATATCCGTGGACACAAAAATATATCTACAGTGATATGAGTTCAGCTGTAAGTCTTTAGTGGAGTGTACACACAGTTAACGAATATTGATTAATGTGGTTAATGAGTTTAGTTAATTAATCTTATATCGTTGTAACTTCCGATCTGTAGGTCCATTAAGTCCCCTTCCTAGCTCATAAAGAGTAATGAGATTTATTTATATTGGTTGTAATTTGAAATGTTCAAATTTACTTTGGGAATTAATATAATGTATATTGATACATTATAATATAAAAGTTTATATTTTAATTAGACTTTATTATATAAATTTAATTTTGAATATGATTCAAAATTAAATTACGAGAGAATAAAATATTTGGATGAGCTCAAATATTAGTTTAATGTGAATTAAATTCATATTAAAACTATAGGTTAAAATTTAATGTGTATGTGATACATATTAAAACTATAGGTTATGAGAGAAATTTATATTTGAATATGATTCAAATTTTGGATTAAATTAAATATAAGATATTTAATTTAGAAATTAATTAATTGGAGAATTAATTAATAATTTAGTTTAATTTGATTTAATTAAATTAATTAAATTAAACTATAGGTTATGCGAGAGATATTCATTTAAATATGATTTAAATGAAATATTAATTAAATATGATTTATTTATTTATTTGTTTGTTTATTTGTTTATTTTAATTTAATTAGTTATTTATTTTAATATATATTAATTTAATATTTATTTATTAAATTAATAGAGAACGTGGGTGGTTTTCCCACGTTTCCATATATTCTCTCAACTTTTCATTTCTTCCGATTGAAGAAGAGGGAATTTTTGCGTAACGAAATTTTTTTGAGGGGTGAGTTCTACGAAGACTGAGTTGTTCTTCCGTTCTCTCTGAAAAAAAAAATCTCTGTAAAGAAAAATTTTCTCAATCCAATTTGGTTCACACAAACCATCTCAATCAGAGAATAGGAAGGTTTCCAACTGTTGGTGCCCCAAGTTGGTGTTTGGTAGATTCAAAGTCGTCAACAAGAGTAAGTTCTTCTTCTCTGTATTTTCTTCAAAGCATGTTTAACCATAAAAAATTAGTTTTGTAATTTTTGCCAATGTATTGGTATTTTTTAAGGTTCCAATTAAAATTGGATCTCTATAATTCTTCCGCTGTAAAGGGTTTTCATCCCTTCACTATATCAGGCACATGACTCCCTTGAAATAATCTGTAACTGAGGGATAAGGTCTTAGGGTCAGGTCCAGGGGCATCAGATTCTCTCAATACCACAACATTCAAATGAAGTAGAAGACCAGAGAAGAACCGTAGTAAAGCAATAGGAATTTTAACCCCAAATAATCCCACATGCCTCAAGAGTTGATTATATATAAACGATCCCGTGTCTACAATGTCGTCGTTACAAATCTGATATAGAAAAGTCCCTAAGGCAATAGACACACTGGAAGCATGGGAAGAAGGAAACCAATTTGCAATGTCGATCTTATGCAATATAGCATATTTAACACTTAGAGCAACTGCTGAAATACCATTAACAGGCCAACAAGATAAGGTCTCACCAGATAAAATAGATATCAAAACTGCATTCGGTGGAATAGTCGAAGAGCAACCAAGAGCATGATTATTTCCCAAAAAACCATTAATGACAGTCGGAGAAATTTTGAATTTGAAACCTCTAATGTGAACAATCTGAAAATTCGGGCTACTAGGATCATTAAAGTCAACTGTCAAGTTAACTATAAATTCCCTAATTAACTTAGGATAAAATGGTCCAACCTTCGAAATGGTCTTGGATAAACTAGCCTTTTCAATAAGACTCATGATACTTAAGCAAGAATGATGTTTATCTGAGACATTTACCTCATCAGCTATTCTTCGCTGGACAACAAACTTCCAACGCTGAACATTTTCTTCGAGATGAAAAGATATTCCACTAATTGGAACAGATGGAATGTTAGGAGGGATCTTCTTTCTTCCAGTCTTTGAGTAATATTTCGCTGGTTCTACTGAAATTTCTTCTTTGTTGGCCTGGATTCCTCAAGAAATGCATGAGTCTCAGGTTGAGCAGCTGGGTTATTATTGTCATCAATGGAGATCTCACCAGTATGATCGCCAATATTGGCAGGTTCAACCTCGTCTTCACCATTATGAACATCAGTCCTTCCCTCGGTTGCAATGGACTCATCAGCAAAAGCAGGTGCAGAGTCATTATGCGGACCAGATGTAGTAGTATTTTTTGGAATGGAAGATCTAACTGGAGAGGAGTAAAGTGATGGACCTGGTTCAACATTTGAAGTATGTTGAAGGCTAGGGGTAGGAACAAACACACCTTCAGTAGACGAGCTTTCCTAAGAATGAACTGATATAGGAGGATCAATATATTTTTCAGCTACAACATCAAGAACAAAATTCTTCTTTAACAATCGGGCTAGTGGAACATCATCTAGGTCATCTGAATCCATATTGGACATATGACTCTCAGGAGCACCTGGTGCATGTTCAGTATTTGTCGCAGGATTTCGAGAATCAACATCGTCTTGCACAGGCTCATAAAGTCTGTCGAAAACATGTGCCTGTGATTTTTCTAACAAAAGGCGATAAGGTCTCTGTAGTGGAGTACTTTTGAAACGAAGACCTCCAATACTCACACCATGCATGGATGTCTTCAAAATTTGAGTTTCAAGAACGTCTTTAGAAGACTTCGCCGCATAAGTACCCTTTCGAGTGTTCACCATTTTCCACCCAACTCCAAATCATAGAGTAATTTTTCAAAAAAAATATGAGGAATTCCGAAGACGAAACGTTCAGCTTAAATAACCTGTAATCCTTCTTAATTAAATTTCTCATATCAAGAAAATATTTTTCAAACGCCGTAAAGATAGTCATTAATTCCTAATACGGTGTCGACACCACCAAAATTCCTGATCGTGTAAAAGTGCTTCATCTTTTTAGCTGCTTACAGAGTTAAATTTTACATACTTATCCTAATCCAGCGCGTAAGTGCCCAAATGTGTTCGCATCAAGAGGCTTAGTGAAATATCTGCCAATTGCAAATTTAAGTGAATATGTTCCAGTGTAATAATCTTATTTTTAATAAGCTCTCTAATAAAATGATGTCTTATATCAATATGTTTGGTTCGACTATGCTGAACTAGATTTTTTGATATATCAATAGCACTCATATTATCACAATATAGAGTCATAATATCTTATGTGAATCCATACTCATGCAACATATTTTTCATCCATATTAATTGAGTACAAGCACTCCCTGCAGCAATATACTCAACTTCTGCAGTAGACAGGGAAACACAATTTTTTTACTTACTAAGCCATGAGATAAGATTATTTCCAAGAAAGAAACATCCTCCAGAGGTGCTTTTTCTGTCATCAGAAGAGCCTACTCAATCGGCATTGCAATATCTAACCAAGATAGAATTCGTATCATAGAAATACAAAATTCCAAAATCACTTGTTTTGTGGTCATACTTGATTATCCTTTTAACCGCTTCTAAATGTAAAGTACGAGGATCAAACAAAAAACGAGCACATATCCCAACGACATATGCAATGTCAAGTCGACTGGCATTTAAGTATAACAAACTTCTGATCATGCTTCTGTAGAGCTTGTGATCTACTTTTTTACCATTAGTATCTTTGGTAATTTTAACATGTGTCGCAGCTGGAGTCCTTTTGTGTCGAGATTGTTCTAACTTGAATTTTTTAACTATGTTCTTGGCATACTTTTCTTGAAATATGAATATGCCCTCACTTCTCTGTTTGATTTGTAGGCCCAGAAAACAAGATAATTCACCCAGCATACTCATCTCAAATTCTGATTTCATGATATCAATGAAGTTATCAACAAGGTCTTTAGGGAAACCCCCAAATATGATGTTATTGACATAAATTTGTGCTACAATTAGATTATCATTCGTTCTGTGAATAAATAACGTCTAGTCAACCCCGCCTCTGGAATATCCTTTACAACTCATATAAATTGTCAACCGTTCGTACCAGGCTCTAGGAGTTTTC
The DNA here is from genome assembly GCF_025177605.1 of Cucumis melo. Lineage (NCBI taxonomy): Eukaryota > Viridiplantae > Streptophyta > Magnoliopsida > Cucurbitales > Cucurbitaceae > Cucumis > Cucumis melo. The sequence goes on from NC_066862.1 coordinate 9,450,173, forward strand.
TTAAGCCTATATAAAGCTTTATTAAGCTTATACACATGCTGAGGAAACTCAGAATCAATAAAATCCTTTAGGTTATGCAACATAGACTTCTTCGTTCAAGTAACCATTTATGAAGGCACTCTTGACATCCATTTGATATAATTTAAATCTACGGATACAAGATATTCCAAGCAACAAGTAAATAGCCTCTGTAGCCACTTAATTTTGTCCGACCTTATTTAAAATTAATTTAATTGCTAGATTAATTTTTACATTAATTTGTCTTATCTTGAATTTTGTGATTAACTACATTTTTCTTAAAAAAAAAAGTATTATTTAATTACTTTTAAAGTTCTGTGGGTAGTTTGGTTAGAGTAACTAAATCAATTAGTTAGTCTAACTAAGGTAGTAGAGAAATAGCAAATATGGTAACTTTTTTTTAATTTTGTTTTGTTAATAAAGGCTTCATGCCATTTTGAGTTGTGTGCCAAAGTTGGCATTAAAACAAATCCCACCATTTTGAATTTTAGCCATTTGAAGAAGCATTTTTTGCTATAAATAACTCATTCTTCTTCATCCACACAACACAATATGAAAAAATAGTGAGATAATCAATTAAACCTTCAGTTAATACTAAAGCTAATAACAGTTGCAATAGCTAGAGGGACAGTAGAAGAGAATAACACAAAAAAACTTTGGTAACCCATTTCGGGCCAATGTTGTCTACATCTGGGGATCTGCGCACAGCCCTGATGAGTAATTTTATTAAGATTCACTTTAGTCAATATACATTGATACAACATCTGTACTCTGTTCAACTATATGATTATATAACATGTGTCTCGACTTTAGACTTCAAGCTCTCCTGAATGCATGAGTAACTCTCCTCAATGATGTCTGACTTCAGGCTCCCCCTGAATGCATGAGTGAATGTCTTCGATGATATTTTTATATACTTCTAAAGATTACTGTGATCACGCAAACCACTGTCTCGTTCATTTCATTACTCATCAATAATATCAACTTAGATCAACATGCTGATCTTATAGACATAAGATCATACAGCCTTTTCGTTCCTGCAACTTCTGCAATCAATTCTTCGTTAACCTTCAACCGTGAAAGATCTTTTTAATATTTTTCTGTTTCAAACCCTGTATTCGAAAGTCCTATTTATACATATAAGATATAAATCTTACTTCTCATAATTATCTTATCTTTTAAAAGAATAATCTCATAATATCTTTTAGATAAAATCCTTTTTATCCTTTAATTATCTTATCTTTTAAAAGAATAATCTCATAATATCTTTTAGACAAAATCTTCAACAAACTCCCCCTTTTTTCTAAAAGGAATTTCTTTTCTGGTTCAAGACAATGCATCTCAGAGACTTTTCCTAAAAGAACAGTCAACAAACATCCATATTCAACCACATAATTAACACAGCAGATCAATACAACCATCATTTCATTTCTCTACCTTGTAACCAGTATTTAAAACAGTATATGAACTACACAACTTCAACAGAAATAGCGACATAAACAGCTTCAAGATATTAGCCTGCAAGAAACATCAAAACAACATCTAAACTGCATAGCTTCAATAGAAACAACTTCAGGATATCCAACATCTAAATTGCACAGCTTCAATAGAAATAACTTCAGGATATTAGCATTCAACATTCAACAACACAGTCATCATTTGGAGTTACAAATTGAATGTTCAGTAATATCCATACCATTTCAAGCATAATACATAACTACTCTATTAAATCTTCGAGATCTTCTTTAAAAGATATAGATAAAAGATTCCTATTTATAAGAAAGATCTTTTATCTTTTATCTTTTAAAACAAATATCCTTTTAACCTTCTTTTGAATCTCATTAATTCGTTTTGACAAAAATCCCAATAAACTCCCCCTTTTTGTCAAAAAAAAGAAGAATTATTTTTAGGTTCAACTAGATGCCCCATAATAAAATATCATCAATAGAAAATCAAATAATCGATATAAAACCATCTTGAGATGCAGAGACTTCTAAAGGCATATATCAATAAGAGCTCAACAAACGCCATCAAACTGAAGTAGTCAAAACTGAAGCCATTGCAGAAGTCAAAACATACATCTCGCCAAAACAACATCATTAGAAGCATAAAAACGTAGGGCACATCATAGAAACAAAATATACTGCTCCTTTGACTCAAAACAGAATAAGCACATCTACCACAAACCCTTTAATCCATCAAAAACAAAATCTGCACAAAACTCTTCAATCAACATTAATAATAATCATATAAGCTCCACAAAAACAACAAACTTTAGCATCTCCTTTAGGTGGCCCATCTAAAATAACTTTTTGCACAAAAATCTTCTCATCCATAAAAGAATGTCTACTCTTGAGATTGATCAGCTGCACTGAAGCATGAGACGAAGGAAACCAGTTTGTAAAGTCAATCTTATGGAGTATGACATATTTAACACTAAGAGATACAGCAGAAATCTCATTCATTGGCCAAACTAAAAAAGTTCCTCGAGATAAGATAGAAGCCAAAACATCAATAAATAGATGCAAAGACTGAGAGCTTGCCGCCACAGTGATTTCCAGAAATCCATGATACTCAAACATGAGTGGTGCTCATCTGATACATTCAACTATATGACTATATAACATGTGTCTTGGCTTCAGACTTCAGGCTCCCCCTGAATGCATGAGTAACTCTCCTCAATGATGTCTAACTTCAGGCTCCCCCTGAATGCATGAGTGAATGTCTTTGACGATATCTTTATATACTTCTAAAGATTACTGTGATCACGCAAACCACTGTCTCGTCCTTTTTATTACTCATCAACAATATCAACTTAGATCAACATGCTGATCTTATAGACATAAGATCATACTATCTTTTCGTTCCTGCAGCTTCTGCAATCAATTCTTCGTTAACCTTCAACCGTGAAAGATCCTTTTAATATTTTTCCGCTGTCGAACCTTGTATTAGAAAGTCCTATTTATACATATAAGATTTATATGTATAAATCTTATTTCTTCAAAGATAATTAGCAAGATTCTTGAAATAAAGGAGGATCTTTTATCCTTTAATTATCTTATCTTTTAAAAGAATAATCTCATAATATCTTTTAGATAAAATCTTTTTTATCCTTTAATTATCTTATCTTTTAAAAGAATAATCTCATAATATCTTTTAGACAAAATCTTCAACACAACATATAGAAAAAGGCCACACAAAAAAACCCTAGAAATTTTTACAACCTTCATATCCTCTCTTCTTCATCTAAATCTGCAACTTCCATACCCCCTACTTTTTTTAACCTTCATAGCTTCTTAAAAAAACCAAAAGATCTACAACATCCATTTTATCTTTTCTAAATGCTCATCTATCTCCCTCCAACGCCAGTAATCCAACATACAAAAAAACTCTAACTTAGTTGGAGGTGTATGGTAGGGCTTTGGTCCCAATTATTCACACCTCAAACAACAAGTGAGTTTAGTGTGTTGGGATTTCAATCTCTCTCTCTTTTCTTTTTTCTTATTCTTTTGTTTATTTTTCCTTCAAAGTTCTTTATTTTTTTTTTATTCTTAGTATTCTCATTATTTTATTTATCTTTCTTTAAGCTTGCATAAAAAGATGCACAAAAAAAAAAAAGACTGATTGATTAAATATTTTCTTCTTCTTATTATTATTCTTATTTCTCTACTTTTATTTCTCTTATAATTATTTATTTTTTATCTTGTGAGCTCTTCTTTTATAGTTTTTTTTATTTATTACATATTTCTTCATACCTTGTTGTTATCTATTTTTTATTTAATATCATGTCTTTCCTTTGTTAATTTATTCTTAAGCTTTATTTTCTATATATTGTTTCTTTACATTTTTTTTTATATATAATTAGTATTTTTATTTATTTAATTCTTTCTTTTTCTTTTTATAGCATTTATTATTGCTTCATTAGTATTTTCTCATCTTGATTATCGCTTCTTTAATATTTTTCTCATCTTGATTATTGCTTCTTTAATATGTTCTTGTCTTTTATATGTTATTTAATATTTTTTTCTCCTCTTTTGTGGTCAATTTCATATGTTATTGCTAGTAATTTTTAAGTTTGTTAACATTTTAAATTATTTTTTCTTAAAAAAATTCGACGATCTAGAAAATTTGGGAATCTAATTTCTTAGAATTCTTGAGGTGAGGAAATCGATTATTTGAAAATCCGAGATTGATCTCCAGTATGTGTTTATTAAGATTTTGATATGTTATTTTATGTTTGCATAATTTATTATGATGCTTCTTTACTCTTGTTTATTTCTACTTTATAAGTATCATTTTGTTTTCTATTTAAAATTTTCAACTCTTTGTAATTAAAATTCTCAATGTTTTAAAATCTTTCTAACTTAAAATTATCCAAGTTTTAAAACATTTCACATAACTATTTTTTTTAATCATTTCGAATTTTGTTTCTTTTAAAGTTACAATTTTTTTATGTTTTTCAAATGTTCAAAATTTAATCTATAATTTCATAAGGTTTCTTAATCAATCTTTTCTAATGACTTATACCGTTTTTCCAAAATGAAATCCTACGAAGAAATTTAGGAAATTTAGGAGTCTGATTTTCTAGAATTCTTGAGGTGATAGATCACATCTTTGGAAGTCCAAGATTTGATCTTAATAAAAAATGATTTTATTTAATGTTTTAAAAAAATATCATTATTAGAAGGCTATTCCGATGACGAATTTTAAGAAATTGTACTAATTCCTCACTTTCTCGAGGTGAGAAGATTTTCTTCAACATAGTTTAATTGATGGAATGTTTTCCACTTATTTTATGAGATCATTGCTTCAAATATTGGAGTAATGATAGGTAAAATAAGACATTAGTTTTTAAAGAAATTAAAGAATAATTTCAATTCAAGATTTGAAATTTGTCCACCGTTTTCTAAACGGGTGTTGTGAGGTGCTAACACCTTTCTCATACACAAATGACTCATGAACTCAACTCTAGTTTTCGCAGACCATTTTCTTATGATTGTTTACTTTATTTCAGTGTTCAATCACACCACAAAAAGGATTAGTGGCGACTCCTATTTTGTTTTAAAACTAACCCATTTTAACGTCGATCGCTCTACGTCGTCTCGGGTACGTGGCGCAGCCTCTAGTTTGGCAATTAGTGCAAATGTTTCATCAAAGTCAACTCCCCTGACTTGAGCATAACCCTGGGCTACCAATCGTGCTTTATTCCTTGTTACATGCCCTGCTTCATCAGTCTTATTTTTAAAAATCCATTTTGTACCTATTATATTTGCTCCTTCAGGTTTAGGAACTAACATCCATACATTGTTACACCTAAATTGAAGTAGTTTTTCTTGCATTGCATTTATCCAGTATTCATCCTTGAGAGCAGCATCAACAAACGAGGGTCCAATGGCAGACATATAACATAAATCATCGATAATTTTCGAATAATATACTTTCTCATTCTTTCTGGTGGTAATTCCAGCTAAAGGATCACCAATTATCAAGCTTGATGGATGATTCTTTCTCACATGCGCTAATGGAATAGGTTCAGTGACTTTAGCTATAACATCCTTAGATATTGATTTTGAGCTTATATGTCAGCACTATCAGCCTGAGTATCAGCTTTAGGTGCTTCAGTAAGAGCAGTAGGAGAAACCATAGTCACTTTCAGTGCTTTATCATCTTCATCATTAGTTCGTTTGGCAGTGGGTTCATAATCATTTACCACAACATTGATTGTTTCCATAATTGTTCTAGATCTATTATTAAATACTCTATAAGCTCGGTTATTCTGAGAATATCCAAGAAAGATTCCTTATTCTGATTTAACATCCCACTTTCGATGATATTCTTTATCAGCAAGAATATAACAAGTACTTTCGAAACATGAAAATATTTCACATTAGGCTTTCTTCCCTTCTATAGTTCATATAAAGTGACAGTAGTTCCAGATCGAATAGTAACTCTATTGTGAATATGACATGCTGTGTTAACAACTTCTACCCAAAAATATATTGGCAAAACCTTAGCATGTATCATCACTCAAGCCATTTCTTGTAGAGTTCTATTTTTTCTCTCAACTACTCTGTTTTGCTGAGGAGTTATAAGAGCATAATATTCATGATGTATTCCTTCCAACTCACCGAAGTTATTGAGATCTTCATTTTCAAATTCCCTACCATGATCGCTTCTAATTCTAATAATCTTTTTCCCTTTTTCACGTTGCAAATTCAAACATAGGCTGATACAATTTTTAGCAGTATCAGATTTACCCTTCAAGAAATGAACCCAGGTAAATCTGGAAAAATCGTCTACAGCAACAAAAACATAATTCTTTCCTCCAAGACTTTCAGTTTGCATAGGACCCATAAGATTCAGATGTAGTAGTTCAAGAACTCTATTTGAAGAACATCATTTAGACTTTTGTGAGGCACTTTAGTTTGCTTTCCAATTAGACAATCTTCATAAAAGAATTTACTTTTGATGTCTATATTTGGAGTACCTACAACAGCCTCATTTTTTATAGCTTTATATATGCTCCTTAAGCTGATGTGTCCTAACTTCTTATGTCACAACCAAGTTTGATCTTTTTTAGTTGAGTGACATAGGTCTGAGTTACTAGGGATCCAATGATAACAATTATCTACCTGTCGACTACCACTCATAAGAACTTGATTATCTTCGTCAACTACAACACAATTGGCTTTGCTAAAATTCACTCTATAACCTTGATAGCATAGCTGGCTCACACTAATCAGATTGACTTTTAATCCATCCATACATCTAACATCATTTAGACAAGGTAGATTATTTTTATCAATGTTTCCTTTGGCTATGATTCTGCCTCTTGCACCATCTCCAAATGTAAACATGACCCAAGGCACACTCCTTCAACTCATAGAAGAAAGATCTGTTTCCGGTCATATGTCTAGAACATCTATTATCAAAGTACCAGACATCATCCGTGGCTTGAATAGTTATAAAAGCAATATTACAATATTCAGACTGTTTAACTCTCTAGACCATACAACTACTTTTTCTTCTATTCCGATTTGGAAATTTTGATTTATGCTTTGGACTGTCATACTCTACCTTCTGCTGATACCATTTATCTCTTTGGAGTTTATAACAAAAGGTCTAATATGGCCTTTTTTACCACAGTAATGACAAATCCATCTGGTAAATTTAGCTGGAGGGCTAAAAACTGTTGTTATAAGAGCTGTTTTAGTTTCGTCTTTTACTAAAATAGGAACAAACTTTACTTCAGTTGAAGGTTTAAAACTTCTTACTGAAGCATCAAAACCAAGATCATATTTACTTGAACTGTTCTGTTTTGAATTTAGTGTTAAATCTAAACTTTGAGTTCCTGAATTTAGCATTTTCACAGATTTTATTGTCTGATCGTAGTCATTTTGGACTTCTTTCAATTTCAGCTTTAGAGATGATATGACAGACATTAATCGTTCATTTTCTTCCATAAGGTCTTGAATTCTTTCTTTTTGTATTGCTCTGGCTTCATAGTCTTCTTTCCACACCACTTTGAGTTCCTCAAAAGTTAGTTCTTCATCACAATTTTCTTCAGAACATTCACTTCCGTCTCCAAAATCACTTTCTCTAATACATGCTGCGAAGGCATTCATGCCACTATCATCTTCATTATCATCAGTGTCCTCATCTAACAAGGTAGCACGAAATTTTTTCTTTTATCTTCTTAAAAACATGGGACATTCAGCCTAATAATGACCAACTCCCCCGCATTCTCTACATCTGAAAAACCTTCCTTCACCCTCTTTTTTCTTTCCATAGTCACTGCCCTTTCTGTTTGGGACTTCATTATACCTTCTTGTAGTGTTCTCACCATCTTTCTTCGATATTGATTTGGATTTTGAGCAATCGATCTGGTAGTATTCATATTTTTGAACTTCCTGACACTTTAGAGAACTGTTTTGTCAGTAAAGCTATTGACTCATCCATGTTGACTTCGTGATCAGATTGATTTACTATTGTCTCTTCTTCATATATGGATTTAAAAGCAATTCCCTTGCTTTTCTTGTTCTCTCTAACAGATAAAGTCATTTCAAATGTGAGCAGAGACCTAAATAACTCATCAAGTTTTAATGTAGTTATGTAGTGTACTTCCTTTATGGCAGTGACCTTTATGTCAAATTTTCTAGGTAGAGATTGTAATACCTTTCGCACAATCTTAGAATCAGGAATTTTTTCACCCAGCAGTAGTAATTCATTAGCAATCTCCATAACTCTCTCATTGTACTCTGAAACTGATTCATCTTCAGACATTTTCAAAGCTTCAAATTTCGATGTTATCAGCTGCAGTTTGGATATCTTGACTTTAGAAGTCCCTTCATAAGCAACTTCCAATATTCTTCATGCTTCTTTGGCTGTACTACAGGAATTTATAAGTTTTAAACACATTTAGATCCACACGATTGAATATTGCATTTAGAGCTCTAGCATTACCCACTATTGCTTGTTCTTTAGCATCAGTCCAGTCAACCTCAGATTTCAAAACTGATACACCATCCACAGTAATCATCGGAGGTTCATAACCAGCAACAAGAGCGCTCTAATCTCTCCCATCTAATGTTTTAATAAAGTATCATACGAGACTTCCAATATGAGTAGTTTTTACCATCCAATATAGGATGACGAGAAGCTGAAGATCCCTCTCTGATTATCTTCATGATCTTGCAACTCGCTCTGATACCAATTGAAAAAACAATGTGAGATAATCAAATAACCTTCAGTTAAATCACAAGTTAATAACTATTGTGATTGCTAGAGGGACAACATAAGAGAATAACACAAGAAACTTTGGTAACCCAGTTTGGCTAATGATGCCTACATCTGGGGAACTGCGTACATCCCTGATGAGTAATTTTACTAAGATTCACTTTCAGTCAAAATACATAGAAACAGCATATGAACTTTGTTCTACTATATGACTATTTAACATGCTCAATAGCTTCAGACTTCAAGCTCCCTCCGAATACAAGAGTAATCATTCTCGATGATGTCTGACTTCAGGCTCCCCTGAGTGCATGAGTGAATCTCCTGGACAATATCTTCATACTCGACTGAAGTTTCTGCTGTGATCACTCAAATCACTTCTTTGTCCTTTTTATTACTCATCTTATAAATCAATTTAGATCAACATCCAAAACCTTTAGACATAAGATCGCACTACCTCTTCGTACTTGCAACTTCGGCAATCAGCCAATCGTTAGTCTATCGCCCTTCAACAATATATCCTTTTTTTTATGTTTTTATCATCGGTCCCCTCTTTCGATAACCGTCTTTATATATATATATTTCCTATTTTCACAAATATATCTTGCAAGATTCCTAAAATAAAGGAGAATCCTTTTATCTTTTGATTATCTTATATTTAGAAAAATAATCTCATATTTTCTTTTAGACAAAATCTTCAATAAAATCTAAACGATCATGCCAAATATAAACAATCGTGTACTGAAAAAAAATTGTTTAGATTTGTCTACTCAAATTTAAACAATCAAATATCTAAATGTTTGTCTATCAAAAAATATTGAAAAAATTTGTTTAGATTTTGGCCCCAAAATTAAATGATCAAATTATCGTGGACCAAATCTAAACGATCGTATACCAAAAATAGCCAAATCTAAACGATCATTTACCAAATATATTAATGTTATGATGCCAATTAATCATGAGACATTTTTTGTATTTCCATTGTAGGTCGGTGAGTTTTTTCTATTTTCGAAATAGTTATATACCGTGTAAATATTTTGTGTTATATTGTTTAAAAACCTTAACAAATAAGTAAAAAATTAAATGAGTATTTTCTAATAGAACGAACTGAGTCATAATATTTACGAAATATAGCAAAATTTTAGATTCAATGACACTGATAGACACTTAAAAAAAATGACAGAAACCTAGAATGTAAAATTTTACGATACTTTATTAGTTTTATCATTTTTTATGATTTCTCACGTTAAAATACAAAAACAATTTTTCAATAAAAAAATAAAAAAATTCAAGTGAACAAAATTATTAAATAAATAAATAAACCAAAACATAGAGAAGTATTAACAAAATGTTAGGAGATCATGGGTCAAAATCTCCCAACTTTTCAAGGAGCGAACCAATGCAATATATTTTTCAAAGAAAATAAGAAGAGAAAAGATTTTATTTGTTGGAAAGTACAAAATGGTCCTCGAAGGATGGCTGCCCTGCCCTGCATGGCTGGCGAGATAAGATTTGGCATTTTATTAGCGGCTTTTCCATAGTTATAGATTATAGAATTAACTTAGGGGTATTTTAGTCAAATCGAATCTCACAGCTATCTTAATAGAATTATTAGAGGCTTTTCCGTAGAAATAGATTCTAGTATTAATTCAGGGGTACTTTCGTAAAAATGAATCCCAGAGCTCTATAAATATCACCCCCTCCTCCTTGTTTCTGGTTACATTCTCTAATACGACCTGCGGTACGATTGCTGCTGCGAACGATAATTCCTCCCAACTCGATCAGCGATCAGGTTCGTCTTCTTTGTTCTATTTTCTTTTTATTGTTCGTAGTTCTAGGGTTTTTATTAAGCTTTTCACTGGAATGTTATTATGCTTTCTTCGTTACGGCCCGTAACCTAGGGTTCTACTTGTTTTTGTATCTTGCGGCGTGCTTCCGTTTGAACGTTCTTTGCGTTTTTCGTTGAGATTGTTATTCTTTCATGTTCCTGTTTCGTTTTTTTTTCTTTTTTGGTGGGGTGGAGAATAGAATTGCTGGAAATGCATATCTGGTTTTTTCTGCGTGAAACCGAGAGACTTGAAGTTATATTATCCGTAGCGGCAGTTGAATTTTCCGGAAGTTTTGGTTATTATTTGTTTTTTATTCTTTCCATGGTCGATGGATGTCTATGATTTTGTAGGGAAGTTATGTTTGCATCTCTAGTACTGTTTATTGTTTCATGAATTGGGTATGAACGTTTTGGGATGATGTGTACGGATGATGGATTATGGAATGAGTTTTACTTTATGAGGTTTGATAGCTTATTGATTGTGCTTTTTATATGCTAGATAAATCTATTATTTATATCCTTTTACGTTTGATTACGGCTCTCATTTTGAAGACTTATTGATATTGTTATTGTTATGGATGTGAACAGCCTTAGGACACAGGATATGGGGAAACGTAAGTCAAGAGCAAAGCCCCCACCTAAGAAGAGAATGGACAAGCTTGATACTGTTTTTAGCTGTCCCTTCTGCAATCATGGGACCAGTGTCGAATGTCGCATGTAAGTTTGCATTTTGTTCCTCTTGGGTTCTTGTAACACGGGAGGTTGGGAGGATATGTTATGAGGACTTAAGCATTTTTTGTGGCATTGTGGAAAGGCTGGACTGATGAATGTGTATATTAAGGGCTCATGGACTAGTCTCTCTGTCTAGGTGCCCCGTTTGTTTTGCATTCTGACGAGGGTGTTTGTATGGTTTTTAGTGATATGAAGAACCTGATTGGGGAGGCCTCCTGTAGGATTTGCCAAGAAAGCTTTAGCACAACTATTACAGGTATTCTCTTCGATTCTCTTATTCGCTATCTGTTGTCTGTGTTTTACACTGCACTTTATACTATGTTGCAATGGAAGCGGAAACAGTTTATGGTTCTTTTTTAGGTCTCAAAGTATTTTTTACGAATATTTTTGTCCTTGTGGAGCAGTGGTTGTTTGACCTGAACTATAATTTGTGCACAGGACTACAGGACTATTCTAGTTCACCCCGTTTTCTCTGTGCTCAAATAGACAGATGAATGAAAGCTTTGTCATGCAGTTGTTCCACCTTCCATCATCACTAGTTTTTTGTTCTGGTTATAGATAGTCTATCAGAGGAAAATCCGTCCAATTATGTTTAGGGCATCATGTATAATTCTGGTGAATTGAATTGTCTGTGTCTAATCCGGGGCTTACTGTGTGTTTTCATTTGTCTGTTGTAAGACCCCTAGTTAGGGAAATGTTAGGATTATTAGTGTGGTTATTAGAAGGGGCATATTAGTAAAGCTAAAAAGTTTGTTAGGCCTTTTAGTTATAAATAGAGCGAGCGCTGTTGGGAGAAAGGTGTGAAGAATTTTATGGGATTTCCTTTGTGGAAGTTGGAAAAGACAGCCCTCTCGAAAGGCTAGATTATCTTGTTACTTTTCTTGTGATATTTCAATACATTTCCATATTTGAATGTTCTTGAGTTTTTGTGTTTGTGTGTGTGTGTATTCTTGAGTGTTTCTGTGTTTGGTGATATTCTAACATCACATATAAATTTAGTTGCACTAACATTTCAATTCTTTTATTTTGCAGCCTTGAGTGAGGCAATAGACATGTAAGTAAAGTTTTAAGGCTACTGGTTTTTGTCAATTTGTTGTTGCTCTATAGTGCTTCTGCTGACGTGGTGTTTTTTTTGTTTTTTTTTTTTTTTGCTTTTGACCAGATATAGTGAGTGGATCGACGAATGTGAGCGGGTCAACAACCTTGAAGACGATGCTGCCTAGAGGGATCAATTGGGGGAGCATGAAGCTTGGTGTTTTCCTATGAAAATGAAGCTGGCTAGTTCGAATTTCCTTTTACGAACCTAAATTAAGAGAGAGGGGGTCTTACTGGTAGGTATAACAACACTGCCGCCCTCCACCCTCCACCCTCATAGCGGTATAGAATAGACAAGTATGTATGTACAGTAGTAATGTTGTAACGGCTTGCACTTGACTTTATTACGTATTTTCACGTATGTGTAATTTTCTTTTAAGTTTTTTAAATCAAGAATCTTGGAGTTGGTAAAGTTGTGTCGGATGGAGAGTGAGTGGTCCTGAACCCTCCTTTATTATTGAATAATTCAATGCTTAATGTAAATGAAATGTTTAAGGATGTTACAGAATATTAATGGTTGCTATTTCATGCCATTAGACTTTTGAAATTGTTATATACTGATACTTTTTAATTGAGGATACGGAGTTTGCGTCTTCATAAATTGTTGGGAATCAATACTTTCCTGACTTGGCTGTTTAGACCTAACTTTTTTAAAGTGCTTTTAAGTATAAATCTTTTTTAAACCATTTGCTAGTTAATGTGGATGTATAATTCTTTTTGTGTTCAATAAGTCATCTCCGGCTCAGACATTTGGGTCTACTATTAGATTGGGATTCAATGGAACTACTTGAGTTATGGAGTATAATGCTAATTATGTATAGATAATGGTATGAAGATCTAAAAGTTTATAGATAGAGATTTGGTGTAGAAAATTAGTGGTGTATTTAGGGAACCCGTGAAGATGTTCATGGCTGCTCACCCACTTCCTTTAATTTTCAGTTGTCTGATGTCTCCCATATTTATAATTTATAAATGCATCAATACCCTTCACCCCTTCCCCTTTTTTCTTCTATCACAATCCTTTTCTTTTGTAAATTCTATCTGAGACCATAAATTTATATTTACTTCTTACCAACTTGTTCTTTTCTTCAGATTTTACAACTGCTTCTTTTAATTAAAGAATAGCTTGAATAGCACTTAATAATTAAGTTGTGAGTTGTGAGTAGTCTTTTTTTTTTCTCTTTAATATAGGAGGGCAAGGGTTTCGAACCACAAATATGTTGGTTGTTAATACATATTGAAGGCTGGTTAAGATATTTTGCTTGTTTTGACAGTTACATTAAAACAAATCAATTCATGTTATGGCAGGACAAATTGTTTTTAATTTTTTATTCAGTCGGATAACATGTTCGAATTTTGAACTAATTTAAGAGTATATGTCTAAACTAGGTTAACTGTCACTATATTAGACTAAGAAAATTTGGTGATATGAAAAAGTGGGATCTGCTTTCAAATATTGAATAAGAAATCCAATCTGATTGAGGAATAAATGGTGCTCAATCTGATCGTGTTTGAAGATTGCATGGGATTTACTACTTTTATCATTATCGTTACTATTAAAATTAAACGTTGCATTGGAGATATATCACAATTGATACGACAATAGAATTGTATAACAATTACATTTGTTTTTATAATAAATTAGTAAGATGATCTAAGTTTAGATTGACCAAGCCTTTACGAGGACTAAATCATATAATCAAATCCAATAATTGACGAGGCATTCTTTTTCCAAACAACATCTAAGGACCGTTACGAAAACTATACAAAAATAAAGAATATAGAGATAGACCAAATATTAGAGTTTCAGAGACCAACCTAATGTTAAAACCTAAAAAAGAATATGGTGAGATTTTGGGGGTCTTATTCCCCATTTTTGAGGTACACAATTAAAAGTTCGATATTCGGTACGGAATCACCTGGGAATTTTATTTTTGCTCCCCAAAAGAAAAATAACGCTGAATTTTTGGGCTTAAAGCTTCTATCTTTCTCTCCATCATTATATATAATATATATATATATATATATATATATATATATATATATATATAGACACATTTATACTGGCTCAAAGATTTCCCAAAATAACGAATTTCATTTCTGTAGACGGGATCTTCAATTCTGATTTCTTTTTCCCGGCACTTTTTTCTTTGTTTCTCTCTCTGCTTCTTCGATAGCGACGCCGAAATCAAAGAAACACACCGAAAATTTTAGCTTATGGGTCGGCCTCCCAGCAATGGAGGCCCTGCCTTCCGCTTCACGGCTTCCGAGGTCCTTTTCCCCCTTCTTATTCTTCTTCTTTTAGTTGTTTTTCTCTCCTTTTTTTTCTTCTATTTTCTTACTGTGAATGATGCGTTCCTGATGCATGTTCGATGTTTGAGTTAAAATTTTTCTGGGTTTGCTCAATTGCTGCGTCTATTTGCTTGATTGGTTATTTTTTTAAAAAAAAAATATTGACTTTACTGATTATTGTGCTTGTTTTCTTTTTTCTGTATTGGTTTTTTGTGGAGGTTTCTTATCGATTTCTTTTGAACTGATTAGCTGTTTTGTTATTTTCTAACTTGTATTCTTTTTTTTTTTTTAAAAAAAAACATTTCTCCCCATTTCTTAATCCACTTGTTATTGTGTTTTTCCCCTTTTGAATTACGATGCCCTGCCCCCAAATTACTACTTGTGTAATTGGTTTGCTTTCATTGCATAGAGTGAGGTTATGGTCAGTGTAGGTGTAGGTACCTGCATTTAGGTAAGAACTGCAGAGAGGGAGATTGTTGGGATTTGCTGGATAACGGTAATTTGGAAGAGTGCCATTTTCAATAACCCTTTCCATCTTTATGTTTTGGTGAGTGGTGAGAAAATTTAAGGTTGCTGGTAGTTGAACTTTTGGTTTAGAGCTTTTGATATAATTTGTTCCAGACCCAAATGGAATAGATCTAACCATCTGAATTTGAGTGCAAATTGTGTTGACCCCCGTTCCGAAGTGAAACAGTTGGGTTTCTTTTGGCCTTTTTGCTGTTCATTCGCAAGAAGGTAATTAATTTTCCTGCCGGTTGTATTTTGTTCTATAAGGAAGTACATTCTTGATATGGAATTGAAAACTATTTCAGTCAAATGAAGTTTTTATGTTCTTGCTTTAAGGCTGCTGCTGTAGTTGTTTCTTTTCTAGGCATTATAATCTCATAGGTTGCACTTCCTCAAAAGTCAAAACTTCTGGTGAATGTAATATTCAATTCTTATTTTTATCAAGGTCGCGGAGATGGAAACTATATTGCAAGGACACAATAATACCATGCCAGCTCGGGAAGTTCTTGTTGCACTTGCTGATAAGTTCAGGTGGGCATTGAGCAGTAGCCTACTGTGGCTTTTATTATGTTTGAGTTGATCTTTGTATGACTTTTTATAGAAGACAGGATTGAATAGTCTAAAAGAATAATTTGTTTATGTTGTTATAGTGAATCAGTAGAACGGAAAGGGAAGATTGCTGTGCAAATGAAGCAAGTATGGTGGCTTCTGTTTCTATGCTTGACCTTGATATGATGGTTAAAGGTGTCCAGCTAATTATCATTATTACTTCTTAGGTTTGGAATTGGTTCCAGAATAGACGATATGCTATCAGAGCAAAGACATCCAAGGCTCCTGGAAAGTTAGCTGTCTCTCCAGTTGTCCAAATTGAGTCAACCCCTGTGAGAAATGTGCCTCAAACCGTAGTTGTTCCTGCTCCCACACCAGTAGGTATTAAAAAGAATTGTTATGTTATCTTAGTTTTTAAGCATTTTAATTTTATTACGCTGTTTTTTTCTTTTTTATTACATGTTTATTACTAGCTTATCATCACAAATCTATTCTAGTACTAGAATGGCATTCGTCAAAACCTCAGTCTAGGCTTGTATCATCATTTCAAAACTTTTCCTCGCCAGCACTGGGAAAAAACTATATGTGGAGGCGTGGAAGTCTTAATGGCCCCAAATCTTCATTTTGATTTCTACATTTCTATGAAATAATTACGGAAAAAAAATTGCAAATTGAGCTGCTAGCTTTTATTGTCTTCTTGTCCTTCTCAAGGATTTTCACCTTGCTCTCTTTTCCACCTCCTGAGCTTTCCCTCAGTTAGATTCTTGGCTTAGGAAGTCTTACATGAGAGAGTTAATACTATGGACCATGTGTAGAGAGACTCTTCCTTCTTTCTTGCGCCTCAGTGGTGTTTCTTCTTTAGAGGGAGCTGTATAAGACCGTCAAATTCTTTGGAGCTGCCAGCTTCTTTTTTCAATTTGGTCTTGGTTTTTTGGGTGGCCCTTGGTGTGTCTTTGGCTTGGAATATGAATGGCATGGCCATGCTGTAGGAGGTTTTGCTTTCTCCTACCTTTAGGGTGAAGGGAAAGTTATGGCAAACTTGCTTCTTTGCTGTTGTTTGGAGGAATTAGCGAGGAATAATAGATTATTAAAGGGAACATTACATTTAATACTCTGGTGGTTGAAGTATTTCGCTATTATCAGTTGAGTCTTATTCTTTCGAATTGGAGTAATTATTGTAGTTATATAAGTTAGTTTTGCTGTTTGTTTGGGGGGAGGGGGCGAGGGGTGAGTGAGTATCATTTTTTCAATTGGAACAGATTGCTATGGTAAATGTTTCCAAGAAGAAGTTAATATGGTCTTGATTCACCTTATTCCATAATATTGGTTTAGACCATTTAAATCCTCTAATATATTTTAAAAAATAATTGAACATTTCCCATGATGGTTCTCAATGCGAGGTCTCTTGGTCCTACAAGTCTAAAGGAAATCCATGATATATTATTTCTACCTTAAATCATGGTTGGCCATGTTTATGTCCTATGAAGAACTATAATGTTTTAGAATGACATGGTGTGGACAGCTATGAAACATGGATGCTTCAGTTTGGATAGTGTGAGAACAAAGTATATGTGAGCAAAAACTTATAGGACAGGTTGACCACTTGACACATTTTGGATGGCTCGATAGTATGTGTCTGTGTCAAACAATTGTTGGGCACTTAAAATAAAATGTTCAATTTATTGGTGTTCTATTTTTGGTCTGTTTATTTAGGTTTGAAAAAAGTGAAATAAAAATAAAGTGAAGACACTAATAAATTTTGAGAGGTAACACCAATCTTGTTTTTCATGCATATTAATGGATGAACATCGTTGATTATGGATTTGGTTTTTTAAGATGATTCATATTGAAGCACAGAAAGTTTGTTTTTGGATCATTTATTTATTTATTTATTGAGATTAATAAGTTTGTTTTAGGATCATTTATTTATTGAGATAAGGCATTTGTATCAGTCAAACTGAAAAGCAATTCTAAGTACTAAAAATGTGGAGGGGAATTTTGACGTAATTATGTTATTGACATTAACATATTTTAATTTTTCATTCAATTTCTGTGCCATTCCAGGCACCGCAAAGAGTGCTCCAGAAAATCCATTGTCGGAATTTGAAGCTAAATCTGGGAGGGATGGTGCATGGTTAGTATAGCTTGTCTACAAATATGGGAATTTTGGTGTGAATTAGCTGGTTTCTGTGCTTTTGGATGATAAACCTCCTCATGATAGGTGTAGAGGAACAATTGGAGTTTCATGCATACACACATATGTAAATTAATTAACACGCAACAAACACACTTCCACAATATGAGACATTACTGATTGATTTTTTTTATCTGTTCATGGTCAGGTATGACGTTGCTACCTTTTTATCGCATAGATCTGTGGAAAGTGGTGACCCGGTAATTTTGTGCCTCTTGCATGGAAGTTATTATTTAAGGAAGCATTGTGTTGCCTTTCTTTCCTCATCAACCTATTTGCTGTTTTCTTCTTCATGCATTAATTATTTGAGCTTTTATCATTAAAAATTTGAACATGCACTATTAAGCCAATTAATTCTTGAATGGCCACTATCTCCATTGTTAGGAAAACATTAATCTGCCTTCTATCCTCAACCCATGGGCCCAATGTTAAGGGCTTTTCATTAGTTTGGTGGTGGCTTGAAAACCTTTTGGACCACATTCAATCCGATATTTTCACCAAGTAAATATATGTGGTTTCAAACTAAAAACAAAAGTCTGAATTATGGGGTTTTTGAGTGTTACGGAGAGGGAATTGTAACATTGTCTGACTTGTTAGTTAGTATTACTCTGGATGTTGCTTCCCCCTCCCTACCTTTGAGTTTGTATTGACACATATTTAGGGTTAAGCAACAACTTTTCTGACCAATATTTTTTTATTGTTGGTGATTCCCTAAAACGGTCTGAGATATTTGATTGTAATTCAAAAGTTTGTCTCCTGATTTTTCGTTGAGTACAATAAATGTAGTGGTGAGAATGCAATTCTTTGGACCTCAAAGGAAGGAATAGATCACTTAATCATTGATGTTCATGATTTTGGTAAAGAAATCTGATGTTTTGATTTGTTTGCTTTAATTTGGCTCCCTATATTACCTAATAATTGTTGTTTGTCAGCAAGTCTAATAGTAATTGTTTCTCAGGAAGTACTAGTAAGATTTTCTGGTTTTGGATCCGAGGAGGATGAGTGGGTTAATATACGAAGGAACATTAGACCTCGTTCTCTACCTTGTGAATCATCAGAATGTGTGGCGGTTCTTCCAGGCGATCTCATCTTATGCTTTCAGGTAAATATTTTCACTTCTCCAAACTTCCAGTACTTAAAAGAGAGGCCTTTCCGTAACCTTCTTGCAATCAGTTCAGGACAATCTCTTGGATGTAATTTCCGACTACCTTGTAAAACCACTCCCCTCGTTGGAGTACACAATGATCTTTTAACTTTCTCACTGGAAACTCAACACACGCTCTACCAGTTATAGGGAAAACCTTTTTTTCTTATGAGAAATTTCATTATCTTCGAAATTTTCAGGAGGGAAAAGAGCAGGCACTTTACTTTGATGCCCACGTGCTTGATACACAACGAAGAAGGCATGATGTACGAGGTTGTCGATGCAGGTTTTTGGTTCGTTATGATCATGATCAATCTGAGGTGTGTATCTTCTTCAGGTTCTTTTGGTTGTTCCTATTCAGTATTGCTCTCCTAGGTTGGATCGTTGCAACGAACACAAACATCACATCAGTATAACCATTGTCGTTAATTTCACATGAGCTGAAGACTTTAGCTTTTGATGTGGGCAAATTGGAAATCAAGAGCTTGGTTAGTGGTTGGGCTGATATCTTTTTTTTTTACATTTCTTCTTTTTATAAAAAAAGTAATCCTATTCTCTTTCTTTGGAGTTGCGTGAGTAGGTTGGGTAGGTGGTTTTCTTAGGGAAGTTTGCTTCTCGTTATTTAATCTGCTAACCTAACCATGTGGCTACGTGGAAGAACCTTTTCTAATCCTCTACGGATTTTTGGAAGTTTTTATTTTCTTCCTTTTTGTAAACTTAATCTATGAAATTCTTGTTTCTTCTTCAAGAAAAATAAAAGGAGGTTATTTCAGTAACAAGCGAGAACTGTTCTATTTAATCAGGCATTGAAGGCTGTTCAGGATTATTGACTTATCTTGCTCTAAATTATTGTTAGGAAATTGTTCAGTTGAGAAAGATTTGCCGTCGACCTGAGACTGATTACCGGTTGCAACAGCTTCACGCCGTAAATGAAGCAGCATCCATTGAGCCCTCAAAGTCTGGCATGGATTCTGTACTGCTCAGTGGTCAGAGGATAAATTTCGAAACACCACAAAATCCACTTAGCAAGGATGCAGCCTTGGTTATACCAAATGCAAATCCCCATATAAATGCCCATGCCCAAACTAGTACTCAGGAAGCAAGGAATACTGAAACTAACACTGCTCCGATCACATTCAGTTCCGGTAATCACAATGCTCCAACCACATTCAACTCTGCTAATCTCGCAGGTAGCTCTGCATTCTCAAGTGGTATCGTGACAAACACTGTTTCTGGTGGGTCAGCTGACAATGTGTCTGATGGGAAGTTACTTAGTTGATTATGGGGGAAAAGTAAAATTCTCCATTAGTCTAATTTTAACAGAACCTATCAATTTAAAATTTTGCCTGACTCGTTTATTTAGGATGAGTAAATACCTAGCGAAGTCTGTTCTTTTTGTCCCATGTTTCAAAGTTATAGGTTCTCCATCCACTTGCTGTGAATGCTGAATGTTCTTGACGGATGAAAAATGCAGGACTCATGCCTCAAGTGTAGTATCGAACAGGTCAGAGGCGTCATCTCTCCCATTTTACCTTTCGTTTTCTCTGCTTAGCCAAACATGGGTCTACACTTACACAATCCACACTGATGATATAGTTTACTGCTTAATTTTCCATAGAGCTTTGTTAACTGCCAAATTTAACTAATGATATTGTAATGGTCATAAAAGGTGCGAAAACTGGACATGTTCGCTTACACACTTTGCTAAAGGACACATTACATGAAACACATGCGCACATTCATATCCATAGTAGTTCCCTTCTTTCTTCCTTTAGGATTGATTGAATTTAGGAATATAGAATACATCTCCATTTTTGAAAATTGTAGTAAGAGGAAGTAAAAGTTCTTCACTTATATTTCATGAGGTGGGAAGAAAATCAATGCAAACACGTACAAGGTCTTTGAGACTCCCTCTCTCTTGGATTTGAGGAGATTTCACTTTAAATATATAATATACTTAAAATTCTGTAGCTTTCTTTTCCAATGTCCCCCAATTCTCAGAATTTAAAGACCCGAGGTAAAAGCTCGGGTTCAAACGCACCGTGCTCATCATCATAGTCCTCATGTGGGGATGTTAATGAAGTAGGTCAATTTTTGGACAAATTTTTAGTTGAATTGACCTTTGATCATGGAAACTTAAAAGGAAAGGAAGTTCAAAAAATGAACGGAGGAATTTGCCTAAACAAAGATAAAATGGGTGTAACATCAACTGGAATTGGATAGTTTGATGTATCTATTTAGTTTGAAGATGAAGTAAAATGAAATTGATGAAGTCCTATTTCTCAAATTTACTTCGGTTGCGTTTAGATTGACTTTTCTAAATATTTATAAACACTTTCAAACATTTAGAAAGTCAATTTAAACATGTATTTTGTTTTGTTTGGTTTTGTTTTGTTCGGTTTAAGAGATTATACGAAGTTTATTAAACAATAATCTTATTTTAACAATTGTATCGGTTCTTTTGCAATTAGTCTTAAATCTTACACCGTCAAATGTTATTTCAATCTAATGAACTGTGACCTTTTTCTTGTAGATCAACGATTGTAAGTGGAAGTTCTAATTATTTACATTTGAATTGGTGACTAATATTTTTATTTACTAAACTATATTATCGATCTGCTAAGTGATTATGAAGTAATCAGGTAAAAATTATAATAAAATTTTAGTTAAATTATATTAAAAAATTAACTAACTTTTGGGTTAATTTTGATTATATCATATATTTTGAAAAATTTTACTTTAATCGATGGCTAATAAAAACCAATAAGTTGCAAATAACTCGTATATATATTCTCATAAATTTTGATAACATTTTAGTGCATTTCAAGATGTAACTATCTTTTTATAATTTTTTTATAAATTTATTAAAATGTAGAAAATTTATTTATCATGACAATTTTGATTGAATGCATACAGATAAAGATAAGTGTAGCTATATATTTTATGAAATATTTACCTTTCATTCCTTTAACTCAGAGAACTATTTGGCCTATCTTGAGTTCATCTAATATTTCAAATAACATTCTCTGATGATACTAAAAAAGGGGAAAAGAGCATGAATAATAAAAAATAATTGCAGGGTAGAAGATTAAATTGACACATATAAATGTGGTATTCATACTACTCAATTCAAACAAAATCCCCTGGTGCAATCACTAATTCGATCAATTCAACCTCAAATGAATAAAAAGATTTAAGAATCAAACCTGTTTACTTCTAAAATCGATCAAATTAGCAATTAGTTAAACTGAGTTAACAAAATTTTCAAAATTGTTTTGTTTCAACAGAAAACTACTTTTTTTAATCCCAAATAATAAAAGGAAATAATTATTAAAAAAAGGAACGGTAGATGTTGCCGGTGGAATTGGCAAAGTCTCTCATAAACCCATTTGCTCCATGACTGCTTGGATTCAAATGCAGACACGTCCACCCTCCACCTTCTTCTTCTTCTTTCTTCCGCCAAATCCCACTCTCTCTCTTTAACCCATTTCTCCTTTTCCAAATTCATCTACAATGCCGACTCTACTGCGATCTCCCACCTCAAAGTCCCGACTTCTATCCCCTTTTCTAATTTCTGGGTTTAGAACCCTCGTCACCACGTGCAGAGCCGTCCTTTTGCCTCACTTTGGTGGTCCGGAGGTCCTCCAACTCCGCTCCGACGTTCCCGTCCCCATTCTCAAGCCTCATGAAGTTCTTGTCCGCACCCGCGCTGTTTCCATCAACCCACTTGATACCCGAGTGAGCATTTTTTTCTTTTCTCTCTTCAACGCAATTCTTATTGGTAATAACTGATGTTTTTAGTAAAAGGGTTTCGTCACCATGGTGTATTATCTCAAGATTTATGGTGAAGGATTGACTATTTGATTGTTGAATGTGGTGTTTTGTTATTTGAACTTACTGCATTTTCTTGAAATCTTGGTTGGTTATTTGTTATTGGAACTTGGATGTATTTTGATTTTTGGAGTTTTATTGTTTTTCCCAGATGCGATCGGGTTATGGTCGTTCAATCTTTGAACCACTTTTACCGGTCATTTTGGGCCGTGATATCAGTGGTGAAGTTGCGGCTGTTGGTTCTTCTGTTCGTTCAGTAAGTGTTGGAGATGAAGTTTTTGGTGCTTTGCATCCAACTGCTGTGAGGGGTACTTATGCTGATTATGCAATTCTTTCAGAAGAGGAATTAAGTGCTAAACCAGTGTCGCTTTCACATGTGGTAATCATTGGAGTGATCTCTTTACTGTTCTTTTTTAATTTTCTTGATGTTGTGGATATTATCGTTCTGATCGCTTATTGTGCTTGATGTTGGAAAAGTTTTTGGTGCTTTGGTCTCCTTGTTTGTCTTATCCCTGCCAAATCAACTCATTCATACTGAAAACTTTTGTGTAGCTGGTGGCTTGGTTTTAAGTAAAGTATGCTCTTATTTCCTTCATTTTCTTTCTCAATGAAAGTTGTTTTATGATATTTTTTCTGAAACTATTAGTGGATGCCCTTTGCTATCCTTTTTAGGAATAGTGGGAGAGGACTAAATCTCTTGAGTGCTTAATATGCCTTTGTATATTTTCCGAAATTGTGAGTGGTACAGGTAACACACGTCATCTAAGTTTCTACGAATATTAAAAAAATTTGTGTTCAAAAGTTGTCATGTACAAAGGGCATTCTAGTTTAAATGTAGAATTGTCGGTTCTTATCTAAACTTCTCATCATTTGATGATGGCACATGAGGGTGACACAAAAACCCTAAAGAGTTTGAGAACTCCACAAGCAAGTTGTTCAATCTTTCTTGAATGCTTCAACATGCAACCCTATATCAAGAATTAAAAAATGATGGTGATGAATCTCCGTCATCAACTAAAGGAAAAATCTCATTCCCAAAAATTCAAATTTTAAACATTATTTTGTGCAACCTAATGGCATGCCTTAGATAGCCTCCCAAAACCCTAATGTGTGCTACATCATAATTCTTAGTAAAATGACAAAACTACCTTTATTTAACATGACTTGTAATTGATAAAATTGGAAAAAATCAAACTAGATATAAATTATTAAAATAATAATAATAATAATAGCTTTGAGCCCTTTGAGGTTCCCATCACCTCTCCTTCTTTTGAAGGATTGGTTCTCGAATCTAAACTATCACCTTGTAGAGCAAATTTGTAGTCATGAGATGTTAATGATCTAGCTCTCATTTGATCCTTCTTGATGTTCGACCATGGGCGAGTTCGCGAATGTGCTTGGAGCAATATTGTTTTGTGGGCGGCATTGCTTCTTCATTAGTGCTTTCAAGAAAAATATCAAATAAGTAGTACTAGATAATAGACCAAGATTAACTGAACCTAGGAGATAACCAGCTCTCTTGTGTTAGCCTCTAAGATGATTCATTTTGAGGAGATAATTTCATGTTTGTCCTCTTGAGGCTTGGCACAATAAGCTTCATTCTAATTGGATTGAGTCTTAGAACCTATTTTCTTAGAGAACTGCATAGTTCTTCTATTAAATCTTCTCATATAGCCTCTCTAAGTTGCATCTCTACCTCACATTTGAACATGCTTTCTTTTCTGTTGGTACATGGCTGCAAATTGTTTTTTTTAAAAAAAGTGGACCTCACAATAATTGAAGCTTCATAAGGGAAATATAAGTATGAATGGCTATAAGGAGAGATATAAGCTAGCTCCCCCAGTTATGGAAGATTCATAAGAGAATTGGAGCAAGCCATTAGTAAGGCAAACATAATATTTTCCTTCTACAGGAATTGGATTTGAAACTATCATATTCCCTAGGTCTAAGATTGAAATAATTTAAGAGGTTATTTCATGACTTTGTCCTTGTCAACACACAACCTATCCTTTTATCTAAAAAGCATATCAACTAACTAATGAATTAACTTTGTCTTACAGAAAATGAACTAGCAAAAAGGCTGTCATTTTCATCAATAATCCAACAAAAAAAACTTAGTACTACTAAAACCAATTAATCAGCTAATCCAACAATCAGCAAGCTTAACCAAAAAATTATCAAGCAATCTTCTAAACTTAACCGATCTTTGTCATTTTCAACTGTAAGCTGTCCTACCTAATCAAAAAAAGAATATTTTTTTTAAAAAAAGAAGTCTTCCCTGCTCCTTACTTCATTTTTAAATCTCTCTATCAGGAAGCAAGTGCCATTCCTTTTGCTGCACTGACTGCATGGCGGGCTTTAAAAAGTACTGCTAGAATCAGAGAGGGGTATGCTCACTTTGTTTTGTTGGTTTGTATGTTTTGCTGTCTGAATATATCAACCTCCTCCAGAAGGCACACATTTCAATTTTGTTGATTCATGCGATTCATTTGACAGATTTTCTTAATTCATGATAATTGTATCTCATTTTTTAATTACACTCTGGCCTCACTGTCCCCTGTATTATATTAAATAATCTTCCGTGGATTTTGAATTTTTCTAATGTGATTCTTTCTGATGTTTTCCTCAAATTAAATCTCCTTTGGTGGCAGGCAACGGGTTTTAGTAATTGGCGGTGGAGGAGCTGTAGGTTATGCCGCAGTTCAGCTTTCAGTTGCTTCAGGCTGCCATGTTGCAACTACTTGTGGAAGTCAAAGTATAGAAAAATTACTAGCAGCAGGTTCTGAGCAAGCAGTTGACTATACTACTGAGGTAACGATTCACTCACTATCCAGTATGGACCTTGTGATAGTTTGCATTGGGAAGCTGGGAGCTTGAATGATTTTTTTACATAAGTGTCTATAGGGCATTGAATTCAAAATAAAGGGGAAATTTGATGCTGTATTGGATACAATTGGCGTGCCAGATACAGAAAGGATTGGCATCTATCTTTTGAATAGAGGTGGACACTATATGACACTTCAGGTATAAATCCATAATCATAAGCTAACCAGTCTTTCTTGAAGTATTCAATTGAAACAACTTGACATTGAGGCTTCTAATTGCCATTTGTTTAGGGCGAGGCTGCATCATTGACTGATAGATATGGGCTAGTTCTCGGGCTTCCTTTTTCTACGGGTGTCTTGTTGCAGAAACAGCTCAAGTATAGGTTCTCTCATGCAATTGGTAATAATCTAAAGCTTGTCTGTTTCACTGAATTTATTATCTGCTTAAAGATAATATCAGAACTGTCCAATTACGATATTGACAATTTGATATCGTGTTCCCTTTGCCTCCTGCTTGAATGTTCCCTATCACTTTGTGTATTCTTGAGCTTAGAAAGCAGCTCGCAAATATGGCATGTGCCATTAAGTTTGGTAGAGTTAATTAGTAGGAGAGATTGGGAGCTCCTGAAATCTCTCCCCAAGTCTGTAACCTCTGTCAAATGGTTGTTTTTGTTTCTACTTTGATCTGTATCATGTTCTCTAGTTCATAGTTCAAGCCCTTTGGCTTTGACTAGATGTACTTCAGTCACTCTTTAGGAAACTGCACTTTTCTGTTCGTGCACATATTTCAATGCAAAGATAATTTTCTTAATCCAATTCTTCGAAGGTGAATCTGAGCTTCAGAATATAAAACAAATATATAGATCAACTTTATGCTCCTGTTTTTTAGTAACTTCATTTTTGTGTCTGTTGGTCCTTTTGTTTTAGAATATTGGTGGACATACATGAGGGCGGATTCCGAAGGTTTAGAAGAGATCAGGAGGCTATGTGAAGCTGAAAAGCTGAAGATACCGGTTGAGAAAACGTTTCCTATCACACAAGTAAGGGAGGCTCATGATGCAAAGGACAAGAACCTCATTCCTGGTAAAGTGGTGCTAGAGTTTGATTGATGAAAAATCCAATCATATACTTGATATATACTTGATTTGTTGCCTCATGTGCATTGAATCCTGTAAATAACTTCCTCAGCTTTTAGCATCGAAATTGCTTTGGAACTTTACAGGATGTGAAAGTTCTATACGCTGTAGATTAAATGCAAAGTGATGTACCTTTTCTAGATTTTGCCAGATTAGAGAAGTGGAAAAAGTAGGAAGAGATAGAGATTCTATTTGGCCTGATGTTAGACAATACAGTAAACTTAATCTTTGAATAAGAAATTTCATTTTTACTTCTCCTATTGTTGCAATTCCTTCGTGATAATGGTTCTTCCCTGTACTGTTAATTTTTCCTTTTTGAGCTATGATTTTAGAAGTACACACATATCGAAGGGTCCCTTGAAAAACCAAACCTTCAAACACATAGCAAAGGTTACCTTAGAAAAATTCAACCCTCAAAACTTATATAATTCCTACTATTTTTATTATTATGTAAGGTTTCAATTTTAATCTCTGTAGAAGTTTGAGGGCCGTTGAGAGTGCAACTGCAGCTACTATATTTGAGGAGTATTTTTAGTCTCGATTGGTAGTTATTTCTTTTTTCATTTTCTATTTGTGAAAATTAAACAAGTTTTCTCTTTGATTCTTGCCGTGGTGTGCATCTTTTTTTAGATACAACCATTTGAATTTGTAGCCAAAGTTTCTAAACAAAAATAAGTTCTCAAGAGCTACTTTTATTTCATTTTCAAAATTTTGCATGGTTTTTTAAACCTTTTCAGAAATTTGGAGGTAAAAGAAGAATTTAGGGGTTAGAATTTAGAGGTCTATAGATTTAATTTTTTAAAAAAAAAAAGAGAGAGAGAGAAATAAGAAAATCGAAAATAGTTTCATGTAGGGAAATCAAATCTATCTATTTGGAATTCTATGAACTTGTATGAAAATCCCAAAACTGAATGATAGAGAAGGGCCTGGAGGATATATATAATCTATGATCCTATCTTTGGTCCATTGGGATCCTTTCTTATTTGTTTTTTCCTTTTTCGGTGGTCTCTGATTAAGACCCATCATATTTAATGGTTAAACATCACTTTCCAACATAATCCAAACATCTTCATACCTCCAATGATAATAATAATAATAATAATTAAAAGGAATTGTCACATCTATGAAAATTATCCTACTTAATTTTATTTTATCTTTGATAACAATTTAGTTAAGATCCAACATACTAGTTACCTTGTTTTGTTTTGGGAAATAATTTTTTAAAATTCTTATAGCTATAGGTGGGAATCATTTTCATAATTTGTTCTTAAATTAGTATGAAATAAAGTAGTACTTTTTTCTTTTCAATAGTATTTACATTTATGAGAGCAAAGAAACGATAAAGGAGAGATTAGAACAAGGCACAAGTGGAGTCAAGTCCCAATCTTTGTCTCCTTTATGTCTTTATCTCTTTCTTGAAAGAGATAAGATTATGTATAATTTATAATAGCTGTTTGAATATTTATATATATATATATATATATATATATATATATATATATTAACAAAACATACATTGCTTTATAATTTATTCATGATAAATAATTACAACTAAATTTCTAGTCTTCTTTACTAAAATTAAAAAAAAAAAAAAAAGTTAAATCGCAAAAATCACGTGTATCTTGAACTTTCAAATTTAAAAATTGAGCTCTCGTATTTGGGTATGTAAACTGTACAAGTATGTAAGTTTGAAAATTGACTTTATCGTTCCATTTTTGCAATTATTACACGTATAAATGGTCGTTTTTAACACTTTTAAAAGTTTAGGCATATTATCGTCCTATTAAAAACAATATATTTTATTTATTTATTTTTCTATACGCTAATGTTATCCCAATATAATCTTGATGCTTGTCCAAGTTGCGACCAGTTGCAAAAATGTTAATGTTTGGCATTTAGTCCGCAAACTTTTATATAGTTATTTTATTTAGTCCTCAAATTTTAAAAAATTTCAATTATTTTCTCAGACATTGAATTTTGATTTTATATGGTAATTGTAGTGAAATGATAGTGTGATTAACACACCACAAACTTAATCAATTACGATGTTAATTTATAACTTTTTTTACTAGGGTGGTCTTGCATTCTTAGGACCTGTTTCCATGGGTCATCACTGTATACTTAGATTATGGTAACCAAATCTTTGTTTGGGGAAAGGGTTATCATAACCCCAAGTTCGTACTTGACCAATAGGTATTCGGGTTTTGTTGTTTTGTCGTAATTATCTTTGCCCCTTTTATTTTGTCATAGATTGTAATTCGTAGGAAGTGTTTGCCATGAACTTTTTATTTTGTAATAACTCATATGTAGACTTTGATTTGATTTTTTTTCCAAAGTATATTACACTCTATTCGTTTCTTTGTTCATTGTTATATTTTTTTCGCTACTTTTCGACTTCCATAGCTAAAGTACGGGAACTTTTTCTTCAAAACAATACATTTCACTCTTTGCTAGCGGAAAACGAATGTGTCCACTGATTTCTTTTATAAATAACGAACATGTCTACTGATTTTTGAAACTGTGATGTATTTTGGATTTAGAAAGCACAAAAGCATGAGTTCAACCATCAAACCTAATGTGTTTTAGCAAACTTAATTTCCAAAGTATTTTTAAAATAAGGGGTCTCCATTTTCTTTTCGTTAAGGGCTTATTGGTTCAAAAGATTCTTACATAAATCCTTTTTCTTTGAACATTCTACTTTAGTTAAAAAATGTAGGTTGCATACCTTTTCCCCTATGTTTAATCATACGCGTCTTTTTTTTTTTTTTAATTTTAAAAGTAACTTAAACAAAATCTTGTTTACGATGCTTAATTTGAGAATGGTTGGTAGCTTTTGTTTTCTTCTTAACGATATACACTACAACACAAAGTGCCCTTGGTTAACTTAAGTACAACTAACCTAATACGACTATAAATTATATCTCATCTAGACATCTCGTTATTGTTTACATTCGTTTATTTTATGTTTTTATTTATTTATCTACTATCTTGGAAATGGTGAAAAACAAGTTGGAACAATGGTTATATTGTTTAAAAGAATTGGATAAGAAAATTTAAAACTAATTTTAATTGGGTTTAAAATTTGACTTTTTTTAGATGTTGAAAAGAAAGAAAATAGAGGTTGAAGGGGAAGCATTATACATAGAGGGCATAATTGTCATCTTTGAAGATATTTTTTATTAAAGTAAAAAAAAAAAAAAAGATATTTTCTTCTTCTCTCTTCTTCTCCTTCCCCATTCTTCTAGAAACGTGGACTGCTCCCTCCGGTTGAAATTTCTCATCCGCTAACCAACACTCCATCTCTAACTCTCCTCCGGTGCCGGAACGACGCCACATTCAGTAACCGTGTGCCACATCTCTCTCACTCCTTCCCGTCGACGGTACGTCCAACATATCTCCTTTTCTCTCCTCCAGCCGACACCACAACCCCGACCGCCGCTACGCCACTCGAATCGCGAGACAACGACCACCCCACGCCGCAATGCTGCTATCCACGGTGTTTTTGAAGCCGTCAGACTTGATCGGCACAATCTGTTTGTGTTTCCTGGTTAGCCGAGCTGTGCATCACTTAACCATCTTCCGCCATTATTAGCAAGTCGAATAGCCGCTAACCTAGTTCTTTTCCAACTCCAGGTTGAAATTTCGGGGTAAAATTTCTTTATTTTAGTTTGATTTTTCGATGAGTTTGACTTGGTTTTCATTGTACCCGTTACATTTTTACGTTAGATTTGAATTTTAGAAGAGTTTGAGCTCTGCCCAACCATTCGGATGTTCGAAATTAGTCATTTTTGGTACAACTTGGGTAAGATCCTAAGATTTTGATCATGAGTAACCATTTAATCATAGTGATAGTTTTGGGTTCACTTAATGTTAGTGATAGTTTTGCGTAACCTATGATGGTGTGTGTTTGATTTCGAACTTAGAAGGTGGTTATGATGTTGCATGCCCATTAAAGTTAAAAAAAATACTTTAATAAGTTCTTGATAAGTTTTGGAGCAATTTTGTTGAGTATTTTCTAAAGTTCTTGAATACCCATTTAGTTTCGACATGAAATTTCTATTACCATGTTATTTCTATTATCATGTTGATCAGAAAATTTGAGACTTTAGAGAACTAGGAAGGATTGTTCATCGCACCTAAGATCGTTTAGGAAAAACGTGGGTAAGTTTTTAAGTTGTTGACTTGATAGTTTGATGAAGAGTTTGTTAAATGATCTAGATCTCAAATTATCGATATTGCAAATAAGAGCATGTTAATATAAAAGATTCATTGAAGTTGCACTAAGTTTGGATGCCCGTTTTGTTTAAGAGTTTAATGTGAAGTTTAAGGGTCCAAATGTGACATTTTAAGCATAGACTAAAACATGTAGGTAAAAATTCAATTTAAGTCTTGGAAGAGAGAAATTGGAGTCTTTGGAACTTAGAATGGTTTAAGTTAACCTTATGGCGTGTTTTGGAAATATTTGTGATATATTGACACATGAAAATAACTAAGAGACCTCAATCGTTGTTTCAGGCCACATTGAATTAGGGAAAGGGCATCTGGGGGATCGAGTCACTAATAGTGAGTGGCTCATTTTCAAACTTTTTTTGTACATATACATGTTATTTTATGATATCATTTGGAAATTTCCATGACTTAAACTTGTTATGACTATGCTTTCATTTATGTTTAAACAATGTATTACTCATCATGATTTTAAGAATGTGTATGACTTGGATTTTATAAAAATGTGTTTCAAGTTTCTAATTGTACTTAGGTTTTTAAAATATGAATAACTGATGTTTATGATGAACAAGAAGGTAATTTTCTTAAGGCTACAAGAATGTGTTTCCGTAGTGCCACTTAAGGTTGTCAGCGGTTTCGGGACTGAAAGAGGCTATGATTGGAGATCCGAGAACCTGAGCCTAGGTGAAGATATGGATGGAGGATTGCGATATGGCTTTGGGCCCAACTTAACTCATGGTCAGTGGCTCTATGTGCACATAGGAGCGGATATGGAGATTGTTACCGTGGTAGATGTTAAGTATACGTGAGCTCAATTTAGCCGCGTGTTTCATTGTGGATATGGATCACGTGTGAGCTATTCTCGACCGTGTTTTTAGTATGCTATTATGATCGGATTGGATGGAGGTTACTATTGTGGTGGGTACTAAATATGCTTGAGCTAGGTCTGGTCGCATGATTCCTTGATCATGTGCAAGCTATTCTTGGTCGTATATTTAGGCGTCTTGCATGGTTGGATTTGGTATAGGTTTGTTGGCTTGATCTATGATTTATAGTATTATGTCATAATGACATTTTAATTATTATTTAGTTATTTTTTTTATAAAAAAATTATTATTTCATTATCGATGCATATTTACACCTTTTCTTAGCATGTTTTACGAATTTTTACTTTTAAGAATTTGTCACTCACTCATTGAGTTTTAGCTCACATTTTCAATGTTTTTTTCCCAGGTAGCGGTTAAGGACCAAGTTTGATTGAGCTCTCCATCACCTTTGTAGAATTTCCATTTTGTATGTATATACCTAACTTTTTATTGCATCATGGGGTGGTAAGATGTAGCGAAAGTGACACTAAGGATTGGTGTTTTGAGAGATCTCTCACTAGACTGAAATCACTTTGTATGTAATATCTAGTTTAACTCTGCTTGAAACTATGGAATAGTCTGGATGAGTGTGTGGTGAGACACATTTGATGTGTTGTTGAATCTAAAGATTGTATATATGCATATAGAAGTGAAAATTTCTTCCTATTTCAGGTTTGGCTAACTCATATTTTAGGGGAGATGTTGGGATTTCTGGAGAATTTTATAATACTCGTGAAGTTTAGGTTGAGAAGGCATTTATTTCAAGAAGTGCTTTCATGCCACGATTTAGGTTAGAGGGGAAAAACCTAGAACGGGGTGTGACAAATAAATATTGTTTTGTAAACGTGCAATCATTTGACTTTTTTAAATATGCATTGTTTTTATATCATACTAACGGGATACATACTTTAGCAGGTTGTTAGTCGTTACCTTGCAATGGCCTCAGAAAACATTGTTACAATACTAACCATCTTCACAGTGTTCCAACGTCTGTTAGTGTTATTGATGATGTTGGACAAACTACTAAACGAAAATGTGGAAATTGTGAATGTCATTCGTGATGCCATAGAATGTGCGAATGACCAATTGAGGACCATTGCAGAGTGGCCAAAGTTAGCTATGCAAGACGAAGACGCAACCCGATTGGAAGTCATTAGACAGTTGCGGGTTATTCCTGAGCTAAGTGGATTGGATAGGGCACGGTGCCTGAGGAAGCTGATGCAGAACTTGGCCGACATGAAAGCATTCCTGGTCGTACCCGAGGAGATGAAGATGGACTACTGTAAGGTCATTCTACAAGATGACGCGTGATTGTTTGTCCTATTCCATTGCTTGTCTCGTATTTTTTGTTGTTGCATTATGTTTCCTGTATTTGAATTTAGTTTATAACTCCCTTGCACCCATCTTTTTTCATTTAGATTTCTTTAGGTACAAAGGAAATTATGTTTTCAGTACTTTGTATTTTTAATTTTTATATACACGTATTTAAATTTTTATGAATTGCACATGACATTCATAAAAATCGATTTATTGAAACATAACATTATTTAGAAAAGGTTGAATTATGAATGTCATAGTTAAAGAAATTAAGGCAAATTATTTTACAAAAACTAGGAGGATCAGATAAATTAAATATACGAAAATTATTTATTGCATTTAGAATATAAATTAAAAATAATAATGAAAAAATTCTTAACATTACCTACATAATCTTTTTTCCAAGATATATCTTATTGTAACATTGTTTATCTAACATTTCCTTAAACACATATTATCATAACATTAAGTTTATTTTCATATTAATCCTTCATAACCTAACCCTTTCATCAAATAGTCCTTTAATCTTTAAAAATACTAAATTAAATAAAATTTAAAATTCTCAAATTTATATCCAATGTGTCTACAAAAAATATATTCCACGTTTATTAAAATGAACAAATTTACCATATACGACATATATGATGTTAAAGTTATTAGAAACAAAATTAAAATTCAGATCACATATTAAAGACTTGTAAAGCCAATAAAGAAATAAAAACAAGTGGACAAT
Source organism: Cucumis melo (assembly GCF_025177605.1). Taxonomy (NCBI): domain Eukaryota; kingdom Viridiplantae; phylum Streptophyta; class Magnoliopsida; order Cucurbitales; family Cucurbitaceae; genus Cucumis; species Cucumis melo. The sequence goes on from NC_066862.1 coordinate 9,484,200, forward strand.
AAGATTCTTTAAAAATGAATATTCAATTATTGCATTTCAAGGAAAAAAAAAGTATTAAAACAAGGAAATAAATAAATACCATATTCATGAAAATTTCATCTAACATTTATTTATTTTAGTATTGCTTTAAAGATGTCTTAATCTCTTGAAACATTAATGATTAGAAGCATAATTTATTTCTTCAGTTTATTTTGTTTAATTTTGCAATTTATTAGAATATTTGTCCAAGTTAATAATGATTAAGAAAAAAAAAGGAAAAACAAAAGAAGATAAGAGGTCATATAATAACATGACAGAATCTATAGACCCATCAAACCAAAAGGCAAAATGTTTGATTAAAAGTCTTTTTCACTTTTCTTTTTCTTTTTTTGCAAAAATAAATAAATAAATAAATAGATTAGGTATCTTTAATTTGATTTTAGCATTAAATTAATGGCTTTGTTTAAGTGCTTTTAATGGTCATTTTGTCAGCTTCTGCTTGTGGGAAGTTGTATAAATGTTGGTCAAACCAAAACCTCCCCTTGACCATCTCTATCTCTCTCTCTCTCTCATTATTTTCTCTATCATTATTTCACTTTCAAGTTTCTTTCTTTTTTTATTAAAAATGAAAAAGAAAAAAAAAATTGATTTGTATGGCCTATGCAATTGGGCCAGCTTGGCCCATCATTAATTTATTTTAGAGATGGTGATATGACCATGTGAATGAGAAGAACTCTCTCTTTTCTTTACCCTACAAATTAGGGCAATCAAACCCTAAACATTTGATGCCTTAGGTGAGGTAGTTGAACAATTTCATTCTGCTTTGCCTTGCCTCTAAAGAAATCTACTTCTCCCTTTTCTTTTCCTTTTCCTTTATCAAAATTAACCATCTACGTATAAATTATAGATATAACAATCATATTGAAAGTAATAGTAAACATAAAATATAGTAAAATTTAGATTTTGGCTCCTCGAGTCAGATATAATCTATCAATGATAGATTTCGTTATATTTACGGTTCTTAAAAAAATGTTTCTATACACTTAATTATTATAACTAAAAAGTTTTCCAATGCAATCACTCCAAGTAGTTGTAAACATAACAATCAAACTCAAAATACCATAAATATAGTAAAAAAAAAAAAGATTAATTTAGATTCAATCATCCAAGTTTATGAATGATAAAAATCATTCACCAACAAGTTTCAAATATTTACAATTCTTTAAAAATGTTATTATACACTTAATTAATAATTCAAGGAGAGTTACTCGTTGTTATTACTACCTAATATCGATAAGAGCGATCAATATTGTTTTCAAAATTAGAAAACATAATTTGATTTTTTAAAACACATGTATGCAACGTAACTTAGTTGTATATACTCGAATTCTCTTCGTTGGTATGTTTTATTGATTATGTCTAATAAATAATAAATGATTATTGATTTAGTGGGTCTCACACCAAACCAAATCAATGAGTAGTTTGATAGAAGAATGAATTTTCATAATATTGTTCAAAATTTGAATGATTTTCATACTCATTCTTCTTGGGTCAGCAAAGGGTTAATAGTATTGATTGCTACAATAAATTATCATATTAGAAGGGAGGATTGATATGTGTTTGACGAATTGAAATAATTATGGATGCCTTAAATTAATCCATGAGTGGTAGCATGGTACAATGATTTATGAACCAAAAATAGATGAAGGTAATACATTTATTTTTATTCCATCTACACACTTATCTTTCTGGAAATTTAATTCGAAATAATCTAAAAATGAATCCTTCCCTCCATTTACTTGAATTTTGGAAATATAGTAGAATGACGTGTTAGAAATGAATGATTGAAAAAGGGTATGTTGAATCAATATAATAAAGTAATTAAATAAGTAAATGTTAGCGTTGGGTATTTGTTTAGTAAAATGAAGTGAGTGATCCATGTAGTGCGTGTGGGATGGGACTCCCAAATTCCTCTCTTCTCTTTCTCACCACTCTCTTCCATTGCGCCTCACACTCAACCACTCCTCCATAAAAACAATTTCTGTGTCGTGTTTCTCTTCTACGATATAACTATAAAATATTTAACCTATCAAACTTTCATTTAAAAAGGTATATTATTTAATCTATAAATAGTAAATAGAAATATAATTAAATAATTGAATGATAGGGGAAATAAATAATAAAAGTAGTAGAATTAAAATTAAAATAATAATAATAATAATAATAATAATAATAATAATAATAATAATAATAATAATAATAATAATAATAATAATGGAAAGAAGGAAGAAAACAAAAGGCAGAATTGGCACTAATTCCTTAAAAGAAGGGTAAGAAAGAGAATGGGTGATGATTGGGAACACGCGCTCGAATACGCGCGCGGGCACTCATTATTCTCATGCAGTTTGCAGTTTTGCACACGACGTCACGTGTGGGTTAGACCAACCCTTTTACTGTTTTCACTCACTCGCTCACTCCCCCATGTGATCTCTCTCTTTTTCCAAAACCACCCCCATCGCTTTCCATCTATTTACAAACCCTACCCCTTCCTTTTCCCTCTTTCCCTTTCCCTTTTCCCTTTCCCTTTGTCGTTTTGGCCGAAAACCACCACTGAAAAGTTAAAAGGGGAGTGTGTCCATAGACCAAGATAATAGGGACACCCACGTCTTCAATTCTTTTATATTTTCAATAAATTTTCTCTCTTCTTCTTCTTCTTCTTCTTCTTCTTCTTCTTCTTCGTCTTTGTTAATAAAATTAATATATATATATATACATTTATCTTTTTCCTCTTAATTCATATCTCTATTATCTGGCCACGTCTAACTTTCATGTGACTATAGATTATGATGTTGAGTCATTTGTAAGATTCTTTTTCTAATTTTCTCTTTCTTTCTAATTACATTAAATAAATACTTGAAGTGAATTAGAAGGAAATATAGATTTACACTCTCTTTCATCACCTACCTACTCTTCTTTCATGGATTCAAATATCAATTCCCGATCAAAATGCTATGATAATAAAATTTGTGAGAAATATTTATAAGATATACTATCATATATGTGGCTGTCGTAAAACATATATTTTTTTTTTCATCTATACTTCTCTCTTCTATTCTTTTCTTCTCTTAAATTCCTCTCCACTGTTTTTGTATTTTCTTTTTCTACATCCTTTTCAATATATATTTCATCCATGGTAACGCTTACTACTTTTGAATTTCACCTCCAACAGCACACAAATGAACTAAGGTAACTAAAAATCTTACTTTTATGTATATTTTTAATAAAATTAATTAAGGTAAATAATAATCTTACTAACCATCAACCTACGCTTAAAAATATTTTTTATAAAATAAAAATTAATTTAAATAAGAGTGTATATACTATTATTTTTATAACGTTTAAAAACCATATGTACATTGATGTGATTTTTGAAATGACATTCATTTTTATCGGTTTCAAAAGTTTTATAAAACACGGTCAATATCAAATTATCTAGTAAACATAGACTATAATGTTACAAATTTAAAAAGTATTATTTACTATAATTCATAACATTGTTATATTTTAGAAAGTTAAAAGGATTAAAAATATATTTAACATTTTTTTTCCATCCATATAAGCAGTAGTTGTTGATTTAATGATCGAATTTTAGGATAATGTGATTTATAAACTATTCCTTGGGTTATTTTTAAATTCATATCGCTTTTATGAACATAAAAAATTTTCGCTTCATTTTTTTTAATCATTCACGCCACAATAATAATACATTTTATTTTAGTACCATATATATATATTTTTTAAAAATAATAATATATCACTATTTTCTTTTTTTTTTTTTTTTTAAAAAAAAGCCTTTATTATTATTATTTAAATTCACATCACTTTTTTAGAAGTAGAAGAAAAAAAAAAGGGTACACTATTATGGTAAAAGAGTATCTATTGGGGTAAAGTTTTATATCAGTGCTCTTGTTAATTATGTTAAAGTTTTGGATTTGATTTTCAATAGATCCAAATGATGGGTGTGGTTAAATATAATATAAGGCATAGTTCCTACTAAATAAGTCAAATGATATTCAAATATCAAAACGTATAAAAATGGGTATTTAAATAAAAATGTTAAAAGGATGAGTATAGTAAAGTGATAAATAAGTCAAATGTATGTGAAGTAGATGAAGTTGGGTGATGCAATTGAATTAAGTTTAGTGTGTTTACTCAAAATTACTTTGTGTTGCATAGAGGTTGGTTGGTGACATTTCATTTTTGGTTATTGTAAATTGAAGTACATATTTTGTTGTAATTGTAATATGATTTTTTGCAAATTAATTTGGAAGGGCAAAAGTGGAATTAATCCAAAACCTATTTTTATGAAATACAAACAGGATAAATTGACCGAATTACCCCTAGAAAAAATATAATGGTAATTTCCAACTAATAGCAAAAATGGAGAGGGATAGTCCACTCCACTATTTTGATACAGAAACACAACAGACTGTCCCATTCCCTCTCTTTCTCTTCGTTCTCTCCTACAAAGAAACCTATCTCTTCTTCTTCTTCTTCTTCTTCTTCTTTGCCTTCAACCATACTGTTTCACCACAAAAATCAAAACCCCATTTGCCCTAATGGCCACTGTTCACCGGTGACCATCTCTGTTTTCATGGATCCTGACCGCCATTTTCGTACCACAAGCACCAACAGTACCAGTTCCACCGCCACCCCCTCCAGCGAGCTCTTCATTTGCTTCACTTCTCGCTTCTCTTCTTCTTCCTCCATGAAGATCTCTTCCAAGTCCATTCTCAGTCCTGGCCGTCACCGCGAACCCTCCCAAATCTCCCTCTCTACTTCCCTCAGCCGCCGTCTCAAATCCAGCGGTAGTCTCAAGGGCGGTCAAGCCTCCCCCATGTTTCCCACGGGCAGGAAGAAGCGTGGCTGTGCTTTTGATAATCCCGAACCCTCTTCGCCCAAGGTTACTTGTATTGGTCAGGTTAGGGTTAAGACGAAGAAGCAGGGGAAGAAGATGAGGGCTAGATCGCAGAAGCGGAGGACTAATTCGGAGGCCAGTTTTCGGAGATCGGAAAGTGTTGTTCAATCGTCGCAGGTTAATAGTAATGACCAGCAATTCTCGTCGCATCATAATCATCATCTTCTTCGTCAGAACAGTAATAGTAATGCTGGAAATGGTTTCCAGCAGGAATGCTTATCGCATCGGAACCAGCGGTGGGTGCATTTGCCGTTTACGATTTGTGAGGCGCTTAGGGCTTTTGGTGCTGAACTCAACTGTTTCTTGCCGTGCCATTCGTCTTGTTCTGGTAACAGGGAGAATAATAAGGAACCGAAGCCGGCAGAGAGGTCGTCGGAGAGTGAGAGTTCTTGTGGGACGGTGTTTGCGCGGTGGTTGGTGGCGGTGCAGGATGGAGACGGGAAGGGGAGAGAGATCGAGCTGGTGGTTGGAGATGAAGAAACTCGAACGGAGAAGGAAAACGGAAGCCAGAGGCGGCATGTTTTTGAGGGATTAGACTTCAAAGATAAGAATGAAGCTGTGGAGGAGGAAGAATCTAGGATCAGCATTTGCATTCCGCCGAAGAATGCTTTATTGCTAATGAGATGTAGATCTGATCCGGTGAAAATGGCGGAGCTAGCGAAACGATTCTGCGAACCTCCTGCGCCAAAAGTGGATGAAGAAGACGAGGAAGAAGGAGAAGATGAAGACAATGAAGCAAAAAAGAGAAAAAATGAAGTGAAAAGAGATGTATCTGTGCCTGTGTCTTCCATTATTACTGTAAATAAGGAAGAGGAAGAGGAAGAGGAAGAAGAAAAGGAAGAAGATGAAAGAAAAGTGGAGCAGTTCGTTGTGAAGCTTGAAAACGAGGAAGAAGTGAATGAAGAAAGTGTTTCTGATGAAGATAAAGAAAAGGAAGAAGCTAATTTGGTTTTGCAGGAAGAACAACGAGAAGAAAAGGACAATGAAGAAGAAACCATAGAAATGGCCACAGAAAACGACGATGAGCAGAAACAAGACATTACTGTTGTAAATCAGCTTAATCAAGAACAAGCATTGGAAGAAAAAGAAGAGGATAAAACCGATCAAGTTAATCAGCAAGAAACAATGGCGATTCCAATTCCGATTCAGACCCACTGTGAACCCGAAATGGCTCAAGATGCAGAGAAGCTGGAATCGGTCGAAAAAGAGGAATCCAAGCTATCCCATGAAAGCGAACAAGACCAGAAAACAGAAGAAGACGAAATCCTCAGAGAAGAAAAGGAAGAAGAAGAAGAAGAAGAAGAAGAAGGCGAAAATGGCGAAAACCCCACTTCACCATCATTATCAGTAGAGACAAAACCAGTTTTAGACGAAACCGAAACTGAAGTTGATGGGAAGAGAGAAGAAGAAGAAGAAGAAGAAGAAGAAGAAGAGAAAGCGACGGATGAAGGCATCGGACCCGACGACGAAAACAACGGCGCATTGGTGGGTCCAGAGGAGGAGGACCAGTCAAAAGAGCGAGAAACTCCGCCGCCGGAACCGGAACCGGAACCGGAGGGAAAAACACAAACAGAAACATCCGTTCTACCAGATTGCTTGCTGTTAATGATGTACGAGCCAAAGCTATCAATGGAGGTATCGAAGGAGACATGGGTTTGCAGCGCAGACTTCATAAGATGCGTTCCGACCAGGGAGAAGAAAACGGTCGGCAGAGACCCGCCGCCGCCTCCCCCACCGAAGAAACGAGAAACGAAGCCAACGGACACTATGCAGACGACAGTTGTTCAGCCGGCGAGATGGTCGTGTTCGTTTCCAGCGGCAGCGGCTGCGGCGGCGATGATAGAACAGAAGCTAGCAAGGGCGAAGGGTTACGAGCCGTTTGTTCTCACTAGATGCAAGTCGGAGCCGATGAGATCGTCGGCTAAGCTGGCGCCAGATGCTTGCTTTTGGAAGGATCGCAAGCTCGAGCCACACCGTCCGGCTACCTTCGGGGTCGGCGCGGCTGAAGTTGGATTTTGACCATTTCACCCTTCTCAACTCTTAAGGTAGAAAAAGAAAAAAAGGCTTAGAAAGAAATAGGAATTTGTAAAAATAGTGTGGTAGCAATTTGTATTTTCCCAGGAAAAAAAAAGGTATTTTGCCATTGTAGGTTTTTGCATAATTCATTCTGCCTTTTTGCAATCACATGTTTTTCTTTTTGCCCCTCAAATTTATTATATTGGAAAATTGGTTTTAAACATTTATATGATCATCAACTTTACCTCAATTTTGTTAGAAAAAAAAGAACAATTCATGTGCTATGTAGTTCTTAATTTTATTTCAAAATAATACTAAAATTTGATACTGGAAAGTGGATGTAATAATAATTTCTAGGATAGAATTAAATTTTAGAATTTAAATGAAATGGAGTACAACACAAATCTTAGTTGGAAAGAGATTCTAATCTTTTTGGGATGCAAAGGAACATTTTGAATAAATAAAACAACTAATGGAATTGATTGGTTTTGTTGTAATTTAATTTTTAATTATTGTTTTGATACAATAAAAAGAAGAATATAGTAAATAACAATTCACAAGTACAGTCCTTAATGTTTTGATCATTTTGCTATACTCAATGTCACTTTTTTAAATACCTAAAACTCATAGAGAAGAGTGTCTTTGAACTGATGTATTTATAAATCTATTTTATCCTTTAATATGAATTTAAATCTACTTTTATGCCATTAATGTTTAAAGTGTAAAACCAAACCTATAACTTACTTTACCCCTCAAATGAAATTAGTGTTGTTAATTTAATTAAAAAGAAAAGAACATGAAATGATTTGAAATCTAAGTAGATGGTGATTGCAAATGTGAAGTCTTGTCAAGCCAATTATTTGTGTAAAGAAGTTGTATGAAATTATTGTGTGACATTCCTTTTTAAACAATAATATGCTAAGATGACATTATTAGAGAAGGGGCATGTTCCATAAATTAACTAAAGAACAAAGGACTAAATATGAGAAATGATTGTCCAATAATAAATAATACTATATTTTTAAGTGTTCAAAATTAGTCAAAACACTTGGCAATAATTTTTATTTCTTATGTAAGTTTCAAAATGAACTTTATTTCATTTGAGTATTTGAACTTTAAAACACTCACTATTTTGATTACCCTAACAAAAAGGGTTATTTGTTATATAAATGAGCTTTGAGTTTTAGTACAAAGGATGTGGAGACAGAGAAATGAAAAAAGAAAAGAAAAGAAAAAGTGGAAAAGTAAAGGGATGTGGAGGTTAGCACTTTGAAGCTTTGTTGAATTTAAAAAGAAAGAAAAGGTTATTGGCAATGTGAAAAGTGAAAGCATTGGAAAAGATTCCCAAAGTTTTCAAAACTAACCTTTTTTTGCTCTGTTCCTTTGCCTTTGTCATTCTTGTTTTCTTATCACCAAAATATGTATTTGTTTTCAACGTGAAAGATAAAAAGTTGTTCATCCTTTTTTTCTTCAATGAATTGTATTTTCATTTTGAGTTTATAATTTAGTTTCCTTTTTAAATACTTGCCCATTTGATACATATATAAAATATATTTTAAAAAATATAACAAAACCACAAAATACTTATACCATATACAATCATTTCAAAAACGAAAAAAGCTCATAGCCTATCGTGAAAAATACCAAAAATGCCCTCCAACCATGTCGTCAACAACTAGCCTAATATATTTGGTACACGATCGTTTATATTTGACATACACAATACTTTAGATTTGGGGAGCTAAATTTAAACGATTTATTTTTAAAATTCTCTATACACACGATCGTTTAGATTTAGTTACACGATCGATCGTTTAACGATTTATTTTTTAAATTCTTTTGTACACGATCATTTAATTTCGTTACACAATCATTTAGATTTGGTAGATTCTTTATTTTTTAAATTCTCTATAGACGATCGTTTAGATTTAGTTACACGATCGTACCCAAATCTGATATTGGTTAAATGATTTTTTAAAAAGTTCTTTTGGATCGGCTAAACGATTTTTTTTAATTCTTTTGGTACATGATCGTTTATATTTGTTTACACGATCTTTTTTTTTTTTTTTGCATACTATCGTTTTTTTAGGATTCTTTGTACATGATCGTTTAGATTCGGTTATTTTTTTTGTACACGATCGTTTTTTCTAGTATTTTATATTTAATAGATCTTAAATAACCAAATAAAAATGTTTGAAAAAAATAAAATTAAAAAGAAGAAAAGAAGAAAGACGATGGAACAGACGAAGAGGGAAAGGGAAGAAATGAAAAAAAAGAGAGGAAAAGAAGAAAGACGATGAACAGAAAAGAAAGGAAGAAAGCCAGAAGAGCAAACCTGGAATATTTAAAAAATGACTAATTTTATGGACTCTGTTACATGGGTCGTAAATATTTTAACGGTTTGTTATATTTATGAAAATTTTCATATATATATATATATATATATATATATATATCAACACGAGCACTTGAATTATATAAATGAAGTATTGAATAGTTGATTGAGTTTTAAAAATCTTTATAAATGGTCAAATTTGGTTTCTAATAAATCTTTGAAATATTCAGATTTTTTTTATAAAAAAAATCAACTTATTTGCAAATATTGTTGATGTCAAATTTTGGAGAGCCAAAATGCACCTAAGTTTCATGTAATGTCTATATAGTGAATTTGTTTGAAGAGGAGAAAACTGTGACTTGCAAGAGAAAAGTTTTGCACGTTGGTGTGATGTTTGTCACACGCAATCTGATGATTAAATTAGAGAGTGAAAAAATGTGGAAGTTAGAGGAGTTTGAAGATAGAACACCATTTATCTCCTATGAAGTTGTAAGGAAGAATTTATAGGAAAAGTTGACTTAGGTTGTTCCTAATTATAGTTTCAAAGTGTCTCAAGATAATTAGATAGATAACCTATTAATTCAAAGGGCCCTTTGAATTAGGGTTAGTTCAAAGGGCCCTTTAAATTAATTAGGGTTAGTTCATGTTTAATTAGGGTTAGTTCGACCTTGGTTGAAGCTGAACATCTTGTTTGGACAAATGTTGAGCATAAAACGATCTCTTGAGTCGAGGCATGCTAGGCATTTGGCAATGCTTAGCTTATAGTCCTCAACCTTGCTTGAGGTTTAACGTGTTTGCTTGGGTTAGATCCAAAATAATCTATTTTTCTAGGTCTGTTTTGTCCTTAGTTACCACTTTCGACCCCTATCATGTTTCTTCCTAACTTTTTTATTTCTAATTGGGCTAAAAGGTTAATTATATTATTTGGTCCAAAATCACCCATAATAGTAATATACTTTTTAATTTTGTGCTTAGTAGATGAGTGAGTTAAAAAATGATACATACAAACAAAATTAAGTTAGCAAAACACATTAAAAAAAATTTTTTTAAGACAGAAATCAACTACCTAACACAAAATTGAAAATCTAAACTTGTAATTCAACTTTTTCTTAATTTTTTTTAAATTTGCAAAATTCCCTCTATGTCTTTGAAAAGAATAGAATTGAAAGTGTTGGTTGGTTTAATTTTGAAAGATATTAATGATTTTGATGGATGGATTCAAATTAAATTTGACTGCCTTTGTTGGTTTCATTTGAAAACAATTGCATATTTAACAATCCCATTTTAAATGATAGTTTCCATTTAACTTAATTTGAAATGAGAAAAAGAAAAGAAAAAAGAAAAAAACAAACCCACATGCCTACACCTTCAAACAACATTTATCTATACACATTTGAAAAACTAATAAAATTCCAAAATTCTGATAACATAATAACATGTTAAAAACGTGTTCCAAACAATAGAATGAGCATTTTTCCATTTTGAGAAAGAAAAAAGTATTTAAAAAGTCAATTCAAATACGTTTGATGGAAAAATGTCACATTCTTCTATTTGATTTATGTAAGTGTTTCTAAAATTTGGAGCGTATGAAATGTCTTTTGAATTACGTTTTTATCATGTCATAGAGAAATCTCCACCACAAATGAACGATTTTGAAATAGTTAAAATAACTTTGATTGTAACTAAACTTCCAAAACCATATTTTGAAACTTGAAAAATGTGTAAAACAAAGCTCTTACTACACCGTGTAAAAAAAACAAACATATATCACTATCTTGGAATTTGGTTGCAGAGTCAGACACCCTTTTACTTCTTTGTTTTTCCTTTATGGTTCCTATTGAAAAAGACTATAATGGATCGTTCGGTTTGAGGGTTTTCTACATAAGAATGGACATATATTTAAAACTCATGTTTGTTTTATAGTTTTCAACTCTTTGTTTAGAAATAATTGTTTGAATTTATGTCCTAAAACTCATAGTTTGTAATCATATTTTATTAATACTATAATCTTAAATCTAATAAACTAAGTTCTAAAGCTATTTTGTCAATAAACTAAGTCTTGAGGCTATTTTGAGTAAACTTGAACTTTATGTAAAGATATAAACATGGATTAAATTTGAGTATATAGCCTAAATAGTCTATAGTATATGAATAAAGGTTGGGTGCCTTATTCAAATTATGGATGCGGCCCATTTTGTAGTTAGTACGAAAGAGGTGATCATGAATCATTCACGTAGAGACATAAAAGTGGGAGCATTCTATGTAAAGTGTTTACATAAAACTGAATCATGAAATAGTCACTTTTACGTTATAAACGTCGTTTACTGTTTAAAACTGACTATCTTGATTATTGATGACCTAGGTAACTTAATCTTAATCTTGAGCTAACTATGAACTCCTGTTCACACGAGATTATCCTTAGATTTGCATAGGTGAGGCAGCTCATTAGCATTTGCCCAATAAGCCTCCCATTTTAGGAGTAAGATCGGGTGGATATCTGGGGACATGGGGTATAAGATAGAATTCACTCCTATCCATTTTAAGGTTAGCAGATAGGTTGTTCCCTTAAGGATTGGATCCAAGTCTTAACAATGGGCCCGACCCTCTCATTGGTCTGAGAGGGGTTCAGTTTATAGGTTGAACTTTAAACCAATTGTTCAATAGTGGATCAATGGGATTTAAGTAGCAAGAAATAGTCTCGGGGTAAAATGGTATTTTTTTACCAAGCCGAGCTTACGAACACAACTTGTAAAGGATTAACTTACTGATCCTGGTTATATCAAATGGACATAATATATCTATAGTAATTGGAGTGCAACTATGAATCTTTAATGGAATGATCTGTTAGTTAACGAATGTTGATTAGCTCGGTATAAAAGAGTTTAGTCAGTTAATCTCAGATTATTGGAGCCCATGATCTATAAGTCTATTAGGTTCTCCTACTAACTCATATGGAATAAACTTAGAACAATATGATGGAATGAGTCGAATTGTTCAAATTAGGAGATGAGAGAGAAATCAACAAGTATATGTAATATATACGTCAGATTTTATATCACAGATAGAGCTTTATGTTTAAATGTGATTTAATTATTAAAAATATAAATGTGGATTCATACTTGAAAGTTCGGAAAAGATGAAAATAGTCAAAGTTGTAAAAAGTCAAAATGTTGACTTTTGACTTTGAAAAATGAAACTTTGATCGACAATATATTCAAATATAATATTGAGAAATGAATGTGGATTCATGCTCGGGAGGTCTAAATTAGTCAAAAATGTCAATAGTAAAAAGTCAAAATGGTAACTTTTGACTTGAAAAGCTAAAGTTTGACTTTGAGTAGAAAGGTCAAATGACCATTTTGCTCATTGACCAAAGTTAGTGGAAAAATCGAACAATTTGTTGGATAATCAGGATTTTTCTAGTGGGCTAAGTGGAGCCTCATGGTGATGACACCAAGTCCATTAAGAGATAATGGAATAGTAAATAAATTCCTTAATGGTTAGTGGATTGTGAAGTGTTGGACTTTGATAGTTCAATTACATGCAATTTTTGCATGTAATTTGTTTATAAAATGATAGTTTTTTCATTTTTTGAAAGATTTTTTTGCCACTTTGTTTTTTTTACCTAAAATAATAAAAATTACCAAAGCCTATATCCCAATTACTTTTCTATAATTTCCATCACTTTCTCACTCTAATCCTTCTTCCTTCGAGTCCCACAACCTGGTTCTTTGTCCGGAGGATAGCAGGTCAATCTTAATGATTGTTCAATCCTTAATCGCAACTTAAAATGTAAGTGCTTTCTAAAAAACCTTAATTTCAAATATTATTTCGATTTAGGGTTTCTTATTAATCAATTGCAATTAAGGTAGATCTCGATCTTTCTTCTACCTTGCATGTTTAATATCTTTCAATAATTTATTCCTACGCATCCTTATTTTCCATATAAAAAGGGTTTAAGGGTTCTTTGTTCCTTTCCAAGTGGGTTTTCTCTCTTCCCCATCCATCCATTTTTTATTTTATATATAATTTCATTTACAATACAGTTAATTAATTAATACTAGTTAAATTTTTTTCATATAAAATATTTATTTTATTAAATTAATAATAATTGATGACAATATTTACCTATCTTATTTTACAATAAATAAATGAATACAATTATTTCTTTACACAAATTATTAATTAATTAGCTAACAATATATTTTTTTAATACTTAATTGGTAAAGATTAATTAAATTTCGTTAGTACAAAAATTCATTTTTCAAATTTTCAAGAGTAATAATTGATCCTATATTGTTTTTTTTATGACCAAGCAATTATTTCTTGAGATTAGTTTTAATTTATATTACTTCATTCATAAAAAACATATAATATTTATTGAACTTTTTTAGTATTCTCTATTATATCAAACTTCTATCTCATATTTTTTTAAACTTTTATATAATATATTGTATTAAAATATATTTTCTTATATTATTTAATTAAAATTGAAATTACTAACTATAAACTTAATTAATTACAAACAAGATTAAGTATTAGATTATGATTAATAGTATGTTCATTATATATGTTAATCGGTTGTTTTTAATTATCAATTCTTTTGAAAAACATTAATTATCAATTACTCAATTTTTAAGTATTTACCGTTATTATTGATTCTAAATTAATAAACTTATATCAATAAATTTTTTAATTAATTAATCTATTAAATTTATATAAGATTTTCCTACTCAATTTCATAAATTAAAGTCAAAAATAATTTTTGTCCATAATAGTATTTTTCATGCACAACTAAACACATTTTTTATTCCTAGACATTTTATTCCTAAGTATTCCATTCTCTAATATCTTTCATCTACAAAACCTTAAAACAAATGATCCCAAAAAAGTAAAGATTCTCCCTATGAATGTAAAGGAAAAATCTTCGCCCCACGACAATGAGTGGTACCTGGCATTGGCTTGGACCATATCGTTTTCAGTCTAAGACGAAACTGAAAAAATCGATAGAATTGAGTGTCAAGACAAATATGTTTGTTAAATCAAACCTTCAAAACTAAAAATAAGTTTGTTGGCATCGATGAATTCATTTGGTACTAAATTGAGTTGGATTTAGTTAGGTGTGCCAAATTAGTTTGTTTTCATCAAAGGTCAATGGTTTGAATGAGTATTAAACTTAACATTTATAAAATCAAAAGTTTAAATCATCGTAGTCATTTACCTCCTAATCCTATATCAAAAGTCGAAGGTTTGATCTCTCACTCTACAATCGTTAACTCAAAAAGAAAGTTACTTAAAACTATTAGTCGTACAATGAATCCTAAGTTTTGTAGATCAAGAAACTGAAACCGAAAAGAGAATAATTGGAGGGAAATTTTCATACTTTGAATTTGAATGAATTTCCCAAAAGTCAAGAATTGTACTCAAGAGAGAAAGAAAAGTGTACAAACTTTCTTGAAGTAATCTTTACTCTTTAGACAGAGAGGACAGTAGTACATCTATAGATATGATTCTCAACACCACAAGAGCAGTAAGCAACAACTTTCAATTATTTATATTATTCTTTTAACCTTCACTTCCATACCTCAGCTTTAATTAGGCTCTCTCTAAGCACAGCTTTGGGAATGGAAGATCCTCATGAATTATCTAATATGTTGTGGCATTGATCTATCCATCATTTCCATAAAGTATATGCTACCTGCATCCTGCCATCCTGCAATGTATAATACATAGTTCTAAAGTGATCTAGTGCCATGTGTTTTGGCTATGTTACCGTTAATGCAACTAAGAAGCTACGTGCATTTATATTTAGAGCCTATTTGGGTTGACCGTGTTAATCTAAATAAACTCTCAGTACGTGGATCTTCCAACTTGAACTACAATTTTGTTAATCTCAGGAGCTATACAAACCTAAACTTGTAAGACTAACATTTTATGTTACAATTTAACACTTACAAATTAAGTCTCGATTCAAGCTATGCACAATATAAACAAAGATTGCACAAGCCCAAGCTTCATAAGCCCAGGCTTATTAGAACCGTTACACCACCAATTCTCGGGTCCATGATTTAAGTGAGCTGAAGAAAGGACGATCAGTTATGCTAGTAGAGGAATTTGGTGCTTCTGATAATTCAATAACAAAGAAATTTGGGTCAATGGATTTAAACTGACTGATGAATTCAGTAGGCATACAAATGTGCTGCCAACTAAAGTAGTTTTGTGATTTGAATCTCTCTAGGAATAGAGTACTATGAAGAAGAGGAGAACAAAAAATAAAATAAAAACAAAAGAAAAGGGAAAAAAATTGGTATGCAACCTTCTATACATCGTTCATCCAAGATTTTGTGTTAGGCTATTAGCAAAGCAGAAATATATTTTTGCAGGTACAATTACCAATATAATTATCACAGATGACATGAAATGCATGACTAAATCCGAGCAGATCACCTTTACAAATGGCTGCCAACACAGCCAAAGTTTGATCAGAGAGGGTTCTCTTCTACTACTACAAATTACTTGAACTTTGATCATCCTTGCTGTTGCTTGATTCAGTGCTATTGAGGGTCGTTTCAGCTGTTGAAGTTGGCGGGCTAACTTGCTCATCCCTTTTAGCTTTAGGTTCTTTATCTTTGGAACCTTCTTCCATAACAGAATTCATGGCCAACTGACCAGAGTAAAGGAATAAACCAATCGCATTAATTCCGAAAACAAATGTTGCAAGGTAGCATAGTCCGTTCACGATAGTTCTGCATATAAGAGATACAAAATTCATCACTAGTCTTTTATCTAACTGCAAACGGAGTTAGAGTAAATTGAGGAAGTTACCTTATCGTTATCGTCAGTTGTCGAACCTAAAAAAGATGGAAGCCAATCGTTAAATGACATTCTGAGGTTATATGAGGCAAACCCCAGGAGAACATCAATTCACAAAAGTTCCATTTTTTTTTTTTGGTTAATTTCATTGTCGGACTTGCATCATTATCCATTTGTTAATGCAGTGTACAGAAATTAATCAAATAGTTCTCTGAATGAAAAACACAGAGCATATGTCCAACATTGACTAGCTCAAGTCATTATATTGGATGATGTGAATGGGAAATCCTCCCTTAGTTCGCCAAAAGAAATAGTTGAAACAAGTATACACATGAAGTAAATACGAGAGCATACCGAGAAGTTATCAGACACCGTCTGTCTGTTCAGAGCAGCTTCAATGGTAGTGGTGAATTTATATAAAATTAGTGCAATAACACCAGCTGCTATTGCTCCCAAGAATGCTTGTATAGGTGAAGGTGTTGACTTCGATGCAATTGGACCTGTACTAATTGCTTTCAAACTGTCCATTGCTTCCTCCTTCAGAGACTTTTTTACTCCAGCAGATCTAAATTTCTAAAATGGGCACATAAAGTCAAAAAAGTTCCAATGTTTTACAGCAAAGAAATCAACTCAATAAATCTGAAAGTTCAGAATCACTTCAGAACCAGAAAAAAGTCCAGATAAGAGAAATTGCACTTTGCATTTGCAAGACCGATATGGAATGAGATTGAGTAAAATGTTCTTGACACACACACACACACACACAACACGTTTTGAAAGGGAAATTTGACTTCCACCAGATAAAAAAAAGACAAGTTAAATAAAGCAATGAAAAGATAGGAATGGAAAAAAAATCTGAAACACTTTTTATTGCACTGGGAAAAATTACAATGCAGAACATTGCAAAGAAATCGTGAGAAGACAATCCGTTCATAATAGAAAAAAAAAAAAAAAAGGCTACGAAATGTTTATTACATTGGAATTACTGTAAAAAAAGAAATAACTAAAAAGTGAATGCTTAGAAGACGAGGAAGCAAAGTATTCTACTAGATTGTCCCATGCCCCAAAATCTAAAGATACCTCCCTTTAAACATTCTCCAATCCACCCTCCCCTCCCAACCTTACAGCCAAAATACTATGATTTCAGAATATAAATATAAGTATATAACATTCAAAGATCTTCCAGTAATACAAAATAATAATGAAAATGATAAATAAATCGGACTGGCCACTAAAAAGGTTTAAGCCAACTTTCTATTAATTC